>NC_133618.1:344571284-344904539 GCF_048593235.1 Sminthopsis crassicaudata | reverse complement strand
TTAAATCAGGTACACTTAGACCACCTTCCTCTGACTTTTTTTTCATTAGTTCCCTTGCAATTCTCGACCTTTTAATCTTCCATATGAATTTTGTTGTTATTTTTACTAGGTCATTAAAATAGTTTCTTGGGAGTCTGATTGGTATAACACTAAATAAATAGATTAGTTTGGGGAGTATTGTCATCTTTTTTATATTCGCTCAGCCTATCCAAGAACACTGAATGTCTTTCCAATTATTTAAATCTGACTTTATTTTTCTGGCAAGTGTTTTGTAATTTTGCTCATATAATTCCTGAATCTCCTTTGGTAGATATATTCCCAAATATTTTATACTATCGACTGTTATTTTAAATGGAATTTCTCTTTGTATCTCTTGCTGTTGGATTGTGTTGGTAATGTATAAAAATGCTGAGGATTTATGTGGATTTATTTTGTATCCTGCGACTTTGCTAAAATTCTGAATTATTTCTAATAGCTTTTTAGCAGAGTCTTTGGGGTTCTCTAAGTATACCATCATGTCATCTGCAAAAAGTGATAATTTGATTTCTTCATTTCCTACTCTAATTCTTTGAATCTCTTTCTCGGCTCTTATTGCCGAGGCTAGAGTTTCTAGTACTATATTGAATAGTAATGGTGATAGTGGGCAACCTTGTTTCACTCCTAATCTTACAGGGAAAGGTTCTAGTTTATCACCATTACATATGATGTTTACTGAAGGTTTTAAATATATGCTCCTTATTATTTTAAGGAATAGTCCATTAATTCCTATACTCTCAAGCGTTTTTAGTAGGAATGGATGTTGGATTTTATCAAATGCTTTTTCTGCATCTATTGAGATGATCATATGGTTTTTATTAATTTGATTATTAATATGGTCAATTATACTAATAGTTTTCCTAATATTAAACCAGCCCTGCATTCCTGGTATAAATCCCACTTGGTCATAGTGTATTATCCTGGGGATGATTTTCTGAAGTCTATTTGCTAATATCTTATTTAAGATTTTAGCATCAATATTCATTAAGGAAATTGGTCTATAGTTTTCTTTCTCAGTTTTCAATCTACCTGGTTTAGGTATCAGTACCATGTCTGTGTCATAGAAGGAATTTGGTAGGACTCCTTCAATCCCTGTTTTTTCAAATAGTTTACATAGCATTGGAGTTAGTTGTTCTTTAAATGTTTGGTAGAATTCACCTGTAAATCCATCTGGTCCTGGGGACTTTTTCTTAGGAAGTTGGTTAATAGCTTGGTCTATTTCTTTTTCTGAGATGGGACTATTTAGACTACTTACTTCTTCCTCTGTTAATCTGGGCAAGCTATATTTTTGAAGGTATTCTTCCATTTCATTTAAGTTATCGAATTTATTGGCATAAAGTTGAGCAAAGTAGCTCTTAACTATTGTTCTAATTTCCTCTTCATTAGTGGTGAGTTCACCCTTTTCATTTTCAAGACTATCAATTTGCTTTTTCTCTTTCCTTTTTTTAATCAGGTTTACTAAGGGTTTGTCTATTTTGTTGGTTTTTTCATAAAACCAACTCTTAGTTTTATTAATTAATTCAATAGTTTTTTTACTTTCAATTTTATTAATCTCACCTTTAATTTTTTGAATTTCAAGTTTTGTGTTTGTCTGGGGGTTTTTAATTTGTTCCTTTTCTAGCAATTTTAGTTGTAAGCCCAATTCGTTGGCCCTCTCTTTCTCTATTTTATGCAAGTAGGCCTGTAGAGATATAAAACTTCCCCTTATTACTGCTTTGGCTGTATCCCACACATTTTGGTATGATGTCTCATTATTGTCATTTTCTTGGGTGAAGTTATTAATTATGTCTATGATTTGCTGTTTTACCCAATCATTCTTTAGTATAAGATTATTTAGTTTCCAATTATTTTTTGGTCTATTTTCCCCTGGCTTTTTATTAAATGTTATTTTGATTGCATTATGGTCTGAAAAGGATGCATTTACTATTTCTGCCTTACTGCATTTGATTTTGAGGTTTTTATGCCCTAGTATATGATCAATTTTTGTATAGGTTCCATGAACTGCTGAGAAGAAAGTATATTCCTTTCTGTCTCCATTTAGCTTTCACCAAAGATCTATCATATCAAACTTTTCTAGTATTCTATTTACCTCTTTGACTTCTTTCTTATTTATTTTGTGGTTTGATTTATCTAATTCTGAGAGTGCAAGGTTGAGATCTCCCGCTATTATAGTTTTGCTATCTATTTCCTCTTGCAGCTCTCTTAATTTCTCTTTTAAGAATTTAGATGCTGCACCACTTGGTGCATATATGTTTAATATTGATACTGCTTCATTATTGATGCTGCCCTTTAGCAGGATATAATGCCCTTCCTTATCTCTTTTAATTAGATCAATTTTTGTTTTTGCTTGATCTGAGATGAGGATGGCTACTCCTGCTGTTTTGGTTTTGCCTGAAGCATAATAGATTCTGCTCCACCCTTTTACTTTTAGTTTGAATGTCTCACCCTGTTTCACTCATTTTAATCTAGAAATCATCAAAGATTTGAAAAAGGGTTCCACTCTTTATGGGACTACATGATCTTATGTTAAGATGTTATTACAGAATTTGACTTCTGAAATTTTAACCCCTAGTGATTAGAAATATATAGCAAGGACATGTTTAGAACCTGAACAAAACTTGTGGCTTTTGGAGTTTAGTGACCTATGTAGATTACAAGCCCCACAAAATAGGCAAACTGGAGTTAATACTCCAATTACCTGTGACCAACTAACAGAGGTAAGGTTTTATTCAGACACTTAAGCACAAATTAATTAATTACCCCATATGGGCAAATTGCTTCTGCTTCTATAAAAGCAAGGAGTTTTAATCCAGGTAAACAGGACAGAGGATAGGCCTTCACAAAAATAGCACAAGTGCCAAATGAACCCTTTGCTGATTTTGTGGGACATCTAAACACAGCTGTCATATGAACAATTGGCGAAAATGCAGCAACAGAAATTATGATAAGGCAACTTGCTAAAGAAAATGCTGATGTGGTTTGTAAAAGAATTATACTAGGACTACACAAGGATGCTACACAAGCATCGTTGTGTATGCTCCTTTAGAGGAGATCATAAGGCACTGTGCCACAGTGGGCACAAATACCTTTTATACCCAGGCTATGATGCAGACTTCCCAAGATCTAAACATGGGAAGGCAGGGTTCCTGTTGGCAAGAGACTTCAAGAGAGACTTATTAATGCTTTCAATGTGGTTAAGTAAAGCATCTGAAAGCTTTGGTTGGCATAGAGCCAGAGTAAGAAAACAGGGTGGGAGAACAAGACCCAAAACCTCATATCCAAAATGCAACAGAGGCTTCCATTGGGCATCAAAATGTAGACTGATTCAGGGAAATGGGATGAGAGGCCAGCCCAGATTAACAGAGGAAGAAGTAAATTAGTGAAACAGTCCAATTTTAGAAAACAATATAGAACATGCTATTAATCAACTCCCTAGGAAAAAAATCCCCAGGACCAGATGGATTTATATGTGAATTCTATCAAACATTTAAAGAACAATTAACTCCAATGTTATATAAACTATTTGAAAAAATAGGGATTGAAGGAGTTCTACCAAATTCCTTTTATGACACAGACATGGTACTGATTCCTAAACCAGGTAGGTTGAAAACAAAGAAAGAAAATTATAGACCAATCTCCCTAATGAATATTGAGGCAAAAATCTTAAAGAAAATATTAGCAAAAAGATTACAGAAAATCATCCCCAGAATAATACACCATGACAAAGTAGGATTTATACCAGGAATGAGGGCTGGTTCAATATTAGGAAAATTATTAGCATAATTGATTATATCAATAACCAAATTAACAAAAATCATATGATCATCTCAATAGATGCAGAAAAAGCATTTGATAAAATCCAACATCCATTCCTAATTAAAAACACTTGAGAGTATAGAAATAAATTGATTTTTCCTTAAAATAATCAGGAACATTTATTTAAAACTGTCAGTATGCATCATATGTAATGGGGATAAATTGGAATTATTTCCAGTAAGATCAGGAGTGAAACAAGGTTGCCCACTATCACCATGACTATTCAATATTGTATTAGAAACCCTAGCTTCAGCAGTAAGAGTTGAGGAAGAGATTAAAGGAATTAGAGTAAGTAATGAGGAAACCAAATTAACACTCTTGCTGATGATATGATGGTATACTTAGAAAACCCAAGAGATTCTAATAAAAAGTTATTAGAAATAATCCACATCTTTATCCAAGTTGCAGGATACAAAATAAATCTACATAAATCCTCAGCATTTTTATACATCACCAACAAAATCCAACAACAAGAGATACAAAGAGAAATTCCATTCAAAATAACTGTCGATAGCATAAAATATTTGGGAATCTATCTACCAAAGAAAAGTCAGGAATTATATGAGCAAAATTACAAAACACTTTCCAGAAAAATAAAGTAAGATTTAAATAACTGGAAAAATATTAAGTGCTCTTGGATAAGCCAAGATGACAATACTACCTAAACTAATCTATTTATTTAGTGCTGTACCAATCAGACTCCCAAGAAACTATTTTACTGACCTAGAAAAAATAACAAAATTCATATGGAAGAACAAAAGGTCAAGAATTTAAAGGGAACTAATGAAA
Organism: Sminthopsis crassicaudata; assembly: GCF_048593235.1. Taxonomy (NCBI): domain Eukaryota; kingdom Metazoa; phylum Chordata; class Mammalia; order Dasyuromorphia; family Dasyuridae; genus Sminthopsis; species Sminthopsis crassicaudata. Next base: position 344,899,898 of record NC_133618.1, on the reverse strand, counting down.
AAAAATCAAATGAAGGCTGCCTAGCTGTACCTGATCTAAATCTATATTATAAAGCAGTGGTCACCAAAGCCATTTGGTACTGGCTAGGAAATAGACTAGTTTATCAGTGGAATAGGTTAGATTCACAGGACAAAATAGTCAATAACTATAGCTATCTGGTGTTGACAAACCCAAAGATCCCAACTTTTGGGATAAGATTTCACTATTTGACAAAAAAGTGCTGGGAAAACTGGAAATTAGTATGGCAGAAACTAGGCATGGACCTACACTTAACACTGTACACCAAAGTAAGACCAAAATGGGTCCATGATTTAGGCATAAAGAACAAAATTATAAATAAATTAGAGGAACATAGGATAGTTTATCTCTCAGACTTACGGAGGAGGAAGGAATTTGTGATCAAGAACTAGAGATCATTATTGATTGCAAAATAGAAATTTTTGATTACATCAAATTAAAAAGCTTTTGTACAAACAAAACTAATTGCAAACAAGATTAGAGCAATAAACTGGGAAAACAGTTTTACATTCAAAGTTCTGATAAAGTTCTCATTTCCAAAAGATATAGAGAATTGACTCTAATTTATAAGAAATCAAGTCATTCTCCAATTGATAAATGGTCAAAGGATATGAACAGACAATTTTCAGATGATGAAATTGAAACTATTTTCTACTCTTATGAAAGGGTGTTCCAAATGACCACTAATCAGAGAAATTCAAATTAAGACAACCCTGTGATACCACTACACACTTGTCAGATTGGCTAAGATGACAGGAAAAGATAATGATGAATGTTGGAGGGGATGTGGGAAAATTGGGATACTGATCCATTGTTGGTGGAGTTGTAAATGGATCCAGGTATTCTGGAGAGAAATTTGGAATTATGCTCAAAAAGTTATCAAGCTGTGCATACCTTTTGATCCAGCAGTGCTACTACTGGGCTTATATCCCAGAGATATTACCGAAGGGAAAAGAACATGTATGTGCCAAAATGATTGTGACAGAACTTTTTGTAGTGGCTAGAAAGAGGAAAATGAATGGATTCCCATCAATTGGAGAATGGTTGGGTAAATGGTATATGAACATATATAAATGTTATGGAATATTATCATTCTGTAGGAAATGACCAACAGGATGAATACAGAGAAGCTTGGAGAGATTTACATGAACTGATGCTGAGTGAAATGAGCAGAACCAGGAGATCATTATACACAACAATACTGTATGAGGATGTATTCTGATGGAAGTGGATATCTTCAACAAAGAGAAGATCTAATTCAGTTCCAATTGGTCAATGATGAACACAATCAGCTACACCCAGAGAAGAAACACTAGGAAATGAATGTGGACTACTTGCATTTTTGTTTTTCTTCCCAGGTTTTTTTTTTTACCTCCTGAATCCATTTTTTCTTGTGCAACAAGAGAACTGTATGGATCTGTACACATATATTGTATCTAAGATATACTTAAAGATGTTTAACATGTATAAGACTGCCTGCCATCTAGGGCAGGGGTTGGAAGGAGGGAAGTACAAGGGACAGTATTGTAAAAATTTCCCACACATATGTTGTCAATAAAAAACTATAATTAAAAAAAAAAGAAAGAGAAAACAGAGAAGTTGGACATCTTAAATGACTTTCAGAAACTGATAGGAGATATCCAATGGATGTGTCCAGTGTTAGGCTTGACTACCTATCAATTGAAACCATTATATGACATATTAAGGGGTGATAGTGCTTTAAACTCACCACACCAGCTTACAAAAAAGCGCAAAGAAGCTTTGAGAAAAGTTGAACTTGGCTTTATCCAATGGGGTTGAAAGAGTCACTCAAAAACCCTTTGAAATATCAGTTTTTGCTACAAAAAAAGCACCCACAGCAGTCCGTCATCAAGGAGATAGTGTGATAGAGTGGGTAAACCTCCCAGCACAACCAGAACAAAGCCTTACTCCTTATCCAGTGTTTGTGGCTAGAATTTTATTAAAGGCCATTAAGCAAGCAGTATACTTACCTGGGATAAGACCTGACAAGATATATACCTTTTATACTAATGCACAAATTAATATATGCTGTGAAACCATCCCAGAGTGGCAAATTTTATTGGCCACAGCTCCAAATTTTACACATGAGTCTCCATTAAAGATAACCGGACTATTACATAATTACCAATGGATTCTTGAAGAAAAGGTTTCTAAAGTTACTCTTAAAGGATCAACTATATTTACAGATGCTTCCAAACGTTACATTTGTGCTGTATATTCTCCTGACTTACCTATAAAGAGAGTAGTCAGACGTCCTTTTCACTCCACTCAGCAGAATGAATTGTATGCAATCATTCTAGCAGTATCTTATTATCCAGGAGATATAAATACCATATCTGATTTGGCCTATTCAGTAGGTGTGGTACAAAACATTGCCACAACCCAAATAAAATTTGTAGCTTCCAATATATATCAGCTCTTTAAGGAACTTCAAGAGCAAGTAAGAAAGCATACAGATAAGATTTATATCTTGCATGTCCACTCTCATAGTGGACTTCCAGGTCATATTTTTGATGGTAATTCAAAGGCAGATAGCCTTCTAACCATGTTGGCCAATACTCCTTTATTTTAGGCAGCCCAAGAATCTCATTCTAACTATCATCAGGCTGTTTGAGCTTTACTTTTGCAGTTTGGGATAACAAAAGAGAAAGCTAGGAGCATGTAAAAGCCTGTACAGCTTGCCTTCCTTTCCATGCTCCTACATTCCCTCCAGGGAAGAACCCTTGTGGTTTGAGACCCAGTGAAATTTGGCAAATGGATATGACCCATTATAAATCTTTTGGTCATCTATCTTTTATCCATGTTGTAGTAGACACCTTTTCTGGATTCATTTTTGCAATACCAGCAGCAAAAGAGACAACCCGAGTGGTCACTGAATTTCTTACATAAGCATTTGCAATTATGGGTGTGCCACAAGCAAAAAAAATCAGATAATGGTCCTGCATATACTTCTAAACATTTTGCACACTTTTGTGCACAGTATAAGATTTTACACATCACTGGTATACTCTTTAGTCCTCAAGGACAGGCAATAGTTGACAGGAGAAACACAGAAATCAAGACACTCCTTCAAAAACAAAAGGAAGGGGGAGCCACAGGTAGCCATAGAGAACTTCTAAATTTAGTTCTTTATACAATTAATTTCTTGATTTTTGACAAAGATTCACTGGCTCCTGCAGACAGATTTTATAACCCACTGGAAGAGCAGTGTCTAGTGCGAACAGCTCCATTATCTTTAGATAATCTCCAGGTGATGTGGAGAGATCCAGAAAGTAGTGAATGGAAGGGACCAAATAGGTTAACTGCTTGAGAGCAGGGGTTTCTTTGTATCTCTACAGATGGAGAAGGATTCAGATGGGTGACAACAAGCCGTATTCGCCTTGTCCATCAGAGAGTGATGGAGCACACCCTTGAAATGAAGGAGATGCACGTTGATTGTTCTCACCAATAAAGAGCATGGCAGTTATGGCAACTGACTTATGGACCTCAAAAATTGTTAATGAGACATGTAGGACTTGAAAACCCTCCACGATCATTGGCTTCCCTGAGACATGATAAGACTGTTGCAAGACTTCAAAAACTTGCAGGGATCATTGGATTTCCTGACATATAAAGTAATGGACAATAGATTGATTTTGAACTATCTCTTCATTGAGGAAGGAGGTGTATGTGTGATTATTATTTACATACCCTCCTTCTAGGACTTCTGCAAATCTTTTACAATACCATGTTGATTCATATTGTTTGTTATATCACTACTTACATGTACAATTCATGTTTGCTACACCACATTCAGCCTGCCCTCGCTGTGGGGAGAGTCATCACTACTAGCCTGTACTTTATTGCTATGTAATTGTGTAATACTTCCAATGCTGATGGATTTGTGCATACCTGTGTATTTTCTAGTAAGACCCTTCAATCCAGAAACTTCCTAACAGTATCTGGCTTGACTCCCCACTTCCTTTTGGTGTTTTTCATCTCTTCCTGAGAAGTCAGGGAGGGAGTGATCATCTCTTTTTTAGTGCTTTCACCTCCCCTTCTGAGAAGGCAAGGGTGTCAAGATCACCTCCTTTTTGGTGTTTTTACCCCCTTTCCTGAGAAGTCAGAGAGGATGTGATCACCTCCTTTTAAAAGTTCTCACCTCCCTGAGAATTCAGGGAGGGCATGACCACATGTATTCTAAAACAAAAGAAGGCAGAAGATGTAGAGGGCTGAAACTCCAAAAAGGTATGCTTGAATCAGACAACTGAGCACTTAAGGCTAATTACCTATTTGATGTGAGATAATGACTCTATTAGCATGTATTTTGGATAAATGGCTGTTCTCACTGCTGGTGCTTGCTGAATGTTTGGTGTTAAGATAATCACAGGCAAGGATTGGAGGGCAGAGGAAGAGAGTCCTGAGTCACTTGGTAGCAGGACGAGGAGGGGAGAAGTTGGTGACTCCAACTCCAGAATTGAGGATTTTGCTTGCCTGCCTCATTAACTTCTCCCCCTAAAGACCAAGGGCTTTTAATTCATCCTGACTGGCTGACCCTGAGGCCTCCAGGGAGTTAGCCTGTACTTTACAGCAAATAGCTCTTCAGTTATTAATGAAGTCATGTTTCTAGCCCTATCTTTTGATTTAAAAAAATGTTGATTGCTACATAAAGAAAACAAGTGGAAGATAGCTTTTTCTTTTTTACCCTGACAACTGAAGCCTTAGAAATTCTAAAAGAACTTTCCATTTAGAAAAAAGCTTACATATTTCCTTCTCTGGAATTTTAAGAAGTATAATATTTCTAAGATAATTCTCTAGTCTGGAGCATCACTTACATAAAGATTGATAGAATAGCATTTTTATACAGATCTGAAGAAAAGTGGAAGAGTGGGTATGTTAAGAACTTTGGCAGAAATAGGAAAATATCTGGTTGATATTCTACTTTCATGTTCATTAATTCCTTTTTCTGACACTACTCCCCTACTCTTATGTTAGGTTCTTACTAAGTGCTAAGTCGGTACTTAACAATTCTCTAGCTCAGGGTTCACACCTTTAATTCACACCTTTAAAAGGAGTTTATACCTTTGGACTTCTGGGGGGGAGGAGTTTGCACCTTTAAAGGAGTTTACACCTTTGGAATACCCACAAGCCCATTCTCTGGGAGGATAAAAGGAGCCAGTATTCAGAAAGAAGAGGATTCAAGATTCTACCTTCATGCTGACTGGAGGCTTTGGATTCAGAAGGAGCTAGAGACTGAAGCTGGCTGGAGAGATTCTGACAGGAAAAGATTCAAGACTTTGAAAGACACAATACAGAACTAAAGCCAAGGCTGCCTCCCCAGAAGCTCCCTAAGAGATCTCCTCCCAGAGAACGATTGCAAATCTAGAGACAACAGAACATTACACTTTTGTATATTTTTCTCTCTTCTTTTTTTGCCTTTAATACTGGTCTTTGCCTTTACTGTAATCTGCAATTCCTCCAGTCTCTCAATTCTTTTCCAAATCATCATCACTTCACTGGGTACATATTTCTGCTTTGCAGCAAGTTAATATTACCTAATCTTAATTTGGTCCTCATTCTAATAAGGCAATTAATTCCTTTACACATTCCTAATAAATTCACTCTCCCACTTGCTGCAGTAGCTAATCCAAAACTTTTTATCTTTCTTCAAGGGGCTCTGTACTCTCTCCTCCAACTCTTTCTGCTAAGAACCTCACCTTCTTTGGGAAAAAAATTGAGATCATTTGACAAAAGCTCTTTTCTCTCCTTTCCCATTTCATAAAATTCTTTGTCTTTCTCAATTATCTCTGTCTTTACTCTTTTCTCTCATGAAAAGGCAGCTCTTCTCTTTGCTAAGGAACTTGTTGACGTTTATAAGCATCTGTGATACATTTAAATGATTTTAAAAAGCATATTTTTATATTACTTTACTGTCTTTGTTAGCAGATTTTCTCTTGTTCTCTTTCTAATCTGTCCTATCCTATCTCCTAGCTTCTTCCCTGAGGCATACAAATACATTCATATATCCCTATCTCTCCAAAATTCTTACTTTGCTAGTCTTTTCCTATGTCTTTTTTCCTTAACTCATTGAGGAAGCCAACCTTTTCCTATGTCTTTTTTCCTTAACTCATTGAGGAAGCCAACTACAAAGAACACCTCTACTTTCTTTTCTATCACTAAATTCTGAATTCTCTGAAATCCATCTTTGAAACTTCTCAGTTCAACTAAAATTATTCCCTACAAAGACACAAATAAATTTTCATATGGTTTGCCTTTATGTCATCTAAACTGTTCCCTATTTTCCTCCCCCTCACTCTTCTGAATATTCCATATAACAAATAGGACTTTTAAAAGAAGAAAAGAAAAAAAATGGCAAAACCAATCAATATATAGTGAAAAGTCTAAAAATTTATGCAGAGTTCCATGTTGGTAGAATTCCAACCACTGCAAAGAAATGAATTGTATTAAATTTTTAAAAATGGCTAGTACCAATATACAAATTCTTCTCAAAATCAAGAAAGAAAACATTCTTAACATACTCATACAAATATAGTGCTAACCCCCAAATCAAGGAATGATAAAGCAAAGAATGATATACCAATATAATTAATTCTTTTAAGTCATGCTCCCCCACCCCCACCCAATTTTGGCTTATTCACTTTCAATTGTTTTGTTGTTTTTGGTTATTGTTTTTGCACTGTTGTAGATATCTATATTTTCTTGGTTCTGCTTAATGCATTCTGCATCATGTATTCAGAGTCTTGTATTTTATACATATGATCAGTCTTCTCTTTATTTATCATATTCATCATTTCTTATAGCATAGTGACATTTTATTAAATTCATGTACTATAATTTCTTTCATCTTTCCACAATCAGTGGATATTTTTCTTCTTACTTTTTTGTAACCCCGAAGGGTGTTGTTATAAATATTATACTGTATATATATATATATATATATATATATATATATATATATATATATATATATATATATATATATATATATATATATTACCTTCTTAGTTTATTAGCCATTTAGTAGATCAAAAGTTGCCAGAAAACTACCTGGACTACCAAAATGTGAGTCAAGCTCAGTGGAGCTGTCAATAATACCCTGGCAAGACGGTAATTGATCTTGGGAATAATTGAATTGAAAACAATGGCTTCTGGAACTCTCAGCCTACAAATGATAGAAGAACCTACAAAGTTCCTTTTGCAGGTACTGCATGCAGCACTCTGTTGCATTGCCCATACATAGATTCAGGAAGTCCTTAATTGCAGTTTTATGACAAAGAGAAATACTAGCACACTAGAACTAATAGGGATCCTAGTCATAGTTTTCCCGCAGTGTGGGAAAGAATGCTTATGGTTACCCAGAAAACAGAGCACAGGCTAAGAGATGAGTGTAGAAGGCCTAGGCTCTGAAAAGATATATTTAAGATATTTATATTTAAGCACCTACTCAGTATGATTGTTAAGATAATGATTCTCCAATTAAGCACATATTTTGTGTGATATAATGATGTAATCATTCTAGTTAAGCACATACTTAGTATGATATGGTAATGTAATGCCTCTCCTAACAGTTGGCACATGCTCAGTATGCTGTAGTGATGTAATCTTACTGAGGTATTTAAGGGCTGAGAAAATTGGGAGTCAGGGACACAGAAGAATCACAGTCACAGATACAAAGAAGACTTGAAACTCCAGATTCCAGACTCTGGACTCCATCTTTGACCAGCCTCATGGTGACTCTTCTGCCTTCATCACTTTTTAACCTAAAGACCAAGGCCTCTCCAGAGATCCTTCAGAAAGCTAGCCCAGACATTACAGATGAGGAAACACATCTTTCCCTAGAACATACTACTTTGGAAAAACTGAAGACTTAACAACCTTTAGAATTAGCTATGAAAATAACTGATTTAAAAACCCCAAGTTTGAAACAGAGCTCCCTCCAACCCAGAGCAAAACTCAACTTTAATATAAAATTAAAATTCAGGGAGTAGGCCAGAAGAATGAGCAAACAAACAAAAAAGAACCTGACCACAGAAAGCTGCTATGGTAATAAGGAAAATCAAAACAAACTCAAAAGAAGACAACAAAGTCAAAATTGTTGCTTCCACACATTCAAAGAAGCATGTGAATTGGTCTCAGACAAATAATAATAATAATAATAATAAATTCCCTTAAGAGCCTTCAATTTTAAAAATAAATAAATAAAAGAAGTAGAGGAAAAACTTGAAAAAGCAATGAGAAAGAAAATCATGAAAAGGCGTCAACAACTCGGTAAAGCAGGCAAAAGAAAATATCTTAAAAAAACAACAACAGAATAAGTGAAATAGTAAAAGAGGCACAAAAATCCACTGACGAATATAACAACTTTTATGGGGTCTGAATGCATATCAAAGTGCACTTTAATTTACTTGGTTTATTTTCTTTCTTTTTTCCTTTTTCTTGGGAGTGTATATGTGTGTTTTCTTTCACAATATGGATAATATGCAAATATGTTTTTTGGACTGCATATTTATATATATATATATATATATATATATATATATATATATATATATATATATATATATATATATATATATATATATATATATATATATATATACATATATATATACCTTATATCAAATTGCTTGCTTCTCTTGTGGAGAAGAGGAAGAGATGAAAGGAATCTGGGATTTAATATTTAAAACAATACAGATGACTAAAATTGCTTTTAGATGTAATTGAAAAAAATTTTAAAAATTACTTTAAAATAATCTGTATAGGTGTCAGTTGTACTTTGCAAAGTTTCTGTTATTTGGAATGTTTGTAAATTGCATGATCTTATGATGTCTGTTTTTCTTGTAGGAATGATTCAAAAACTTTTATTGAATACCATCCATCTTTTATTTTATTTTTACTGATGCTAAGGCTCATTCCAAGATGTCATTTTGAATTGCATATTTTCCCCTTGCTTGTACTACTCTCCACCGAGAAGACAAACAATATGATGTCAGTTATTCCTATGAAATCATGTCTATATTAGCCATGTTGCAAACAAAATTAGGAAGAACTTTTTACTTGTTCATCAAGTTCATCAGTTCTTTTTTGGAGATAAACAGCATTTCCTCCCACAATGAGTCTTTTCAAATTGCTTTGGATAGCTAATTGATTAGAGTTGCCAAATGTTTTATAGTTGATCATCATTGGGACATGCTATTACTATATATAATGTTCTCCTAATTCTGTTCACTTCACTCAACATCAGTTCGTGAAAGTCTTTCCAGGTTTTTTTGCAAATATTCTGGTGTCCATTTATTATAGAACAATAGTATTCCATCACAATAATATACCACTTTGTTCAGCCATTCCCCAACTGATGGACATGCCCTTAATTTTTTGTTCTTTATTAATTCAAAAGAACTATTAATCTTGTTTGGTTTTTCTTTGGGGTAAAAGCCTAGTAGTAATATTCCTGGAGCAAAGTCTTGTAGCCCTATGGTTGTTGTCCTAGATTGTTCTCCAGAATGGTTGGACTAGTTTTGGACTAATTTTACTTACTTCATTAATGTACTTATTTTTCCTCCTCCACCCAATATCTGCCATTTCTGATAGGTGTCATGTGGTAACTCAGAATTCTTTAATTTGCCTTTCTCTAATCAATAGTGACTTGGATTTTTTCATATTCTTATTATAGAGAGCTTTGATTTCTTCTTCTGAAATTTGTTTTTTCATATACTTTGAACATTTAATTGAGAAATGGCTCTTATTTTTACAAAATTAATTCAGTTATATATATATATATATATATTTAAAAAGTTAGCATATTATTAGCAAATATTGCTTTAAAATATTTTGATATTGTATCTTTCATCATAATGCATTTTCCCTGATTAGCTTTTTCATTAGGTCTAATTTAGCTATTCTTTTCTCTGAAATCATGATTGCTCTCCCTATTACTTTAGCTGGAAGCACCTTTATTTCAACTCTAGCCTTTTATTTCTACTCTATGTGTGACTTTTTGTTGTAAGTATATTTCTTTTCTTATAGCTTTTTATTGACAGAACATATGCATGAGTAATTTTTGCAACATTGTCCCTTGCACTCACTTCTGTTCCAACTTTTCCCTTCCCTTCCTCCACCCCCTCCCCTAGATGGCAGGCAGTCTCATACATTTTAAACATGTTAATTTATATCTTAGATATAATATATGTGTGCATCCCATACAGTTCTCTTGTTGCACAAGAAAAATTGGATTCAGAAGGTAAAAAAAAACCTGGGAAGAAAAACAAAAATGCAAGTAGTCCACATTCATTTCCCAGTGTTCTTTCTCTGGGAATAGCTGATTGTGTTCATTATTGACCAATTGGAACTGAATTAGATCTTCTCTTTGTTGAAGATAGCCACTTCCATCAGAATACATTCTTTATACAGTATTGTTGTTGAACTGTATAATGATCTTCTGGTTCTGCTCATTTCACTCAGCATCAGTTCATGCAAGTCTTTCCAAGCTTCTTTGTATTCTTCCTGTTGGTCATTTCTTACAGAACATAATATTCCAAAACATTCATGTACCACAATTTACCCAACCATTCAACTCTGGTCTCTTCATCAGAAATGACTGGAAGTTTTCTGTTTCTTAAATATTTATTTTTTTTCTTTTTTAGTTTGGTTGGGTAGTTATTTTTTACTCTAATCCTAATCCCTTGAAATTTTGCCCTTTGAAATCCCAAATTCCAAATTCTCTACTCTCTCAATGTGAAAGCTGCTAAATATTATGTGATCTTGATTATGCTTCCACTATTCTTAGTTGTTTCTTTCTTGGTGCTTGAGCTGGAATATTTGGAATTTGTCTATAATATTCCTGGGAGTTTTCATTTTGGGATCTCTTTCTAGAAGCGTGTTCCTTTAATTTCTATTTTACCATCCAGATCTTTATAATTTCTTGAAATAATGTATCTAAGTTTATTTTTTAGCATGGCTTCAGGTAGTAGAATAATTCTTATATTTTCTCTCCTCAATTCAATTTCTAAATTAGGATTTTTTTCCTTTGAGATTTCACATTTTCTTCTATTTTTTTCTTCTTTTGACTTTTAAAATATTTCTTGAAGGCTCATAGTTTCCTTTTTCCCAATTCTGATTTTTAAGGAATTATTGTCTTCAGTGAATTTTTGTACTGTCTTTTCCATTTGGCCATTTCTGTCTTTCATGGAACTCTTTTCTTCAGTGAACTTTTGTGCCTCTTTTTTTTAAAACCATTTGACCCATTCTATTTATAAGTTGATTTTTTCAGTGTTTTTTAAGATGTCTTTTACTAAGTTGTTAATTCTCTTTTTGTAATTTTCTTGAATTTCTCTCATTTATTTTCTCAGCTTTCCTCTACCACTCATTTCTTTCTTTAAGGTTTTCAGGAATTCATTCTACTCTTCAGTCTAATTAGTATTTTTTCTTTGAGGTTTTGCTTGTATCTGTTTTCAAATTTTTGTCTTTTTGTTTGTATTTTAATTTTCCCTATTACCACAGTAGTTTTTCATTGACAAGTTCTTTTGTTGCTATTGCTGGTATTGTTGCTCACTTTCCTGAGTTTATGTCTTTACTTTCAACTTTCTTCTTTTATTCACCTGGGGCTGGGGAAGCATGTTTTTTTGTGCTGCTGTTTTCAGAACAAATTCTGATAGTCTACAAGTTTTCAGTGTTTTTAAGGAATTTGTTTTTCTTGAGGGAAGTGTTTTTCTGCTTTTCTGGTCTGTATTCCAGTATTTACTTAGGACTCACCCCTGTTCACCTGCAGCCAAAAATACTAGCTATCCTTTTGGCTCTGGAACAATGTGTGATCAGATTCTTTGCACTCTTGTGACTGATCACAAGTTCTTTTCTCTGTTCAAAAACTGTGGCCCAGAACTGCTGATGGTCAATAGAGTTGCTAATCAGCACCAACTATCCTAGTGCTGGCAAAGGGCTCTTGTAATATCTTTCTCTTTCTGACTCATTTGCCATTTTTGCACTGAAAGCTTATAAAGCTGCTACTATTTCTTCTCTTGCTGTTGTGGCTACCTCAAAGCTCTACAATTGATGCTTGTGATTCTCTGAGTCTATGACCACCCTGTTGCTACACTACTCTTCTGTGGATCTCTTAAATAGATTTTAGTTAGAAAAATTTCTCCCTATGACCTTTTGTTGGATTCGCCACACCAAAATTTGATTTGAGGCATTATTTTTTTAAAGAAATGGTTATTTTCTCAACCAAATTACAATTAATTTTTTTCCATCTTTTCTATTTTCCTCATTCAAGGACCCTTGTCCTTGTGGACCCTCTGTGTTTAAAATGATTTAACCTAATCATCTGAGAACAATCTCCTCATTCTTGGGCAGGAACTCATCTTGCTCAGAGAACTTACTTGTGATTGAAGTGTAAAGAGAATCTAATCTAAAATGTGGGCCCCCAAAACATTAGATTCATGACTTTGTTCAATCAGAGTGGTCTGGATGAAGATGGGTTCCTTTGTCCAGAGGGCTGAGACAGCTGAATCTTATGATCATGTAAGGTTCTGACCTTCAATTAATTCCAATATTAACTAAACTGTTTGCAAAAATATGAAAAAGGGATCCCACTAACATTTTTATATGATATAATCATGCTCCAAAGAGCATGATACCTAAGCCAGAGAGAGACAAAGTTTAAAAAGTACATTAATATCCCTAGTACAAATAAACATAAAAACATTACCTAACACATTAGCAAAAAGGCTTTCACAACATATTTAAAAGGTTATGCATTATGATCATATTGGTTTTATTTCAGAAATTCAAGGTTGGTTTAGCATTAGAAAATTATAAGTATAACATACCATTATTATTAAAAATGATAACTAATACTATAGAATTAATGGGTTAAAGAACAAATTATAGAAATAACAAATAATTTCATTAAAAAGAATAACAACAATGAAACAACAACCCAATATTTATGGAATGTAACCAAAGCAATATTTAAGGGAAATTTTATATCTCTAAAAGCTTACATCAATAAAATAGAAAAAAAAGAACAGACTAATGAATTGGGCATGCAGCTATAAAAAAAAAAAAAAAGACTAGAAAAAGTACAAAGTGAAAATCCCCAATTAAACATAAAGTTAAAAATTCTAAATTGGAGAAGCATTAGTTGCTTATGGATAGACTGAGCCAATATAATAAAAATGACAGTTATACTTCAATTAATTTACTTATTCAATGCCATTACCAAACTTCTATTTAAAAAAAGAACTAGAAAAAATAATGATAAAATTCATCTGGAATAACAAAAGATCAAGAATATCAAAGGAATTAATGAAAAAAAAATTGAAGAAAGGGGGCATAGTTGTATCAAATCTCAAACTGTATTGCAAAGCACTAATAAAACAATTTGAACCTGATTAAGAAATAGTGGTAAAATATATAGAGAATTGCCTCTCTATATATATATAGATTTATAAAAAATGAAGCCATTCTCCAATTGAGAATATCAAATATATCAAAGGATATGAAGACAATTCTCAGATGAAGAAATTGAAAATATTTCTAGCCATATGAAAAGATGTTCTAAGTCATTATTAATCAGAGAAATGCAAATTAAGACAACTCTGAGATACCACTACACACCTGTCAGATGGGCTAGAATGACAGAGAAAAATAATGCACAATGTTGAAGGGGATGTGGGAAAACAGGGACACTGATACATTGTTGGTGGAATTGTGAATACATCCAGCCATGCTGGAGAGCAGTTTGGAACTATGCCCAAAAAGTTATCAAACTATGCAAACTATGCATGACCCAGCAGTGTTACTACCCGGCTTATATCCCAAAGAAATCTTAAGGAAGGGAAAAGAACCTGTATGTGTAAGAATGTTTATGGCAGCCCTCTTTGTAGTGGCCAAAAACTGGAAACTTAAGTGGATGTTCATCAATTGGAGAATGGCTGAATAAATTGTGGCATATGAGTATTATGGAATATTATTGTTCTGTAAGAAATGACCAACAGGATGATTTCAGAAAGGCCTGGAGAGACTTACATGAACTGATGCTGAGTGAAATGAACAGGACCAAGAAAGAGATCATTATATACTTTAACAACAGTACTTATATAATGATCATTTCTGATGGATGTAGTCATCTTTAACAATGAGATGAACCAACATCAATTCCAATAGAGCAGTAATGAACTGAACCAGCTACACCCAGCGAAAGAACTCTGGGAGATGACTATGAACCACGACATAGAATTCTCAATCCCTCTCTTTTTGTTTGCCTGCATTTTTGATTTTCTTCACAGGCTAATTGTACACTATTTCAAAGTCTGATTCTTTTTGTACAGCAAAACAACTGCTGGGACATATATACATATATTGTATTTAATTTATACTTTAACATATTTAACATGTATTGGTCAACCTGCCCTCTGGGGAGAGGGGAAGGAGGGGAAAAATTGGAACAAAAGATTGGGCAATTGTTAATGCTGCAAAATTACCCATGCATATATCTGGTAAATAAAAACTATAATTTAAAAAAAAAAAAAGAAATAGAGTGGCAAATCACTCAGATGGATTTGTTTGTTTATTTATACATAATACAAAATAGTAAACGACTACAATAATCTAATGTTCCATGAAAGCAAACCCAAACATTTGGAAAGGTTTTTGTGAAAACTCGCATTTTCACAAAAATTGATTGGAAAGCTAAAAAGAAGTTTGATCAAAACTTAATATAGACCAACATCTTATTTTGTGGACCAAGGAAAGGTCAAAATGGGTGATATTTTAAGCACATTAGGAGAATAATTTACTCACACAATTTATTAATAAGGGAAGAATTTATGACCAAGCACAAGTATTACAAGAAGTAAAATGAATAATTTTGATTAGAAAACAGTTTGCACCAACAAAACTAAGATTAGAAGGAAAGTAAAAACCTGGGGAAAGATTTTGTAGGAAGTTAATCTGATAAAGGCCTCATTTCCAATTGCATAGAAATGGCCAAAAGGTAAGAACTAGAAGTTTGTAGATAAAGAAATCTATAGTCATATGCAAAAAGGTTTTAAATCACTATAGAGTAGAGGGTTTGCAGATAATCACCTCCTATCTATCAGATTACAGAAAAAGAAAATGACAAATGGGAGGTTGTGGAATAATTGAACACTAATGCACACCTTAAACATTTTTTCCTTCAATTTTATAGATGATTTTGCTGCATGTGATATTTTTGGCTGAAGACCTAGTTCTGATTTTCAGTAGATTTCAAGACCTGCATTCTTTTATTGTGACTGCTAAATCTTGTTAATTCTAATTGTTAATTCAGTGTATTTTTTTTTCTTTTTTCTTGCAAAATTTTCTCTTTTATCTGGGGGTTTCAAAATTTGGCAATAATATTCCTATGTATTTTCTACAAAGGATCCCACTATGGTGGTGATTGTGGACTTTTCTATTTCTATTTTCCACTCATGTTCTATCACTCTAGGATAAATTTTTTTGGATTATTTCTTCATTATTGTGTCAAAGTTCTGGTTTTGTTTTGTTTTGTTTTTTGGTCATACCTTTCAGGCAGTCCAATTATTTTTATGTTTTCACCTCTTGATCTGTTCTCCAGATTTGTTATTTTTCTTATATTTCACATTCTGTTATATTGTTTCATTCTTTAGAATCTGTTTTGTTATATAATGGTCTCTCATAGTTTCAGTGACTTTCCAATTCTAATTTCCAAAGAGTTATTTTCATCATCTTTGAGACTCTGTACCTCCTTTTCTAGATGGTTAACTTATTTTTCATAATTTTGTTTTTCTTGGATGGTTTTTATTAATTTATTTATTTATTTGTTTGTTTGTTTTTTCTTATTTTTCCTTCATGTCTCTCATTTTACTTTTAAATTCTTTTTTGAGTTCTTCCATAAATTCTTTCTGGGCAGAGAGCCATTTCACATTACTCTTTGGGGTAGAAGTTCTTTTTGCTTCAGTGTTCTCTTTTGAAGATGAATCCTAGTCTTCCCTGCTCTTATAGTAAGTTGGGTTCTTTCTTTTTTGCCAACTCGTTTTATTTTAATAAGATGTGTTAGCACCTCTACTCCTGGGCTGGGAGATGGTGCCTCCAGCTTCACTTGAGCTCTTTCCTCTGACCTGAAACACCTTCCAACAAATTCTGACAGCCAGAAGAGTCCCTGGTTCACTGCCTCTGTACTCAGGGGTATTCTGATTTCTTTTCACTCAATATCACATGCCTGCAGCACCTGCATTCCTAATCAGCTAAGTTCACTCAGTCTTCTTGGACTCAGACCCAACCTTCACATGCTGTCCAGAAGGGGAAAATTTCTATGGTTTCTACTAAGGCTCTAGTCAAACTCAATTCATTGCAGGGCTCCTCACCTTATATTTCTGCCCACTAAAATACTTGATCAAGAGATCAAGTTATGAAGTAATTTGACAATTATGCTGAACAATTTGAAAATGTGCCCAAAGGCATATAAGAACAGTACATATTCTTTGACCCAATAATAGGGTGATATTCCAAAGATATCCGAAAAAAAGGAAATTGACCTATTTATATGTTTAAAAAAAATCAGTTCTTTTTTTGTGTGCTGCTAAAAAGTTGGAAATTGATGGGATACTTGTCAATTAAAGAATTACTGAAAAAGTTTTCATGTATTATTGTAATGCAATGTTATTGTGCTATAAGAAATGATGAGCATGATACTTTCAGAAAACCTGGACTTACATGAACTTATTATATTAAGTGAAATGACAGAATCAGAACTTTGTACATAGTAACAATATTATACAATGATCAAATGAATGACTTAGCTATTCTCAGCAATACAATGATCCAAGACAATTCCAATGGATACATTTTGAAAAAATGCTATTCACCTTCAAAAAAATAATTGGGAATTTAAGTGCAAATCAAAGCAAGTTTTTAAAGAAACAGTTTTCCTGGAGGTGGAGCCAAGATGGCGGAGAAGAGTGTCCTTACTCACTCACAACCAATTAGATAAATCAGCCTCAGAAATAGCGCTGGACTGATAGATACCACAAGGACTGGAAGCACTACTTACCAGCTGAAGAGAATCTGGAGTTTCAACAGAAAAGGTCAGTTCCCAGGGGAGGAAGAAGAGAGGCCAGCACAGACGGCTGGGTGCTAGCATACTGCGCTGATCGCGCTGGGAAGGGCTCTGGGATCAGAGAAGCCACTGAGATAAAGGAATCTGGCACAGGCTGTTAGCTCTTGTCTGCTTATAATACAGCAGTTCAGAAGAGAAATCTAAACTACTTTAAAAATTCAAAGATAGATTAGATCTTCCCGGATCCCGGGGGTGACTCAGCAGATCTAGGCACTGGGGGGTGTGGCCCCTAGCTCCCACCTGAGACTAGTTAAGAGATTGAGAAGTGGGCGGATACGGCCCAAGGCAACACACACTGCCTAGCTCAGCTGACGGCTGTGGAAATCAGCTCCAGAAGTCTGAGAGAAGCAGAATCTTTGAACTAGGGACCACAGTTTCTGGCAGACACTTCCAGTTTGAGCGCAGGGGCTTTTCATGTCACCTGCTGCTGACATCCACTCCCCACCGGGACTCATAGGCTAGGCTTTGTGTCGCCTTTACTGTTCAGTCTCAAACCTCAGGGAAGCCGCTAGAACACAGTGCCCTCAAGGCACAGCACTGCTGATCACCTCTGAGGCACTTCCAGGGAGGGGGTGGGGAACTCTCTCCCAGAGCTCTCTCTTAGCTCAGGTGCAGGAGCCGCTGCATCCATCCGGTCTGGGAGGAATCTGGTAAAGAAATACATAAATAATTTCCTACCCCAGGGACAAACCCCAAAAGATTTTTTAAGTATGAGCAAAAAGCCAAGAAAAACCATAGATTCCTTCTACACAGAGAAAGAGCGGGTATCCAACCCCGAGGAAGTTAACAGCAGAGAGACAGCAGATAACAATCTAAAGGGGAACGATTCCTGCCCCCCATCACATAACTCTCTCCTAGATGAGACTATTAAAAAGTTAAGAAAGCTTGAAGAAAATTGAGGAAAGGAAAGGGAAGCTATGATAGAGAATAACAACGTCCTGAAATTGGAGTTGGAAAAAATAAAGAATTCACAGGAGATGCAGGGAAACAAAATTTGTGAATTAGAAAAGGTTAAAAAATCACAGGAAAGTAGGATTTCTGAATTGGAGAAGTTAAAAAAGTCTCAAGAAAATAGAATTTCTGAATTGGAAAAAGAAAATAATTCTCAAAAAAAATTAGGTAAATGGAAAAAAATTCAATAGAGCAAAATAATTCATTTAAAAACGAAATTGGGCATTTACAAAAAGAACTAAAAACTGTGAAAGAAGAAAATAACTCCTTAAAAGTCAGGATGGAACAAATAGAAATGAATGATTCACATAGAACCCAAGAATCAGTCAAACAAAACAAAACAAAAAAAAAAAAAATGAGAAGCTGGAGAATAACGTCAAATACTTACTGGGAAAATCTATAGACCTGGAAAATAGATCTAGGAGAGATAATCTGCAGATCATTGGACTTCCCAAAAACTATGACCAAAAAAAGAGCCTAGATTCTATTTTACAGGAAATTATCAAAGAGAACTGTCCAGAGATAATAGAAACAGAAGGGAAAGTAGATGTGGAAAGAATTCATTGAACTCCTTCTGAAATAGACCCTAAAAAAAGAACATCACGGAATATTGTGGCTAAGCTGCAGAATTACCACACAAAGGAGAAAATCTTGCAAGCAGCTAGAAAAAAACAATTTAAATACCAAGGTGCCACAATAAGGGTCACTCAAGATCTGGCTGCCGCCACATTAAAAGATAGAAGGGCCTGGAACCTGATATTCCGTAAGGCAAAAGATCAAGGACTGCAACCAAGAATGAACTACCCAGCTAAGTTTAGCATCTTTTTCCATGGAAGAAGATGGTCATTCAATGAAATAGAGGAATTCTATAGGTTTCTAAGAAAAAAACCAGACTTAAACAAAAAATTTGACCTACATCCACAAGACTGAAGAGAAACAGAAAAAGGTACACAGAACCCTTGAGAACTGTAACTCTGTTGTGGGTATATAAAAAGTACTCATGGATAATTTGATTTTACTGATATAAAAGAAAAAAGGGGGTGTAGTAAAGGGAAGGAGGTCGTTTCAGAAAAAGGGGAAGGAATGATAAAAAGAGGGAAACTACATCCCAGGAAGAGGCATAGAAAATACACCATATCTGAGGGAATTTAGTGAGGGGGAGAATCATTGTGTGAATCTTACTCTCATCAGAAGAGGCTCAAAGAGTAAATAATTGACATATTTGTTTTTTAGAGAATTTTCTGTCACCTCATTAAAAGGGGGTAGAGGAAAAGGGAAAAGGAAAAGGAGAATAAGTGAAGGGACTTGGAGGGAGGGGGGAGGGATACTAAAAAAAGGGAGAGCTGTACGTCACAAGGGGGGTCTGTAAATTAAATATCGGGGAGGGGGATCAGGGGGGTCAAGGGAAAAAGCATAATCTGGGGATAATATGATGGCAGGAAATACAGAATTAGTAATTTTAACTGTAAATATGAATGGGATGAACGCTCCCATCAAACAGAGACGGATAGCAGATTGGATCAAAAATCAGAACCCTACAATATGTTGTCTGCAGGAAACACACTTAAAGCAGGGAGATACATACAAAGTAAAGGTAAAAGGTTGGAACAGAGCCTATTGTGCTTCAGGTAAAGCCAAAAAAGCAGGGGTAGCTATCCTTATCTCAGATCAAGCAAAAGCAGAAGTTGATCTAGTTAAAAAAGATAAGGAAGGAAACTATATCCTGCTGAAAGGTAGCATAAATAATGAAGCCATATCAATACTAAACATATATGCACCAAGTGGTATAGCATCTAACTTTCTAAAGGAAAAGTTAAGAGAATTGCAAGAAGAAATAGACAGTAAAACTATAATAGTGGGAGATCTCAACCTTGCACTCTCAGATTTAGATAAATCAAACCACAAAACAAATAAGAAAGAAATTTAAAAAGTAAACAGAACATTAGAAAAACTAGGTATGATAGACTTTTGGAGAAAACTAAATGGCAATAGAAAGGAATATACTTTCTTCTCAGCAGTTCATGGATCCTATACAAAAATAGACCATATATTAGGACATAAAGATCTCAAAATTAAATGTAGGAAGGCAGAAATAATAAATGCCTTCTTCTCAGATCACAATGCAATAAAAGCTACATTCAGTAAAAAGTTAGGGGTAAATAGACCAAAAAGTAATTGGAAAATGAACAATCTCATCTTAAAGAATGACTGGGTGAAAGAGCAAATTATAGAAACAATTAATAATTTCACCCAAGATAATGACAATGATGAGACATCATACCAAAATCTGTGGGATGCAGCTAAAGCAGTAATAAGGGGAAATTTTATATCTTTCGAGGCTTATTTGAAGAAAATAGAGAAAGAGAAAATTAATGAATTGGGCCTGCAACTTAAAAAGCTAGAAAAAGACCAAATTAAAAACCCCCAACCAAAAATTAAACTTGAAATACAAAAATTAAAAGGAGAAATCAATAATATTGAAAGTAAAAAAACTATTGAATTAATAAATAAAACCAAGAGTTGGTTTTATGAAAAAGCCAATAAAATAGATAAACCTTTGGTAAATCTGATCAGAAAAAAAGAAAGAGGAAAATCAAATTGTTAGTCTTACAAATGAAAAGGGGGATCTTTCCACCAATGAAGAGGAAATTAGAGAAATAATAAGGAGTTACTTTGCCCAACTTTATGCCAATAAATTTGATAAATGAAATGGATGACTTCCTCCAAAAATATAGGCTCCCTAGATTAACAGAGGAGGAGATAAATTGCTTAAATAGTCCCATTTCAGAAAAAGAAATAGAACAAGCTATTAATCAACTCCCCAGGAAAAAATCCCCAGGACCAGATGGATTCACATGTGAATTCTACCAAACATTTAAAGAACAATTAGCCCCAATGTTATATAAATTATTTGAAAAAATAGGGGATGAAGGAATCCTACCAAACTCCTTTTATGACACAGACATGGTACTGATACCTAAACCAGGTAGATCGAAAACTGAGAAAGAAAATTATAGACCAATTTCCTTAATGAATATTGATGCTAAAATCTTAAATAAGATATTAGCAAAAAGACTTCAGAAAATCATCTCCAGGATAATACACTATGATCAAGTAGGATTTATTCCAGGAATGCATGACTGGTTTAATATTAGGAAAACTATTAATATAATTGACCACATTAATAATCAAATTAATAAGAACCATATGATCATCTCAATAGATGCAGAAAAAGCATTTGACAAAATCCAACATCCATTCCTACTAAAAACTCTTGAGAGTATAGGAATAAATGGACTATTCCTTAGAATAATCAGGAGCATACATTTAAGACCGTCAGTAAGCATAATATGCAATAGAAATAAACTGCAACCTTTCCCAGTAAGATCAGGAGTGAAACAAGGTTGCCCACTATCACCATTACTATTCAATATAGTACTAGAAACGCTCCCCTAGGCAATAAGAGCTGAGAAAGAGATTCAAGGAATTAGAGTAGGAAATGAGGAAAAAAAAACTATCACTCTTTGCAGATGACATGATGGTATACTTAGAGAACCCCAAAGACTCTGCTAAAAAGCTATTAGAAATAATTCAAAATTTCAGCAACGTGGCAGGGTACAAAATAAATCCACATAAATCCTCAGCATTTTTATATATAACTAACAAAATGCAACAGCAAGAGATACAAAGAGAAATTCCATTCCAAACAAATGTTGAGAGTATAAAGTATTTGGGAATCCATCTACCAAAGAAAAGTCAGGAATTACATGAGAAAAATTACAAAACACTTGCCACAAAAATAAAATCAGATTTAAATAATTGGAAAGACATTCAGTGCTCTTGGATAGGCCGAGCGAATATAATAAAGATGACAATACTCTCCAAACTAATCTATTTATTTAGTGCTATACCAATCAGACTCCCAAGAAAGTATTTCAATGACCTAGAAAAAATAACAACAAAATTCATATGGAAGAATAAAAGGTCGAGAATTGCAAGGGAACTAATGAAAAAAAAAAAAAAAGTCAGAGGAAGGTGGTCTAAGTGTACCTGATCTAAAGCTATATTATATAGCAGCAGTCACCAAAACCATTTGGTATTGGCTAAGA
This sequence comes from Sminthopsis crassicaudata, assembly GCF_048593235.1. Lineage (NCBI taxonomy): Eukaryota > Metazoa > Chordata > Mammalia > Dasyuromorphia > Dasyuridae > Sminthopsis > Sminthopsis crassicaudata. The sequence goes on along the minus strand of NC_133618.1, from coordinate 344,877,683 downwards.
AATAGACCGGTAGATCAGTGGAACAGATTAGATACAAAGGACAAAAAAGGGTACATCTATAGCAATCTAATCTTTGACAAACCCAAAGATACCAACATTAGAGATAAAAATTCATTATTTGGAAAAAAACTATTGGGAAAAATGGAAATTAATATGGCAGAAATTAGATATCGGTCCACACTTAACACCATATACCAAGATAAGATCAAAATGGGTCCATGATTTAGGCATAAAGAATGAGATCATAAATAGATTAGAGGAACAGAGAATAGTCTACCTATCAGACCTGTGGAGGAGGAAGGAATTTATGACCAGAGGAGAATTAGAGATCAGTATTGATCACAAAATAGAAGATTTTGATTACATCAAACTAAAAAGTTTCTGTACAAACAATACTAATGCAAACAAGATTAGAAGGGAAGTAACAAATTGGGAAAATATTTTTAAAAGTAAAGGTTGTGACAAAGGTGTAATTTCCAAAATATATAGAGAACTGACCCTGATTTATAGGAAACCAAACCATTCTCCAATTGATAAATGGTCAAGGGATATGAACAGACAATTCTCAGATGATGAAATTGAAACTATTTCCACTCATATGAAAGAGTGTTCCAAATAACTACTGATCAGAGAAATGCAAATTAAGACGACTCTGAGATACCACTACACACCTGTCAGATTGGCTAAGATGACAGGAACAAATAATGATCAATGTTGGAGGGGTTGTGGGAAAACTGGGACACTAATACATTGCTGGTGGAGTTGTGAAAGAATCCAGCCATTCTGGAGAGCAATTTGGAACTATGCCCAAAAAGTTATCAAACTGTGCATACCCTTTGACCCAGCAGTACTACTACTGGGCTTATATCCCAAAGAAATACTAAAGAGCGGAAAGAGACCTATATGTGCCAAAATGTTTGTGGCAGCTCTTTTTGTAGTGGCTAGAAACTGGAAGATGAATGGATGTCCATCAGTTGGAGAATGGTTGGGTAAAATATGGTATATGAAGGTTATGGAATATTATTGCTCTATAAGAAATGACCAGCAGGAGGAATACAGAGAGGCTTGGAGAGACTTACATCAACTAATGCTGAGTGAAATGAGCAGAACCAGGAGATCACTGTACACTTCAACAACAATACTGTATGAGGATATATTCTGATGGTAGTGGAAATCTTCAACATAAAAAAGAACCAACTCACTTCCAGTTGATCAATGATGGACAGAGGTAGCTACACCCAGAGAAGAAACACTGGGAAGTGAATGTAAATTGTTAGCACTAATATCTGTCTGCCCAGGTTACATGTACCTTCGGAATCTAATGCTTATTGTGCAACAAGAAAATGGTATTTACACACATGTATTGTATCTAGGTTATATTGTAACACATGTAAAATGTATGGGATTACCTGCCATCGGGGGGAGGGAGTGGAGGGAGGGAGGGGATAATTTGGAAAAATGAATAAAAAAAAAAAAAGAAAAATGCTATCCATCTTCAAAAAAACAACTAATAAAGTCTGAATGAAGATTAAAAAAAAAATAAATAGATTAGAGGAACAGAGGATAGTCTACCTCTCAGACTTGTGGAGGAGGAAGGAATTTATGACCAGAGGAGAATTAGAGATCAGTATTGATCACAAAATAGAAGATTTTGATTACATCAAACTAAAAAGTTTCTGTACAAACAATACTAATGCAAACAAGATTAGAAGGGAAGTAACAAATTGGGGAAATATTTTTAAAAGCAAAGGTTCTGACAAAGGTCTCATTTCCAAAATATATAGAGAACTGACCCTAATTTATAAGAAACCGAACCATTCTCCAATTGATAAATGGTCAAAGGATATGAACAGACAATTCTCAGATGAAGAAATTGAAACTATATCCACTCACATGGAAGAGTGTTCCAAATCACTACTGATCAGAGAAATGCAAATTAAGACAACTCTGAGATACCACTACACACCTGTCAGATTGGCTAAGATGACAGGCACAAATAATGATGAATGTTGGAGGGGATGTGGGAAAACTGGGACACTAATACATTGCTGGTGGAGTTGTGAAAGAATCCAGCCATTCTGGAGAGCAATTTGGAACTATGCCCAAAAAGTTATCAAACTGTGCATACCCTTTGACCCAGCAGTACTACTACTGGGCTTATATCCCAAAGAAATACTAAAGAGCGGAAAGAGACCTATATGTGCCAAAATGTTTGTGGCAGCTCTTTTTGTAGTGGCTAGAAACTGGAAGATGAATGGATGTCCATCAGTTGGAGAATGGTTGGGTAAAATATGGTATATGAAGGTTATGGAATATTATTGCTCTATAAGAAATGACCAGCAGGAGGAATACAGAGAGGCTTGGAGAGACTTACATCAACTAATGCTGAGTGAAATGAGCAGAACCAGGAGATCACTGTACACTTCAACAACAATACTGTATGAGGATATATTCTGATGGTAGTGGAAATCTTCAACATAAAAAAGAACCAACTCACTTCCAGTTGATCAATGATGGACAGAGGTAGCTACACCCAGAGAAGAAACACTGGGAAGTGAATGTAAATTGTTAGCACTAATATCTGTCTGCCCAGGTTACATGTACCTTCGGAATCTAATGCTTATTGTGCAACAAGAAAATGGTATTTACACACATGTATTGTATCTAGGTTATATTGTAACACATGTAAAATGTATGGGACTGCCTGTCATAGGGGGGAGGGAGTAGAGGGAGGGGGGGGATAATTTGGAAAAATGAATACAAGGGATAATATTATAAAAAAATATAATAAAAAAATAAAATAAAAAATAAAAAAAAGAAACTTAACACTTAGGCATACTGAATATTTAAGAAGATAGTTGATATGGAGTAAATATAATTGTTATCACATAACATGATAAAAATAAATTTATTGCATTTTAAAAGAAAAAAAAAAAGAAACAGTTTTCCTTCGGCTTTTTTATCTGTACTTTCTTTTGCAATATGGCTAACATGGAAACATTTTTCATAACTGCAGATGGCTAATATGTATCAAATTGCTTGCATTACCATGAAGCAGGAAGGATAAGACGAGGTAGGTAATTTGGAAGACAAAATTTAAATAAAGATTGTTAAAAATCTTATGTGTACTTGGAAAAAAATAAAATACAATTTTTTTAAAAAGAAAAATTTGGAAATGGCCAAACATTTGAGAGCACATGTGAACAATGGAATGTATTCCATTGCAATGTATGCTAATTAAGAAATAATGAAAAAAGTATATTCAGGAAATCTGAACTAATGTATCTTAAATAATCCAAACTGAAGTGTATAAAACAGATGGAAGTGTGTAAATACTTTTTTTGTTTTTCTGTCAATCAGATATGACTCTTTGTGTCACTGTCCAATACAATCCTACAGAAACTTCTATCTCCACTATCTCCACCATCTGTCAAAACTCATGTTCATTGCTTCCAAGACAATATCTATTCATTTCATCTCCTACCACCTTCTTTTCCTTTTGCCTTCAATGTTTCTCAACATCAGCATTTATTTCAATTATTCCTATCTTTTCATTTCATAGACAAAATATTTCAGATTCAGATTTAGTATTTGACCTTCCAGTGAGTACTATGAATTTATTTAATTATTGACTAGCTTGATATTTTTACTATCTAAAGGACTCTCAAAGGTCTTCTTTAAGTGTTATTTCTCAAAAGTGTTATTTCTGTGGTGATTCAGCTTTTCCTAAATTTCAAATCTTACAACCATATATTTCTGCTAGAAAAACTAAAGCTTCGGCTATATGGACCCTTCTAAGCAATGTAATATCTATACTTTTTGTTAATTTGTCTAAATTTCAACAGCTTTTTCTTCTTCAAGAAACAAACATTTTTAATTTCTTGACTGCAGTTGCCATCTGCAGTGATCTTTGAACCCAAGTATATGAAATTTGATTACTTCTTCCATTTGTTCCCATTCATTTGCCAGAAAGCCAATATGACCATTTGCCATGTTCTTCTTCTTTTTTTTAATGTTAAGCTTCAGGCCAACTTTTATACTCTCTTCTTTTACCTTCTTCAAAAAGCTTCTTAAATTTTTGTTATTCTGCCATTAAAAATTATCATAGACATATTTGAAATTTTTGATATTTCTCATGGCAATCTTAATTTTGGCTTGTGATTAATCTAGGCTGGCATTTTACATTCACATACATTATGTGCATTTTGCATTATGCTCTGCACATATATTATTTAAAGTGAAAATATATAGCCTTCTTATACTTCTTTTATGATCATAATCCAATCAATTGTTCCCTGTTTGCTTCTAATTGTTGCTTCTTGGCCTGCATATATGTTCCTCTGGAGATAAGTAAAATGATGACACGTCACATTTTATTGTGATCTCTACAGTAAAATGCTTTAGTGTAGTCAATGGTGAAGAAGTAGACATTTTCTAGAACTCTCTTACTTTCTCCATAATCTAGTGAATATTGGCAATTTTTTCTTGAGTTTCTTTGCCTCTTTGAAAACAAATCTGTCTTCTGGTAATTTTCAGTCCAACTTTTGCTGAAACCTAGCTTACAAAATTTTAAGCATAACCTTCCTAGCTTTTGTGAAATGAATTTAATTGTTTGGTAATTCAAGCATTCTTAGAAATTTTCAGGTTGGAGCATTAACTAATCTTTTTCCATTCAAGAGCTACTATTGAATTTTCCAAGTTTTCTCGAATACTGAGTGCAAGTCTTGATTTATTTTTAGGTTTTTGGAAGCAATTGGGTTTAAGTGTCTTGATCAAAGTCACATGGTTGTGTCTGAGGCTGAATTTGAAACTTAGATCCTCCTGACTCCAGGATCAAAGCTTTGTCCCTAGTGCTACTTAGCTTCTCTAATGGTAGCACTTTAAGAGCATCATACTTTAGAATTTTAAATAGCTCAATTTGAATTCTATCACCTCCACTAGCCTTATTAGTAACAAGGCTTCCTAAGGCCATTTGATTTTATTCTCCAGGATGTCTGGTTGTAAGTTAGTAACCATGAATTTTGTCAGCGATGTTAAAAACTTTCTAGCATATTTCTTCTCTATGTTGTTTTCTTAATTTTAATAAAATGTTTAATTTTAAAAACATTTTTATTTAAAAATTTGAGTTCCAAATTATATCCCTTCCTTCTTCCTTCCCTCTCAGTCTGCTTAACAACACATAGCTTATCTTGGTTCATAGATTTTATATTCCAATTTTTTATGCAACAAATTTCCTTTCATTACCAGACTAGTCATATAATGACTACAGTTTTTGTAAGAAAAAGCAATTTTCAAACATTTAAGAACTCTGATCAGCTCAATAATAGCTATGACTTCAGAGTTCCTATGATTTAAGGGTCTCCTGACAAAGACGTAATGAACTTGAAAAGTAGAATGAGATACATATTTTTGGACATGCACAAGTTGAAGCTTTGTTTCACTTTGCTATACTTATTTGTCCATAAGGAAGTTCTTTTTAAATTTAGTGATGGGGATTTATGAGGAGAAAGAGTCATGTAACAATGATGGCAAAAAAAAAAAAAATAGAAGAAAAAAAAAGGCATTGAAACCATTTTTCAAAAATGCTCAGAAAATAATAAAATGAAGATCAGAAAAAGAGCTGAACAGTTTATAACATATAAGCTGAACAACTTTTATTCTAACGTGAATTTGTTATCCTTTTTTGCATTTGGAATCATGTTAGTGTTTAAGTGTTTATCAAGTTTAGAATAACAAAAAATTATATTAATGAAACACAGAGCTCAAGTAATTTGCATAAGCCTTTACTCATTAATAAAGAATGACTACTCAGTGTATCTGGGCCTGCATAAACATTGGGGTTGGCAAATATTTGGGATGACATAGTTTCTAGTTCTTTTTGATTTCAGCTTCAAGAGAGGAAGCATGAAGTTCCAAGTTATCTGTCTCTGGGGGGGGGGGGGGAAAGAAATACTCAAGAAAAAAAATCTAATGTGTAGAGGAACCAGTTCATCAATCGTGTCCATATTCCCAGATTAAAGCAAGACTTGACTTTAAGAGATTTCTCTTTGGATGTGATTGAGGCCCTTTTTCTCTTCATTGAGCTGAGTTACTTAGGTTCTTCTTAGATGACTTATTCTGTGAATCTGTCTGTTCTAACTTGTACAATTTCTCAGATTTTGTTTTGCTATTGGCTTATATTATATATAATATCTACAATAATCAAGATAGTGGCTAGGATTAATGCATTTATCTGCTGTGTACTATTTTCTGTGATCTTTTCACATCTAGCATTTGATGGAAATGAAAACAAAATTTTGGATATAAAGTCATGTAGAACATATTAAGTGCTTCTTTCCTTCTCTTCCTATTTCTTAAAGGGATAATGGCTAGGAATACAGCCTGAATCTGAAAATTATACATTTTACACTAACAGTAATTAGCAGGACAGATAGCAATAATCTAGCCAAGCAGTCCCTCTCAGGATAGCAGAATGGGTAGACTTGGAATTCCAATTTCTTTCTTTTTTCCTGGAAGGAATTAAATTCTTTCTTGGAATAAAGGAGAGTAGAAGAAACTCTAGAGGTAGACAGCTGTTTCAAGTCTCTTTTCATTTTTATCCATTCTTGATTCAGACACCAAAGTGATATTCTTAAAGAATCAATCCATTTATATCATTTCCTTTCCTACTCAGCATGCTCCAGTGACTCCCTTTTGTTTCTAGAATCAAATATAAAATATTGTTTGGCGTTCAAAATTCTTCAAAATTTACTCCTTTTACCTTTTCAGTCTTCTTATACCTTAATCTCTGATTCTTGATCCAGTGTCATTGGCATCCTACCTGTTTCATAAGTAAGACATTTCATCTCTGTTCCAAAATTTTTCTCTATGTTTCCCCTGTCTGCTATGCTCTCTGTTCTCTGCTTCAACTATTGACTTCCTTGGTTTTTGTCAAATCCCAACTTACTCCTATAAGAAATCTTCTCTCAGTCCCTCTTAACTTTACTGCCTTATCTCTATTGATTATTTTCTATCTATCTATCTATCTATCTATCTATCTATCTATCTATGTGTGAGTACATATTTGTTTACATTTTGTTTCTTTGCATATTTTTATCTACCTAGTGCCCAGCATGGAGTGGTATGGTGTGGAGACAATGTGAAGTACATCCTTTCTTTTGTATCCTCAATGCTTGAATTTTATTCTATAAAAAGGGAACCGGATTCACAAATAACAATAGTAATGATAAATAGGAACTTCCAGATTACACGATTTAAGTATAGACATTTTCTCTATTCTCTTCTAATTCTCCCGCATTATCCTTCCTTACCCTACCCCAAAGTGGAATTATGCACCAGAGATACAACCATTATAGTTCCTGCAATAGGTAAAGATATCAAGAAGTCTAATAAGTTTTGTGAATTAATAAGAGAGAATGCCAGTGCTTAATCTGATCATTCAATATTTACTCCACCCATCAGAAGAGAATTAGCATGCAGTGGGGCTAAAGAAAAGGCCCAATCATGGGGTATCTAGGTGGTGCAATGGGTATAAAACCAGCCCTGAAGTCAGGAGGACCATCTGGTCTCAGACACTTAACACTTTCTAGCTACTTAATCCCAACTGCCATGGCCAAAAAATAAACAAATAAATAAATAATTAAATATATATATATATATATATATATATATATATATATGTAATGTTAATTATAATAAATTAATATAATTTATTTATAATAATATAATAATTATATAAAAATAAATATTTCAACACAACAGAAGCAAACCAATATTAGTTGGATTAGGAAATCCTGGAACTCATAAAACAAAACAAAACAAAAAAATCAAAAAAAGTTTAAGGGGAACAAATGGCAGAATTTAGGTTTTGCACAGCTGAAATAATTAACAGAATACAAACACTTGAATGGTGACAATTGGTTATATAACTAAACTGAAGTAAGAGTAAATTCAAATAAGATGCAAAACACAAGACTATTAAAATAATTGTGTGTGTGTGTGTGTGGGTATATACATATATATATATATATATATATATATATATATATATATATATATATAAACTTAAAGATCATAAGCCACTTAGAGAATGACAAGTGAAAAAAACTAAAACATAATATAGGAGAAATGAGGAAACTTAAGAACTTCTGTATACAGTAAACAAAGTGATAATCAAAAAGGTACACAAAAATAATTCCAGATTCTAACAGATAATAGCTAAACAAAATGAAAACTATGTTTCAAACTTTAAGCTATATGGTGTTTTAGTTTAAAAAATTCCAGTGGTTCAAATGAGTTGGAGAATGACTGAATAAGTTATGGTATATGAATATGGAATCTTATTGTTCAATAAGAAACAATCAGCAGCATGATTTCAGAAAGGCATGTAGAGATTTATGTGAACTGATATTAAGTGAAAAGAGTAGAACCAGAGAATATTGTACACAGCAACAACAATTCAATTATCAATTCTGATGGACATGGCTCTTTTCAACTGTGAGGTGATTCAGGCCAGTTCCAATGGTCTTGGGATGGAGAGAACTATCTGCACCCAGAGAAAGGACTGTGGGAACTGAATGTGGATCACAGCATAGTATTTTCACTTTTTGTTGGAGTTGTTTGCTCTCTTTTTTTTTCTTTCTCACTTTTTTTTCCTTTTTGATTTGATTTCTTTCTTGTGCAGTATAATTGTGGAGATATGTATAGAAGAATTGCACATATTTAACACATATTGGATTACTTTCTGCCTAGGGGAGTAGGGAAGAGAGGGAGAAAAAATTGAACATAAGGTTTTGCAAGGGTAATGTTAAAAACTATCTCTGAATATGTTTTAAAAAACTTTAAAAATAAAAATTCCACTAACAAATATCAAAGTCCAAATGAGCAGAAGAAAAACATTAAGAGAAAAAGAAAATTTTAATAATATAAGACTATTCTGATCTCACAAAAGACTACAGAATAGAATATAATAGCATACTTTGACAAAGAAGTTCAAGAGCCAACCCAAAGTAACACCCCAAAAATGTAAAAATCAGTTTAAAAAACTAATATAGAGATCTTTAATAAAGTATTGGTATTTGCAGCACTCTTAAAACAAAAGAAAACTAAAAAAAATCAAACAAATCCAACCAAACAAAAAATACATAATACCTGAATCAATAAAAGCACAAGAGTCAATGACATATATAACTACCAAAGAAAGCATATGTAAGGTAATCAATTACTCAAACATCAGAAACTATTTAAAAACTAAAACTTGGATGAGGAAGGACTTCCAGGACACAAAACTGTGAAGTGAGCAGTAAATTGTGTAACACATTCACCTCCAAACAACAACAAAATAGCACCCCAAAACAAATTTTATAGTAATAAAACTAGAAAAAGATTGAATGAAACAATATTTGAGCCCAAGAAACTCAGCATGTTGGAAGAAAAAGTCTCTCTCACTTGAGTAAAAGGGAAGAACAGGAAACATCCCAGCAAGGCAGCAGCAAGTCCCATCTCAGCAAACCAGTGGGAGATCCTGAGCCCCAGTACAGTGAAGCAGAAAAACACCAACACTAGGAACCCACACTTGTCTCAGCATATTCAGGAGAATTGTACCCTTCAATTCTGAGAGTGTTCTAATGTGCTAGGGCAAGCCTAATACAAAGCAAATAGACAACCCCTCCATAGCTAAATCTCCATATGCTTCAGGGTATCCCCAGAGAAATACAGAAACAATCCCGTGGTCTCAACACATTCCTAAAACCACATCAGACACCAGTTCAGCAACAGGTAATCTGCTAAGGCTTCCAAGGGACTCCAGCTACTCACCACCATAACCTCTCAATGCAGCAATAGATATGAGGATTCCCAGTGAGTTTCAGATAAACTTCAGTGTAGCATCAGGTAAACAGTCAAGGAATACAGCCTCTGGCAAAAGAAGCCTAAAACAGTGCCCTTTCAAACCAGGATTAGGGGTCAAATTTAACAGAAAGGAAAAAGGGGAAAAGGATGAGCAAAAACAAGAAAAAGGAAGAGGAGAAGAAGATGAAGAAGAAGAAGAAAAGAAAGAAGAGGAAGAAGAAGAATCTGACCAGAGAAAGTTATTATGGTGATAGGAAAATTGAAGACACAAATTCAGTAGTGGCTTAAAACACCTATGGACAAAACCTAAAAGAAAAATGAGAAGTGGTCTCAAGCCACAAAAGAACTCATGAAAGAGCTGAAAAAAGAACTTTAAAAGTAAAAGACAAAGAAGAAAAATTTGCAAGAGAATTGTGGAAAAAAAAAAGTCCGCAGCTTTGAAAAAGAAAACCATTTTTAAAAGTAGAATTGGCCAAAAGGAAAAGGGAAAACAAAAATTCACTGAAGAAAAAGACTCCTTAATAAAAAATTCCAAAAAAAAAAAAAAAAGAAAACAGTTCATTTAATGTTAGAAATGAGAAAATGGATGCTACTAATTCTATGGGACATCAAAAGTCAATCAAATTCAAAAGAATGAAAAAATGGAAGAAAATTTAAAATACCTGATTGGAAAAACAACTGCCCTGAAAAATAGATCTAGGAAAGATAATGTCAGAATTATTGTACTCCCCAATAGTATCTTTCAAGAAATTATTTTTAAAAACTGCCCTGGTATCCTGAAAATAGAGGGCAAAAGAGACATTGAAAGAATCCATAAATCTCATGAAGAAAGAGATCCCAAAATTAAAATTCAAGGGAACATTATAGTCAAATTTCAGAACTATGAAATTAAGAAAAAAGTATCAAAACTGACCAGAAAAAACATTCAAATATTGGGGAGCCATAATCAAGGTTACAAAGAGTTGATGGCTGTAGCATTAAAAGATGACATAGAACAATATTCTGCTAAGTAAAGGAATAAGTGCTATGCCAAGAATCACCTGCTTGGCTAAATTGAGCATAAATACATCAAGGGGAAAATGCTCATTCAATGAAACAGAAAGATTTCAAGCTTTCATGAGGAGAAGACCTGAATTTTACCAAAAATTTAATCTCTAATATTAAGATCCAAAAGAAGCACAAACAGGGTAAAGAAAGAATAAAGAACTAAACTGTTTACACTTGTACATGGGAAAATGATACTTGTAATTCTTAAAAATTGTATCAGTTTAAAAATAGTACAGCTGGAAGGAATATAAAATACACACATATGTATATGTATATATAGTAAAAGTATAAGGTGATTTTGAAGAAATGGCATAAAAAAATAATTACAGGATGAGAAAGAGAAATACCTGAATTGCCAGAAGAAGGGAGAAGTAGAATGGGATAAATAATTTCATATGAAGAGTCAGGAAAGACCTATTTTAAAGAAAGGAGAAGATGGAAGAGTAGGCTATAGGCTATGAGATTGCTTTAATCCTATTTTCATCAGTATTGACTCAAACAGGAAATAATATGCACAATTAAATATAGAATCATATTTTACCCAACAGGACAGTAGAAGGGATGAAAGTTAAGTAAGAAAGGGGGTTGGAGGGATTGAAGAAAAGAAGGCAGATTGAGGAGGTGTGAGGCAGAAACAAAACACCAGTTAGGAAACAGTGAAATGAGGAAAAATAGGAGAGTGGAAATGCACAGATAGTAACCGTTACTGCAAAGAGAATGGGATAAGCTTTCCCATAAAGTGGATAAAAAACCAGAATCCTTTAATATTTACAAAAAAAAAAAGATACTTGAAGCAGAGAGACATACAAAATTAAATGTAAGAGGCTAGAGCAGAATCTATTTTTTATTAATTTTTATAATTATAACATTTTTGACAGTACATATGCATGGGTAATTTTTTTTTTTACAACATTATCCGTTGTACTCCCTTCTGTTCCGAATTTTTCCCCTCCTTCCCTCCACCCCCTCCCCTAGATGGCAGGCATTCGCATACATATTAAATATCTTATAGTATATCCTAGGTACAATATATATGTGCAGAACCGAATTTTGTTGTTGTTGTTCCAAAGGAAGAATTGTATTCGGAAGGTATAAATAATCTGGGAAGAAAAACAAAAAACAAAAAACAAACAAACAAAAAATGCTCACAGGTAATACTCATTTCCCAGTATTCCTTTTCTGGATGTAGCTGATTCTGTCCATCATTGATCAATTGGAATTGGATTAGCTCTTCTCTATGTTGAAGATATCCACTTCCATCAGAATACATTCTCATACAGTATCATGGTTGAAGTGTATAATCTCCTAGTTCTGCTCATTTCACTCAGAATCAGTTGATGTAAGTCTCTCCAAGCCTCTCTGTATTCATCCTGTTAGTCATTTCTTACAGAACAATAATATTCCATAACATTCATATACCATAATTTATCCAACCATTCTCCAATTGATGGGCATCCATTCATAGCCACTACAAAAAGGGCTGCCACAAACATTTTGGCACATACAGGTCCCTTTCCTTTCTTTAGTATTTCCTTGGGATATAAGCCCAGTAGTAGCACTGCTGGGTCAGAGGGTATGCACATTTTGATAACTTTTTGGGCATAATTCCAGATTTCTCTCCAGAAGGGTTGGATTCTTTCACAACTCCACCAACAATGCATCAGTGGCCCAGTTTTCCCACAACCCCTCCAACATTGATCATTATTTGTTCCTGTCATCTTAGCCAATCTGACAGGTATGTAATGCTATCTTAGAGTTATCTTAATTTGCATTTCTCTGATCAATAGTGATTTGGAACACTCTTTCATATGAGTGGAAAGAGTTTTAATTTCATCATCTGAAAATTGTCTGTTCATATCCTTTGACCATTTATCAATTGGAGAATAGCTTGATTTCTTATAAATTAAAGTCACTTCTCTGTATATTTTGGAGATGAGTCCTTTATCAGAACCTTTAACTGTAAAAATATTTTCTCAATTTGTTACTTCCCTTATAATCTGGTTTGCATTAATTTTGTTTGTGCAGAAACTTTTCAATTTGATGTAATCAAAATTTTCTATTTTGTGATCAATAATGGTCTCTAGTTCTCCTTTGGACACAAATTCCTTCCTCCTCCACAAGTCTGAGAGATAAACTATCCTATGTTCCTCTAATTTATTTATGATTTTGTTCTTTATGCCTAAATCTTGGACCCATTTTGATCTTATCTTAGTATGTTGTGTTAAATGTAGGTCCATGACTAGTTTCTGCCATACTAATTTCCAGTTTTCCCAGCAGTTTTTGTTTAATAATGTATGCTCATCCCAAAAGGTGGGATCTTTGGGTTCATGAAACACTAGATGAGCAGAATCTATTTTGCTTCAGTTGAAGTAAAAACAAAAAAGAAAGAAAGAATAGATTTAAAGGAATAAGGAAGAAAACTACATCTTACTTTATTAAAAAACATATATCATATACAATGAAGCTAAACATAGCTGCTCCGAGTAGAATAGCATCCAGATTCTAAAAGGAGTTAAGTAAGTTACAGGAACAAGTAATGGCAAAACTATAGTAGTGGGGAATGTCAACAGTTCCTTCTCAGAACTCCAGAAATTCAACCAAAAAATAAACAAGAAAGAAATTATGGAGGTAAGTAGAATATTAGAAAACTTAGATATGGCAAATCTTTGAATAAAATTGAAAGAGAAAAGAAAGGAATATATCTTTTTTTCTGAACTGCACATAACACCTATACAAAAACTGACAAGATAATGGGGTGTAAAAACTCAAAATCAAATATAGAAAGGCAGAAATAGTAAATGTATACTTTTTTAGATCATAATGTAATAAAAATTACATTTTAAAAAAAGGACAGTAGAAAAAGTTAGTTAAAAACTAATTAGCAACTAAATAATATAAACCCAAAAATAAGTCATTCAACTGATAGAAAAATATGGAAACAATCAGTGATTTCATTAAATAGAATGAGAACAATGAGACAACATGCCAAAATTTATGGGCTGCAAACAAAACAGCCTCTAAGAGGAAAACTTATTTCTTTAAATTCTTACATCAAGAAAGTGGGAAACAAAAACATTCCAATGAACTGTGCATGTAATAAAAAATTTAGAAAAAAAATAAATTAAAAGTCTCCAATTGAGTACCAAATTGGAAATCCTGAAAAATCAAAGGTAAAATTAATAAGATTGAAAGCAAAAAAAGCAAAAAAAATTTTTTTTTACCCAAATAATAAAAAACAACACCAAATCCCCCAAACTACTTAGCTAACAAATAAATCTCGGAGTTGGTATTATGAAAAAAGCAAACAAGATAGATAGCAAACAAGATATTTGATTTAAAAAAAGAGGAAAAAAAAACTACATATCTACTAGTATCAAGCATGAAAATAGTAAAATCACCACAAATGAAAAAACAATTAAAGGACTTGTTAGAAAACATTTTGCCCAATTTTATTTCAGCAAATCCAAAAATCTGAGTAAAGTTGACAAATATTTATCAAAATGTAAATTATTTAGATTAATAGGTCAGGAAACAGAATGCCTAAATAACGCGCATTTTAGAAAAAAGAAATTAGTGACTTGTTGAGTCACTAATAAACACTCTTAAAAAAAAAATCCCCAGTACCAAATGAGTTCATGAATGAATTGTACCAAACATTTAAAGAAGAATTAATTCCAATGCTATGTAACCGATGTGGGAAAATAGGCAAAGAAATAGTCCTACCAAATTTCTGTTATGGCACAAATATGGTGCTGATACCTAAACCAGGAAGAGCTAAAACAGAGAAAGAAAATTATAGACCAGTATCCCTAATAAGGATTGATGTAAAATTTTTGAACAAAATATCAGCAAGGGGATTACAACACTATATTACAAAGTTGATATAAAATGACCAGAAAGGATTTATACTAAAGACATATAATTGATTTAATATTAGGAGAACTATCAATATCATTCACCATACAAATAACAAAGTCAGCAGTGAGATTTATTTTCATACATGCTGAAAAAGTTTTTGTCAGAAGATCAGACCTATTCCAATTTAAAACACTAGAGATTACAGGAACAAGGAAGTTTACTTTAAAATAATAACCAGTGTCTATCTAAAATCATTAGCAAGAATTATCTATAAGGGCTGATACTTCCGGCCAAGATGGCGGCATGGAGGCAGACAGCTGCTTGAGCTCCTCATTTTCTCTCAGAACTTACTTCATGACAAGCCTCTGACTTAATGCTTGACCCAGAAAGAAATCCACAAATAATCACCAAGAGAAGACATCCTTGAAAGTCGCCAGAAAAGGTCTGTGTTTGCTCGGGGGAGGGTCAATCAGACTGGGCGCAGACTGAGGGCAGACAGCCAGAGCGAGACAGGCAGCTCACACAGCTCAGACCGGAGGGGGAGGGGTGTGATCTCTGCCGTTTCTGTGAAAGGGCTTTTGCCCCAGTGTGGATGCTCCGTCTTGGCAGCAAGCCAGGAGCAGCAGAGAGGGTGTAAACACTGGAGGTGAAGATTGAAACCCCAGAAAGCCAGCATCTCTCAGAGCCCGGCCACCCCCAACCCCCACCTGGACTGACTCGGTGCGTTCTCAGAGCCTCAGAGCGCAGACTCAGTACAGTCATTGCTGTACTGTTAGTGGCTCTCTGCTGCCCTACCCCCAGTCTGTAGAGGAAGCCCCATCCCCCGCAAAACAGACCAATTGTTTCTCTTGTCAGTTTGTTTTCTTTGATTCCTACTCTGACAAAATGAACAAAAAATTCAAAAGGGCTCTAACCATTGACAGCTTCTGTGTGGAGAGGGAGCAGACTTCAAATGCTGAGGAGACTAGGAACAGACTGTCCCCAGATGTATCCCCTGGGAGGGATATAAGCTGCTCCTCAATACAAAAGAACCTCATAGAGGAAATCAAAAAGGCTCTCACAAGAGAGCTGGAAGAGAAATGGGAAAAGGAAAGGGAAGCTTGGCAAGAGAGCCTGGAGAAGTCATCCCATGCATTCAAAGACAGAGTGGATAAAGAAATCAAATCATTGAGAAACAAGATTAGTGAGCTGGAAAAGGTAAACAACTCCAAGGAAAACAGGATTAGTGAGCTGGAAAAGGTAAACAACTCCAAGGAAAACAGGATTAGTGAGCTAGAAAAAGAAATCAGCTCTCTAAAAAATAAAATGGATAAAATGGAAAAAAATTCCATAGAAGATAAAAACTCAATTGGACAATTACAAAGAGATATAAAAAAAGTGAGTGAAGAAAATACATCATTGAAATTTAGACTGGAACAAGTAGAAATGAATGACTCAAGGAGAAACCAAGAGGGAGTCAAGCAAAACCAGAGAAATGAAACAATTGAAAAGACTGTCAAGTACCTTACTAGAAAGACAACAGACCTGGAAAACAGATCCAGGAGAGACAATTTGAGAATAATCAGACTCCCTGAAAAATGGGAGGAAAAAAAGAGCTTGGACACCATTTTCGAGGAAATTATCAAAGAGAACTGCCCAGACGTTTTGGAAACAGAGGGTAAAATAGACATTGAAAAAATTCATCGATCACCTATTGAAAGGGACCCTAAAATCAAAACGCCAAGAAATATAGTGGCCAAGTTCAAGAACCATCAGACAAAGGAAAAGATATTGGAAGCTGCTAGAAAAAAAACAATTTAGATATGGAGGATCCACAATAAGGATAACCCAGGATCTAGCAGCGTCCACATTAAAAGAACGCAGGGCCTGGAACATGATATTCCGAAAGGCTAAGGAACTTGGTATGCAGCCAAGAATAACTTACCCAGCAAGAATGAGCATCGTTTTCCAGGGAAGAAGATGGACATTTAACGAAATAAATGAATTCCATCTATTTTTGATGAAAAAACCAGACCTACATAAAAGGTTTGATCTTCAAATACAGAACTCAAGAGATTTCTAAAAAGGTAAAAAGAAATCTTGAGAACTATACTTCTGTCAAAAAAATATGTAAAGAACATATGTACAATTTGTCTTAGAAACTAGAGGTGGAAAGGAGATTATATCATAAAAAAGTGTAAAGTGGTGGTACTACATCTCATGAAGAGGCAAAGGTAACCTATTATATCTGAGAGAAAGAAAGGAAGGAGATGAACATAGCGTGTATCAATAGACATATTCGATTTATGGTGAAACTTCTTCCACTTCATTGAAAAGTGAAAGGGAAGGAGTAAGCTAAGGGGAAGGGAATACAGTAATTTCGAGGAAAAGGGGTAAAATAAGGGGAGGATCTTTAAGGTGGGGGAGGGATCCTAAAAAGGGAGGGCTGTGAAAAGCAAGTGGTGTTCACCAGTTTAATACTGGATAGGAGGGTAAAAGGGAAGGAAAGGGGAAAAGCATAAACAGGGGTTAATAGGATGGCAAGCAATATAGAATTAGTCCTTCTAACCATAAATGTGAATGGGGCAAACTGCCTCATAAAGAGGAAGCAGTTAGCAGACTGGATTAAAAGTCAGAATCCTACTATATGTTGTTTACAGGAAACACACCTGAAACAGGGTGAGACATTCAAACTAAAAGTAAAAGGGTGGAGCAGAATCTATTATGCTTCAGGCAAAACCAAAACAGCAGGAGTAGCCATCCTCATCTCAGATCAATCAAAAACAAAAATTGATCTAATTAAAAGAGATAAGGAAGGGCATTATATCCTGCTAAAGGGCAGCATCAATAGTGAAGCAGTATCAATATTAAACATGTATGCACCAAGTGGTGCAGCATCTAAATTCTTAAAAGAGAAATTAAGAGAGCTGCAAGAGGAAATAGATAGCAAAACTATAATAGCGGGAGATCTCAACCTTGCATTCTCAGAATTCGATAAATCAAACCACAAAATAAATAAGAAAGAAGTCAAAGAGGTAAATAGAATACTAGAAAAGTTTGATATGATAGATCTTTGGCGAAAGCTAAATGGAGACAGAAAGGAATATACTTTCTTCTCAGCAGTTCATGGAACCTATACAAAAATTGATCATATACTAGGGCATAAAAACCTCAAAATCAAATGCAGTAAGGCAGAAATAGTAAATGCATCCTTTTCAGACCATAATGCAATCAAAATAACATTTAATAAAAAGCCAGGGGAAAATAGACCAAAAAATAATTGGAAACTAAATAATCTTATACTAAAGAATGATTGGGTAAAACAGCAAATCATAGACATAATTAATAACTTCACCCAAGAAAATGACAATAATGAGACATCATACCAAAATGTGTGGGATACAGCCAAAGCAGTAATAATGGGAAGTTTTATATCTCTACAGGCCTACTTGCATAAAATAGAGAGAGGGCCAACGAATTGGGCTTACAACTAAAATTGCTAGAAAAGGAACAAATTAAAAACCCCCAGACAAACACAAAACTTGAAATTCAAAAAATTAAAGGTGAGATTAATAAAATTGAAAGTAAAAAAACTATTGAATTAATTAATAAAACTAAGAGTTGGTTTTATGAAAAAACCAACAAAATAGACAAACCCTTAGTAAACCTGATTAAAAAAAGGAAAGAGAAAAAGCAAATTGATAGACTTGAAAATGAAAAGGATGAACTCACCACTAATGAAGAGGAAATTAGAACAATAGTTAGGAGATAATTTGCTCAACTTTATGCCGATAAATTCGATAACTTAAATGAAATGGAAGAATACCTTCAAAAATATAGCTTGCCCAGATTAACAGAGGAAGAAGTAAGTAGTCTAAATAGTCCCATCTCAGAAAAAGAAATAGACCAAGCTATTAACCAACTTCCTAAGAAAAAGTCCCCAGGACCAGATGGATTTACAGGTGAATTCTACCAAACATTTAAAGAACAACTAACTCCAATGCTATGTAAACTATTTGAAAAAACAGGGATTGAAGGAGTCCTACCAAATTCCTTCAATGACACAGACATGGTACTGATACCTAAACCAGGTAGATTGAAAACTGAGAAAGAAAACTATAGACCAATTTCCTTAATGAATATTGATGCTAAAATCTTAAATAAGATATTAGCAAATAGACTTCAGAAAATCATCCCCAGGATAATACACTATGACCAAGTGGAATTTCTACCAGGAATGCAGGGCTGGTTTAATATTAGGAAAACTATTAGTATAATTGACCATATTAATAATCAAATTAATAAAAACCATATGATCATCTCAATAGATGCAGAAAAGGCATTTGATAAAATCCAACATCCATTCCTACTAAAAACTCTTGAGAGTATAGGAATAAATGGACTATTCCTTAAAATAATAAGGAGCATATATTTAAGACCGTCAGTAAGCATAATATGCAATAGAAATAAACTGCAACCTTTCCCAGTAAGATCAGGAGTGAAACAAGGTTGCCCACTATCACCATTACTATTCAATATAGTACTAGAAACTCTAGCCTTGGCAATAAGAGCCGAGAAAGAGATCCAAGGAATTAGAGTGGGAAATGAAGAAATCAAATTGTCACTTTTTGCAGATGACATGATGGTATACTTAGAGAACCCCAAAGACTCTGCTAAAAAGCTATTAGAAATAATTCAGAATTTTAGCAAAGTCGCAGGATACAAAATAAATCCACATAAATCCTCAGGATTTTTATACATTACCAACACAATTCAACAGCAAGAGATACAAAGAGAAATTCCATTCAAAATAACAGTCGATAGTATAAAATATTTGGGAATATATCTACCAAAGGAGAGTCAGGAATTATATGAGCAAAATTACAAAACACTTGCCACAAAAATAAAGTAAGATTTAAATAATTGGAAAGACATTCAGTGTTCTTGGATAGGCCGAGCGAATATAATAAAGATGACAATACTCCCCAAACTAATCTATTTATTTAGTGCTATACCAATCAGACTCCCAAGAAACTATTTTAATGACCTAGAAAAAATAACAACAAAATTCATGTGGAAGAATAAAAGGTCGAGAATTGCAAGGGAACTAATGAAAAAAAAGTCAGAGGAAGGGGGTCTAAGTGTACCTGATTTAAAGCTATATTATAAAGCAACAGTCACCAAAACCATTTGGTATTGGCTAAGAAATAGACTAGTTGATCAGTGGCATAGGTTAGGTTCACAGGGCAAGATAGTGAATAAAAATAGCAATCTAATCTTTGACAAACCCAAAGATCCCAAATTTTGGGATAAGAATTCATTATTTGACAAAAACTGCTGGGAAAACTGGAAATTAGTATGGCAGAAACTAGGCATGGACCCACATTTAACACCACATACTAAGATACGATCAAAATGGGTCCAAGATTTAGGCATAAAGAATGAAATCATAAATAAATTGGAGGAACATGGGATGGTTTACCTCTCAGACTTGTGGAGGAGGAAGGAGTTTGTGTCCAAGGGAGAACTAGAGACCATTATTGATCACAAAATAGAACATTTTGATTACACCAAATTAAAAAGTTTCTGCACAAACAAAACTAATGCAAACAAGATTAGAAGGGAAGTAACAAATTGGGAAAGAATTTTTACAGTTAAAGGTTCTGATAAAGGCCTCATCTCCAAAATATACAGAGAAGTGACTTTAATTTATAAGAAATCAAGCCATTCTCCAATTGATAAATGGTCAAAGGATATGAACAGACAATTTTCAGATGATGAAATTAAAACTATTTCCACTCATATGAAAGAGTGTTCCAAATCACTATTGATCAGAGAAATGCAAATTAAGACAACTCTGAGGTATCATTACACACCTGTCAGATTGGCTAAGATGATAGGAACAAATAACGATGAATGTTGGAGGGGCTGTGGGAAAACTGGGACACTGATGCATTGTTGGTGGAGTTGTGAAAGAATCCAGCCATTCTGGAGAGCAATCTGGAATTATGCCCAAAAAGTTATCAAAATGTGCATACCCTTTGACCCAGCCATACTACTACTGGGCTTATACCCCAAGGAATTACTAAAGAAGGGAAAGGGACCTGTATGTGCCAAAATGTTTGTGGCAGCCCTTTTCATAGTGGCTAGAAGCTGGAAGATGAATGGATGTCCATCAATTGGAGAATGGTTGGGTAAACTATGGTATATGAATGTTATGGAATATTATTGTTCTATAAGAAATGACCAACAGGAGAAATACAGAGAGGCTTGGAGAGACTTACATCAACTGATGCTGAGTGAAACGAGCAGAACCAGAAGATCATTATACACTTCAACAATGATACTGTACGAGGATGTATGCTGATGGAAGTGGATTTCTTCAACATAGAGAAGAGCTAATCCAATTCCAATTGATTAATGATGGACAGAACCAGCTACATCCAGAAAAGGAACACTGGGAAATGAATGTAAACTGTTATTTTTACCTTCTGAATCCAATTCTTCCTGTGCAACAAAAAATTCGGTATTACACACATATATTGTATCTAGAATATACTGTAATATATTTAACATATATAAGACTGCTTGCCATCTGGGGGAGGGGGTTGGGGGAGGAAGGGAAAAAATCTGAATAGAAGTAAGTGCAAGGGATAATGTTGTAAAAAATTACCCATGCATATGTACTGTCAAAAAAATGTTATAATTATAAAATAAAATAAAAATTAAAAAAAAAAATTAAAAAATAAATAAATAAATAAACAAATAAATTAAAAAAAAAAAAGTATTATCTATAAGGAAGATAAATTAGAAGTTATCCCAATCAGATAAAGGGTGAAACAAAGATGCCCTTTATTATCACTATTATTCAATATAATATTCAACATATTACATATAACAAGAGAAGGAAAAGATATTTTAAAAATTAGAATAAGCAGTGAGGAAAGGAAACTATTGCTTTTAGCAGGTGATATGATAGTATAATTGGTGAATCTTAGAAAATCATCTAAAAACTACTTGAAATAATTAACAACTTTAGCAAAGTTGCAGGATATAAAATAAACCCATATAAATCATCAGCATTTCTTTATATGACCAAAGAAGTCCAGCAATAGATGAAAAGAGAAATTTCATTTCAAATAACCATAAACAAAATAAAATACTTGGGAGTCTACTTGCCAAAACACATTCAAGAATTATTAGACAATTACAAAACACATAAAACTATTACTCAAAGAAATAGATCTAAACAAATAGAAAAATACCAATTGCTTATAGATAGGTAGAGCCAAAACAATAAAAATGACAATACTGCTTAAATTAATTTACTTATTCAGTGCCATACCAATCTAATTACCAAAAAATTATTTGATAAAAGTAGAAAAATAACTAAAAATTCATCTGAAATAGCAAAAAATTGAGAATATCATGGATTTTGTTTAATGAAAAAATACAAAAGAAGGTAGCCTAGAATTATCAGATTTCAAGTGATATCATGATCACCAAAATTGTCTATTACTGGCTAAGAGAGTGGTGGAGCTGTGGACTAGATTAAGTACACAAGACATAGAGGTCAATAACTATTGACTAGTTTTATGAAACTAATGTTTGATAAAAACCAATGACCCCAGTTTTTGGAATAAGAATTCGCTGTCTGACAAAAACTGCTGGGAAAAGTGAAAAACAAAAGGGCAAAAATTAGGTATAAAGCATATATACCACCATACTATGAAGAAGGGAAGAATTAATAATCAAACAAGAAACAGAGAACATTATGAAGTATAAGATAGGAGATTTTGATGAAGTTAAATTCTAAAAGCTTCTGGATCTTTCATTCCATTGACAAAAGTGAGTTAAAATTGCTCAGAAAGATATCACAATGGTCCCTTTTCTGGAACTGGAGGAAATATTTCCAATTGTATCTTGAATCTGGGTCATAATTCTTGGTTGCAGTCCCAGGGCAAGAATAAGCACAAATATATCACAGCTTTGCCTGTAGGGTAGTGGGGATCCTGGTCACAGTTCCAAGGGTGAAAACAGTACTTATGATCACCCACAGACAAGTGCACAGTGAGAGGAAACATATCTCTCTCTAGGTAATATTACATTGAAAAAAACAAAAAGTTACAACTTGACAGGAATTGCCTCTAAAAACAGGAGTACAAAAAGCTCTGTAGCTTGGGAAAATGCCTTTCCATTCCAAAAGGAGAATTTTGCTTTAACATAGAGTTAGAAGTCAAGAAATAGCCTGAAAAATGAACAAATTGTAGTTAATGATCCTGCCTATTGAACATTATTAGGGTTGCAGAGAACATCAAAATACAAACTGAGAAAAAAACAATAAAGTAAAATCTTCTCTATTCAAAGCTTCAAAAAATATGAATTGGCACCAAAACATGGAAGAATTAGGGGAAAAATTTAGAAGACAAATGAGAGTCATGTAAGAAAAAGAGTCTTGCTACTGAAGAAAAAATAAATTAATACCAGAATAGGCTAAATGGTAAAAAGAAGCACAAAAATCCAATGAAGATAATTGGCCAACTGGGAAAATACATATAAAAATTCACAGAACAAAAGAACTCCTTGAAATACAAAATTGGCCAAATGAAAAAAGAGGTAAAAAAATCTACTGAAGAAAAAAACTCCTTAAAAAGTAGAATTGACCAAATGGTAAATGAAATAGATCACTGAAGAAAATAATTCCTTAAAAAATAGAATTATGCAACTGGAAAGTTATGACCACATGAGAAATCAAGAAATAATAAAATGGTATAAAAATAGAAGGAAATGTGAAATATTTCATTGGAAAAAAAACTGGAAATGTGAGATAATTTAAGAATTATTAGGCTAGAGGATGGAGCCAAGATGGCAGAGAAGAGACATCTTTTTTTGAGCTCTCCACATGACCCTCACATTAACAGCAAATTCAGTCTCTGAACTGATTTTGCAGTGATGGAACCCATGAATATTGGGAATATAACAAATTACCAGCAGAAGATCTCCAGAATAAATGTTTCTTTTTTTAAAAGTATTTTATTATAGTTTTTTATTTACAAGACATAGGCAATTATTCAGCATTGACTTGCAAAACCTTCTGTTCCAAATTTTCCCTTCCTTTCCCCCACCTCCTCCCCTAGATGGCAGGTATATTATATATTAAAGTATATGTTAAATGCAATATATGTATACATAGCCATACACTTATCTTGCTGCACAAGAAAAAATGAATTCATAAAAACGGTAAAAAAAAACCTGAGAAGGAAAACAAAAATGCAAGCAAACAATAACAGAAGAAGTGAGAATGTTATGTTGTGGTCCACATTCATTTCCTATAATTCTTTCGCTGGCTATAGCTGGTTTTTTATTACTGAAAAAATGGAACTGATTTGGTTCATGTCATCGTTGAAGAGAGCCATGTACATCAGAATTGATCATCATATGGTATTGGTGTTGAAGTGTATAATGATCTCCTGATTCTGCTCATTTTACTCAGCATCAGTTCCTGTAAGTCTCTCCAGACCTTCCTGAAATCATCCTGCTGGTCATTTCTCTATATAACAATTTATTCAGCCATTCTCCAATTGATGGGCATCCATTCAATTTCTAGTTTCTAGCCACTACAAAAATGGCTGCCACAAGCATTTTTACAGAGATGGGTCCCTTTCCCTTTTTTAAGATCTCTTTGGGATATAAGCCCAGTACTAACACTGCTGGATCAAAGATTATGCAAATGTTGATAATCTTTTGAGCACAGTTCCAAATTGCTCTCCAGAATTCAGATGCATTCACAACTCCACCAACAATGTATCAGTGTCCCAATTTTCCCATATCCCCTCCAACACTCATCATTATCTTTTGCTGTCATCCTAGTCAATGTGAGAGGTTGGTAGTAGTATCTCAGAGTTATCTTAATTTGCATTTCTCTGATCAATGATGCTTTGGAACACCTTTTCATATGAGTAGAAAGTTTCAATTTCATCATCTGAAAATTGTCTGTTCATATCGTTTGACCACTTATCATTTGGAGAATGGCTTGATTTCTTACAAATTAGAGTCAATTTTCTATATATTTTGGAAAGAATAGGCCTGTTTCAATTGGACATGGAGGGAGGTGAATCAAGGGCAGGCAAGCTAAGCCCATATGCCTAGTGCAAGCAGCAAAAGTCCCAGTGAGATGTAGACTCCAGACACTATTGGGAAGAATCTACTGGGTAGAATCTATAGCAATGTTGGCTACTCTGTCTTGGTTGCAAGTCAGTAAATTGGCAGAATAGTTATTAGAAATCCAACACAAATACAAAAGGCAAATAGTGAACCCCTAAATGCCAGAATTTCATGGGACTTGGCCATGCCCACCCAGCACCGGAAATTAGCACTGACCCAGCATAGCCACTGTTGCTTGTAGAGGAACAATCTCTCCCTTACCCTAAAAGCAGACCTCAACTATTTCTTTATACTTTTTTTTTAATTAAAGCTATTTACAAAACATATGCATTGATAATTTTTCAACATTGACCCTTGCAAAGCCTTCTGTTCCAAATTATACACTCCTTCCCCCATCCCCTCCCCTAAATGGCAAGTAGTCAGACCTCAACTATTTAAAAAATGAGGAAAAAAGCAAAATGAACCTGGATCATAGATAGTTTTTATGGTGAAAGAGAAGAACAGATTTCAAACTCTGAGGTAACTAAAAGCATATTTTTCCAGATGAAGCCCTATAGGGTAATATAAATTGGTCCCCATCACACAAGGCTTTCTTGGAAGAAATTAAAAAGGATCTTAAAAGAGAGCTAGAAGAAAAATGTGGAAAAGAAATAAGAACTTTGCAAGATGGTTTTGAAAAAGAAACACAGAAATTATCTGAAGAAAATCCTTACAAAATATATTTGTCACAATGGAAAAAGAAAACAAATCCCTAAAAAACAGAAATGTGAAATGGAAAAAATCCATAGAGTCATTTAAAAATTCAATTGGCCAAATACAAAAAGAACTAAAAAAGTAACTGAAGAAAATAATTCACTAAAATCAGACCTAAACAAATGGAAATTCATAACTCAGTGAAACATCAAGAATCAGTCAAGCAAAAAAAAAAAAAAAAAAAAAAAAAAAAAAATAGAAGAAAATGTAAAATACCTGTTTGGAAAAAATAACTGACCTGGAAAATAGATCTAGGAGAGACCCTTGAAAGATTATTGGACTTCCAGAAAATCATGATTAAAAAAAAGGAGTCTAGACATTATCTTTCAGGAAATCATCAAAGAAAACTGCCCTGATATCCTAGAATCACTAAGTAAAATAATCATTGAAAGAATTCACCAATTACCTCCTGAAAGAGACCTCAAAATGAAAACTCCAAAAAATATCATGACTAAATTTAAGAACTATCTGACTAAGGAAAAATACTGCAAACTCCCAGAAAGAAACAATTCAAATATGGAGGAGCCACAATCACGATTACCCAGGACCCACAAGTTTCCATCTTCAAGGATAGAAGAACCTCGAATCTGATATTACAAAAGGCAAAGGGATTTGAAATTCAGCAAAGAATAAAATATTTAGCTATCAATGTATTGAGCATTTTCTTTCAGGGAAGAAGATGGTCATTCAATAATATAGGTGATACATTTATTTCTGATGAAAAAACCAGAACTGAACTGTAGTGTTTTTGCTGGTTTTCTGGAGGTCTCTGGAGCAGGCTTTGTTTCAGTTGAGTAATAACTACAAGATATCCAGCTGTTAAAAGTCCAAATTCTTTTTTTTTTTTTTTTGCAATTTTTTTAAATTCATTTTTCCAAATTATCCCCTCCCTCCCTCCACTCCCTCCCCCCGATGGCAGGTAATCCCATACATTTTACATGTGTTACAATATAACCTAGATACAATATATGTGTGTAAATACCATTTTCTTGTTGCACATTAATCACTAGCTTCCGAAGGTATAAGTAACCTGGGTAGATAGAAAGTAGTGCTAACAATTTACATTCGCCTCCCAGTGTTCCTTCTCTGGGTATAGTTATTTCTGTCCATCATTGATCAACTGGAAGTGAGTTGGATCTTCTTTATGTTGAAGATTTCCACTTCCATCAGAATACATCCTCATACAGTATTGTTGTTGAAGTATATAGTGATCTTCTGGTTCTGCTCATTTCACTCAGCAACAGTTGATTTAAGTCTCTCCAAGCCTCTCTGTATTCCTCCTGCTGGTCATTTCTTACAGAGCAATAATATTCCATAACCTTCATATACCACAATTTACCCAACCATTCTCCAATTGATGGACATCCATTCAACTTCCAGTTTCTAGCTACAACAAAAAGAGCTGCCACAAACATTTTGGCACATACAGGTCCCTTTCTGCTCTTTAGTAGTACTTTGGGATATAATCCCAATAGCAGCAATGCTGGGGTCAAAGGGTATGCTCAGTTTGATAACTTTTTGGGCATAGTTCCAAATTGCTCTCCAGAATGGCTGGATTCTTTCACAACTCCACCAACAATGTATCAGTGTCCCAGTTTTCCCACATCCCTTCCAACATTCATCATTATTTGTTCCTGTCATCTTAGCCAATCTGACAGGTGTGTAGTGGTATCTCAGAGTTGTCTTAATTTGCATTTCTCTGATCAGTAGTGATTTGGAACACTCTTTCATATGAGTGGAAATAGTTTCAATTTCATCATCTGAGAATTGTCTGTTCATATCCCTTGACCATTTAGCAATTGGGTAATGGTTTGGTTTCCTATAAATTAGGGTCAGTTCTCTATATATTTTGGAAATGAGACCTTTGTCAGAACCTTTCCTTTTAAAAATATTTTCCCAATTTGTTACTTCCCTTCTAATCTTGTTTGCATTAGTATTGTTTGTACAGAAACTTTTTAGTTTGAAAAAGTCCAAATTCTTTATTATCTCTTTCAGTCTATTTCCTTGCCTGAGGCCCAGCTAGCTTTCTTAAGAGCCTTTCAGACTGGCCTTGGTCTCAATGGGGGGAGCAAGAGGATGAGCCAGCCACCAGATGGAATGTTTCTCTGAGTCTGAAGGCTTATGCTTCAGCCTCCAGCCATCAAAAAAGTGGAAGATACAATGAATCTGTCTCTGCATCCTACCCTAGCTGAGTTTGTACCAGTTTATATGCTCTATTCTAATTATCATAAGTGTGAATCTTATAGAATTATATTAAGTACTAAGTACATGTACTGAACTATTATTAATCACATGTTAAACTAGATAACCATCATCTAATCAATTCCACTGAATTAACACCATATAAGAATCTTTGTTTCAGAGTTCTGGCCCATAACACTGAACAAAAAAGTTGATGTCCAAATAGAACTCAAGAGAAGTTAACAGGAAAGAACTCTTGAGAACTATATCTCTGTTTGGGTATATATGGAGAGTGCAGTTATAATTTGATTTTACTGTAATAATATGAAAAAGAAAGTAGAGGTGGAAAAGAGATTGTACAGGAAAAGGGGGGAAATGGAAGTAAAATGAGGGAAATTACATGTCATGAAGAGGCAAAGAAGACCTATTATAATTGAGGGAAAGAAGAGAAGGATGAAAATTGTGTGAATCTTACTCTCAGATTTGACTCAGAGAATATTAAACATATTTAGTTTCATAGAGAAACTTGTCTCACCTTATAGGGAAGTGGGAGGGGAAAGAGAAAAAGGGAATGGGAAGGCTAATAGAAGGGAAAACAGAATAATAGGGGAAAGATACAAAAAAGGGGGAGGGCTATATAAAAGGGGAGGGCTGCTTAAGGGAAGTGGCCATCAGAAGTAAAATACTGGATAGGAGCAAAAAAGGGAAAAGGAAAGAGAAAAGTATAATCTGGGGATAATAAGATAACAGGAAATACAGAATAATAGTTTTAGCTGTAAATGTGAATAGGATGAACTCCCCAAAAAGTGGAAGCAGATAGCAGACTGGATTAAAAGCCAATTAAAAATAATATGTTGTTTATAAGAAACACATTTAAAGCAGAGTGATACATATATAGTGAATATAAAAAGCCAAAGCAGAATCTCTTATGCTTCAGGTGAAGTAAAAAAAGCAGGGGTAGTGATCCTGATCTGAGGTCTAGCAAAAGCTTGATCTAATTAAAAGAGATAAGGAAGGAAACTATATCTTGTTAAAGGGTATCATAGAAAATGAAATAATACAAACAATACTAATGCAGACAAGATTAGAGGGGAAACAATAAGCTGGGAAAATATTTTTACAGTCAAAGGTTCTGATAAAGGCCTCATTTTCAAAATATATAAAGAATTGACTCTATAAGAAATCAAGCCATTCTCCAATTGATAAATGGTCAAAGGATATGTACAGATAATTTTCACATGAAGAAAATGAAACTATTTCTAGCCATATGAACAGATGCTCCAAGTCATTATTAATCAGAGAAATGCAAATTAAGAGAACTCTGAGATTCAACTACACACTTCTTAGATTGGTTAAGATCACAGGAAAAGATAATGCTGAGTTTTGGAGGAGATGTGGGAAAACTGGGATACTGATGCATTGTTGGTGGAGTTGTGAATACATCCAGCCATTCTGGAGAGCGATTTGTAACTATGCTCAAAAAGTTATCAAACTATGCATACCCTTTGATTCAGCAGTGTTACTACTGGACTTATATCCAAAAAAGATCTAAAGAAGGGAAAGGGACCCATATGTGCAAAAATGTTTTGTGGCAGCCCTCTTTATAGTGGCTAGAAACTGGAAACTAAGTGGATACCCATCTATTGGAGAATGGCTGAATAAATTGTGTTATATGAATGTTATGAAATATTATTGTTCTGTAAGAAATGACCAGCAGGATGATTTCAGTAAGATCTGGAGAGACTTACATGAACTGATGCTGAGTGAAATGAGCAGGACCAGGAGATCATTATATACTTTAACAACAGTACTTATATAATGATCAACTCCGATGGACGTGGTCATCTTCAACAATGAGATGAACCAAATCAATTCCAATAGAGCAGTAATGAACTGAACTAGCTACACCCAGCGAAAGAACTCTGGGAAATGAGTGTAAACCATTACATAGCATTTCCAATGCCTCTGTTTTTGTCCACTCACATTTTTTATTTCCTTCACAAATTAATTGTACATTATTTTAAAGTTTGATTCTTCTTGTGCAGCCAAATTATTGTATAGATATGTATAAATATATTGTATTTAACATATACTTTAACATATTTAACATGTATTGGTCTACTTGCCATCTGAGGGAGGGAGTGGGAGAAGGAGGGGAAAAATTTGGAACAAAAGATTTTGCAACTGTCAATGCTGAAAAATTATTCATGCATATTTCTTGTAAATAGAAAGCTATAATAAAAAAGAGAAAATGAAGTAATATTAATACTAAACATATATACATCAAATAGTATAGCATCTAAATTCCTAAGAATTAAGAGAGCTTAAAACTAAGAGAGCTAAAAGAAGAAATATACCGCAAAACTATAATAGTGGGAGTCTCATTCTTGCCCTCTAAGAACTAGATTATTTGAACCACAAAATGAGTAAGAAAGAATTTAAGGAGGTAAATAGAATATTAGAAAGCTTAGGTATGAACGAGCTTTGGAGAAAATTGATTGTAGACAAAAAGGAGTTCACTTTTTCTCGGTGGTTCATGGAACCTATACAAAAATTGACAATAGTAAATGCCTTTTTTTTTCAGATAATGAAGCAATAAAAATTACATTCAATAAAAGGCCAGGGGAAAGTAGACCAACAACTAATTGTAAATTCAATAACTTGATATTAAAAAATGAATGGGTAAAACAGTAAATCATAGACACAATCAATATTTTCATTAAAGAGAATGACAATAATGAGAAAACATACCACAATTTGTGGGATGCAGTCAAAGTGAAAATAAGGGGAAATTTTATAATTCTAGATGCTTACTTGCATAAAATAGAGAAAGAGAAAACCAATGAATTGAGCTTGCAACTAAAAAGGCTAGAAAAAGAACAAATTAAAAAAAAAAAAAAAACACAACTAAATACCAAACTTGAAATTCTAAAAATAAAAATGGAGAATAATAAAATTGAAAGTAAAAATACTATTGAATTAATAAATAAAACTAAAAGTTGGTTTTATGAAAAAAAATCAACAGAATAGATAAACCTTTAGTTAATTTCATTAGAAAAGGGAAAGAGGAAAATCAAATTATTAGTCTTAAAAATGAAAAGGGAATACTTTCCATCAATGAAGAGGAAACTAGAGCAATAATTAGGAGTTATTTTGCCCAAATTTATGTCAATAAATTTGATAACTTAAGTGAATTGGAGGAATACCTACTAAAATATAGATTGCCCAGAGTAACAGAAGAGTAATAAATTATTTAAATAATTCCATTTTAGAAAAAGAAATAGAACAAACTATTAATCAACTCCCTAAGAAGAAATCTCCAGGGCCAGATGGATTTACATGTGAATTCTACCAAATATTTAAAGAACAATTAACTGAAATACAATATAAAATATTTGAAAAAATAAGAGAAAGAAGGACTCCTACTAGATTCCTTTTATGATACAGACATAGTGTTGATATTTAGACCAGGTAGGATGCGAACAGAGAAATAAAATTGTAGACCAATTTCCCTAATGAATATTGATGGAAAAATCTTAAATAAAATATTAGCAAAGAGATTACAGAAAGTCACCATCAGGATAATACACCATGACAAAATAAGATTTATACTAGGAATTCAAGTTGTTCAACATTAGAAAGACTATTAGCATAATTGACTATATCAATAATCAAATTTACAAAAACCACATGATTTTATCAATAGATAAAGAAAAAGAATTTGAAAAAACCCAACACCTATTTCTACTAAAAACATTAGAGAGTATAGGAATAAATGAACTTTTCCTTAAAATGATCAATTTGCATCTATTAAAAATCATCAGCAAGCATCATATGTAATGAGGACAAATTAGAACTATTCCCAATAAGGTCAAGGGTGAAACATATTATAGGGTTCTGACTTTTGATCCAGTTCTGCTATCCATCTTCAATTAATGGAAGAGTTCATCCTATTAACATTTACATTTAAAACTAGTAATTTGGTATTTCCTGCCATCTTATTATCTTCAGATTATCCTTTTCTCTTTCTTTTCCCCCTTATCTCCCTCCCCAGTATTAAACTTATGAGCCCACTTGTGTCATACAGCCCTCCCTCTTTAGTATCCCTCCCTCCTTCCTTGAAATCCCATTCCCTTTCTTGTTACCTTTCCTTATTACTCTTTTCCTTTTCCCTTTTCTTCTCCCCCTTTTTAATGAGGTGAGAGAGTGTTAGAATCCTTACTAGGTGCTAAGTCGGTATTTAACAATTCTTTTGCTCAGAGTTCACACCTTTAGTTCAAACCTTTAAAGGAGTTTATGTTGGAGACAGGAGATAATAAAACATTGAGCAACTGTGATAATTGCATCCCACACAAAGGGAAACATTCTAGGGAGAAACGACCCTGGAGGCTCCACAAAAGGGAACATTCCAGAGCTTAATGACCCTGGAGGCCCTAGGGAGGATGTTTAACCACAGGAGTGTCATGAACCCTGCCAGATGGAGATATCTCCTTCTCCTTATCACCCTCGAGCCATAAATTTTGCAAGCAACAAATATAAAAGCTTTCTCTTTCTACCTAATAAACAGATCTTGACAAGAATTTGCTTGGTCTTGCTCTTCCTTTCTCTCCCGTTTCTCTTTCAGGCTGGGTTCCCCTCGACCCCCGAATAACTAAGTCCCCGATGGACGGGACAAGTGGCTCCCAACGTGAGGCTCGAGGTACAGACCCTTGCCAGACGGACCCCTCCCAGAGAAGTCGTCGCAACCCCCATTAGAAGAAGGACCGCTTTCACTGCTCATGAGAGTTCCAGTCCTTGGTAAGTTTTGAATCGTCCATCTCATAGAAATGGACCATAAGTTATTTAAAGAGCAGGTTTTTATAAAAGACCTTAAAGCATCCCTCAGAGAAAGAGGAGTTAGAGTAAAGAAAAAAGATTTGGTATAAGTTATCTAAAGAGCAGGTTTTTATAAAGGACCTTAAAGCATCCCTCAGAGAAAGAGGGGAAGAGGGGTTAGAGTAAAGAAAAAAGATTTAGTTAGGTTCTTTTTTTTTTTTTTTTTTTTTTTTTTTTTTTTTTTTTTTTTAGCTTTCCACTGAACTTTCTTCCCTGCAAAATTCGCTTACAAAGACCATCCTCCTCCCGGCTTCAAGCCCAGTGGCCGCTCCCCGCTGCCTTACAAGGAGGGCCCTGAGGCGGTTCCCGCAACAGTTTTTTCTTACTGGGGCTTGATCCGTGACATCATAGAAGTGGCCCCCAGAGAGCCGGATAAACAGCAGCTCTTATCAGTTGTGGAGTTTTGCCTCTGCCCCTTATCCCGAGCGGGCTCTTTAACCTCTATTCCTTTGACTGATAAAAATCCTTCCAAACCTCCGTCTATTATAATTGAAATGCCGGATCCCCCAAAAGAGCCCCACATCCACCATCTCCCATGTTTATCCCAGGACTGTTTGGGTACATCAGATTTAAATCTGTATGTAAAAGGTGAAAATAGAGTTTTGTGTTTGTCAGTGTGTGTATGTCTGCTTTGCATTGCTTCTGTTCTGTGTTAAAAGTTAGCAAGCTTGTAAGAGATAAGAATTCAGCCTCTGTGTTACAGGCTTAGAAAACTATCAGGCTGAATTGTGGAAATTGGAATTCATTCAGAATAGTAATTCTTTCAGAGTGGTTCAAAATGTATTGGTCTTAAAAATTGTTTGTGATTTTAAACTTTTTTAACCTGTTGTACCAATTTGTAAGTAAAACAAAACAAAACAATAAAAAAAAAAAGTGATTAAAGAAAAGGGACAAGAGAGATTAACTTACAAAAGTAATTAATAGTTTAAATGAAACATCTAGTCAGAAGAGTTATTGGTTTGGAAGTGTTTAAAGTATGTTGGAGAAGGTTTAAGTAAGTAGGCATTGGGAGGAGAGAATAGGACAGGAGAATGAAGGTGATTTAAGAAGGATTGATTAGTGGGAGCAAATGATTTCAAGAAGAAATCAGTGGGGAAAAGAAGGAACTGGTTGGAAAGAGTAGTCAGAGAGTGACAACTATGAGACAGGATGTGTTTTTGTGGGGGCAGAGCAGCAGAGCAGCAGTGAAAAGCTGCAGCCGCTTTTGGCTGAAGAAAGCAAATGGTGATTTAAAGAGACAGACTGCTCTTACAAAATGTTAGTTGATTGAATATTTGTTTCTTTAGATACATAATGGTTATGAATATTAAAGAATATGATCAGAAATGTGGTATAGAGTTTGAAAGGGTTATTTCAAAAAGTTTAATTGTTGTTTTCAAGAACTTTTCAGATTTTTTTTTTTCGTGGAGGAAGTTTTAATTAACTGTATTGACGCCAATTATCTGAAAGGGACCCCAAGAATAATAGTTTTTGCCTTCTTCCTTTTGAAAATGTTTTTGTTGTGAACAATATATAGTTGGGATTTTTTGTGTATGGGTATTTAAAAGCAAAATGATTAGTATAATATTCAAGTTATTCAGGATTCAACATCTACATGGGTACATAAGAATTGTGTGAACATTCTGGGATAATTTTCTTATTGTTAAAAGTCTTACAATATGTAAATGATCTTGTCCAAGTCACTATCAGTTTGTTAAATTATTTAGGAGCACAGGGACTGAGAATTTCTTAAGACAAATTGCAATTTGTGAAATGTGAGATAAAATATTTAAGTCATTGTATAAATGAAAGGAAAAAGAAATTAGATCCTGTAAATTACTTGAGGGAAACAATGGAAACAGTAAAGGTAAGGGATTGGCACACAGGGCATTGGTTACTGAAATTTTGACTAATCTTATGTTACCTAAGAACGTTGCAGTAATTCAGGTGCAGGAGCACCAAAGAGGAGATTCATTTGAGATAAGGAGAAACTGCTTTGCAGATGAGGAGGCAAAGCGGCCTGGAAAAGAGTAATCTGTAAGTACGGAGGAGATGATGGTGCTAATTCTGGCATTTCTGCCTCTAATGCCTCCACTTTCCCTTTTCCCAGAAGAGAAGCAGGAAATCTAAAGCCTTGGCGTTCAGGAGAATAAAGAGGGCACTGGCTCCTCCCTAATGGCAGAGAGGTACTGACCACAGCAGGTATGAGACATGTACTCCAACATTTACATCAGGGCAGTCATTGGGATGTCCGAGACCTGTGTGATGTGGTGCTGACTAAGTCTGTGGCACTGGCTTATACACAATAGAAGGCAACTGGTCAGCGGGTGTCCTGTTTGTCAGAGGATGAATAAGGTGGCCCAATGATAAGACTAAAAGGAGAAAGGCCCCTGGTATCAGGCCTTTCCAAAGCATACAGGTGGACTTTACTGAGCTGCTGTCAGTGGGGTGTCTCAAATACTTGTTGGTCGTAGTGGACCATCTGACCTTATGCGTGGAGGCCATTCCCCTTGCCTGGGCAACAGCCTCAGTAATTGTAAAAGTACTTCTTGAGCATATCATTCCAGGGTATGGGATGGTGGAGCAGGCAAATTTAGGCCAAGGCACCTGTTTCAAAGCTAAGATCCTCCAATCTATGGCCCAAGCTCTAGAAATATGATGGGACTTACACACCCCATAGCATCCTCCCTCATCATGTAAAGTGGAAAGGATGGATAAGCAAATTAAACAGCAACTGACTGAATTGGCATTAGAGCCACAATTGCCCTAGACCAACTGCCTTCCCCTTGCCTTATTAAGAATTAAAACAAAACCCTTGAAGAGATGTGGAATTGTCACTTTATGAATTATTGTATGGTCACCCTTATCCAAAAGGGATTCAAAATTCTTCCTTGTATCCAATATTTGAAACCAAGGATTTGTTTTTAAGGAAATATGTTATGTCTTTACTGTAACATCTGAAAACTTTACAACTAAACAGGCTTATTGCTCAGACTCTTCCCTTAGGATTTCAACAGTGCATGAATTCTAGCTTGGAGATGGGGTCCTGGTTGAGACATGGAAGGAGGACAAGCTGACCCTGAGCTGGAAAGGACTGTTCCAGATCCTCTTGACATCAGATACAGCAGTGCTACATAGGAAAGAAAGTGGACTCAGCATACTAGAATTAAAGGACTGGTGGACTCCAAGGGTGTGGACTTCCCAACTGAATGCGGAGAATAAGCTGAGACAAACATTGAAAAGCAACTGATGTTGCATGTAAAATCTTGATAGCGGTATTGAAGCCTCACTATTAGATAAAATATCTATTACTGACACCTCCCCCTCCTACAAAACATCCTCCATCAATCATAAGAGTTCCTAAAACTTGTACCAATTATGTAACTTTTCCTCCTCTGATGAATTGTGTTAGAAAGAAAAGAACCTGGTATGATACCCTATTTGGTGGTGCTGGAACTGGTTTGGGTATAGTTAATTCAATAGACCTTGAGACCTTGGCCAGCAGACTGCGCAGTGCTGGGCAAGATGTTTCTCAAGCTTTGACTGTAAATGCTCAATAGTTGCCCACGACGATCCTACCCCACCAAAATACGTTAAAATGTCAAGGCCAATTCTTACAAGTTTTTTAATGATACTATTATTACTAGTTTGGGTTTTACTGGAAATATTAGTAAATTATTTAATTGGACCAAATGCTCTTTACAAAATATGTATACCTTGATACAAAAAGAAAATGCTCAGAGATTGTTGCAATGTGGGATTATATGTTTAATATAACAGAAGCATGGAAAAACAATGACCTGAAAATGCTATGTGTACATCTCTTTGGTGTACTGGAATTATTGTGTATTGTCAAGTTAAGATATGGGCTGTTTTGTGTCAATTTCATGTGTTACCTTTTGTCTTGCATAATTACTCTGCTTTACTCATATATATGGAAACTACATAGATTTGAATAATGTAACCCACATAGCCTAAGACAGGGGCCCTGCCATTTTTGGCTGTTTAAGGTACCAAGTGTGGAGGCAGGCCACATAGCCTAAGACAGGCCTTCCACCTATAGCTATTTTTTCACATCTTAGAGAAAAGGGGGAAATGTTGGAGACAGGAGATAATAAAACATTGAGCAACTGTGATAATTGCATCCCACACAAAGGGAAACGTTCCAGGGAGAAACGACCCTGGAGGCCCCACAAAAGGGAATATCCCAGATCTTAATGACCCTGGAGGCCCCAGGGAGGATGTTTAACCACAGGAGTGTCATGAACCCTGCCAGATGGAGATATCTCCTTCTCCTTATCACCCTCGAGCCATAAATTTTGCAAGCAACAAATATAAAAGCTTTCTCTCTCTGCCTAATAAACAGACCTTGACAAGAATTTGCTTGGTCTTGCTCTTCCTTTCTCTCCCGTTTCTCTTTCAGGCTGGGTTCCCCTTGACCCCCGAATAACTAAGTCCCAATGGACGGGACACGTTTATACCTTTAGACTTGTGAAAGGAGTTTACATCTTTAAAGGAGTTTACACCTTTAAAAGGAGCTTGCTCATTGGTCTGTAAGGAGTTTCCACAAGCCCATGGATTACCCACAAGCCCATTCTCTGGGAGGATTTAAGGAGCCAGGATTCAGGAAGAAAAGGATTTGAACTTCTACTGTGGTGCTGACTGAGGACACTTGGACAAGAGCAGATTCACAAGTCTAAAGGAAAAGCCTGCTCATGGAGATTCACAACTAGGATTGACTTCAGGAAACCCACAATCCCACACTTGGAGGCAGAGTCTGATTCATTCCCACGTCTACCTTTACTGTGGCTGGAGACTCCAGAAACCTCCCAAGAAACTTGTTCCCAGAGAAAAGGATTTACAGAAAAGAAACCTCCTCCCAGAGAAGGATTATAATTGAGAGACAAGAGAACATTACATTTTGGCGCCCAATGTGGGGCCAGGACTTTTGCTTATCCTGACTCTAGCTGATTCTGAGCTCTTCAGGGAGCTAGCCCAGACTTTATATTTTAGTGCCTGAACAGGTACAGACAAGATCCTGATTCTAGTGGGAAAGCCTCTGATCCAGATCTCAATGGAAAAGTCTCTCTGACCCAGAAATAAGTGTGAGTAACTAGGAAACTTGGTTAAAGAGCTAAAGTAGAATTTCAGCAAAATGGAGCAAATTTTTAGAAAACAGCCTTCTGTTTCTGTTCAAGGAAAATGCTTAGAGAGCATTATCAAACTTATGAAAAACCAAGAATTGATTGTAATTTTGTAGGAGGTCACTGAACTTTTAAAAATTGTGCAGGTCCTTGTTTTTCTCTGGAAAAAGAATAGGATCTAGAGGAATGGAAATTAGTAGAAGAGCATGTATGTGAACACTACAATTCCAATCCAAACTCAATTTCCAAAGATACACTTCATACATACAATTTAATTCAAGTGGCTTTAAGAAATTATATAAGTGTTAGACTAAAGAAAATTAAGAAGGAGCAAAAGGGGAAGGTGTCAACTAAATTAGGTGAAAAGGATGAATTAAGTAACAATGGAGTTAAGTACAATTCTCAACAACAGGAGCATTTCCCATCTCCTCCCTAAATTAACCCTTCAGGAGTAGAGAAAGAAGGAGGATGGGAAGAGGCAGTGACACAAACAGAATCCCCTGTTAAGCATCCTGTGACAAGATTAGAAAAAGCATTGATTAAGGCTAAGAGTGAGTGACAGGATGTAAATAATTTTATACATGCATATCCTGTGATTGAAGAGATTGACTCTTTAGGTTAAAAACAAAAACAAAAACAGAAGATATACTCCTTTAGATTTGAATAAAATTAAGGATTTGCAAAAAGGTTGCACTATTTATGGGGCTACATCCTCTGATGTTAAAATGTTACTAGATTATTTGTCTTATGAAGTCCTAACCCTGAATGATTGGAAATCCATAGCAAGGGCATGTTTAGAACCTGGACAAAACTTGTTGTGGCTTTTGGAGTTTCATGAATTATGTAGGATTCAAGTCATGCAATAGGGAAACAGGAGTTAACACACAATTCACACAATTTTGACCAACTAGCAGGTGAAGGTCAGTATGGAGAGAATTTAGAACAGATTCATTATCCCATAATAGTATATGAGCAAATTTCTAAGCCTGCAATAAAAGTTTGGGGTTCCCTCCCAGGACAGAAAGATCAAAGGGAAGCTTTCACAAAAATAGAACAAGGTTCCAATGAAACTTTTGTGGATTTTGTGGGACGTTTGCAAACTGCTGTCACAAGAACTATTGGAGAGAATGCAGCTACATAAATAATGACCAGACATCTGGCTATGGAGAATGCCAATGAGGCTTGCAAAAGAATTATATGGGGACTAGACAAAGATGCTTCTTTAGAGGAGATCATAAGATGTTGTGCTACAGTGGGAACAAATACTTTTTAAACCCAGACAATGATGAACATGGAAAGACAGGGTCCCTTCTGGCAAGGGACTTCTAGAGAAACTCATCAATGTTTTCAAAATGGAAAAGTTGGACATCTAAGAGCTCAATATAGATATGGAGATAGAGTGAGAAGACAGGGTGAGAGAAGACCTAAAATACCATGTCCAAAATGTCACAAGGGCTTCCACTGGATCTCTGAATGTAGATTGATCCAGGGAAATGAGAGGCGGAGCCCAGCTCCAAGATATCAATCAAAAGATAGGTGGGGCTTGATGGCAACTGAGGTTACACCCAAAGAGCCTTTAGAAGGTCAGGATTCTGATTTAATCTACCACAGAAAAGCAATCACATGGCAGAAGGGGATTACCTGATAAGTCAGCCAATAAGCAAGCAGATAGCAGAAATGGATTACACTTGGGGAGAATTAAACCAACAGGGCAGAGTCCAGTGCAAACAGCTCCAATGTAATTGCCAGATGATGAGAAGAGATTTAGAAAGTGGTAAACAGAAGGATATTAAATTGTAATTTTCTGATCGTCTCTCAGTTGTAATCCTTCTCTGGGAGGAGGTTTCTTTTCTGTATAATCTTTTCCTCTATGAGCAGGTTTCTTGGGAGGTTTCTAGAGCCTCTAGCTAGCCTCTTCCTCTTCCTGAATCCTGGCTCTGAATCTCCTCCAGCTCTTGTCCTTCCCCAATCCAATTAAATAGGTTAACTGCCTGGGAGAGAGGGTTTGCTTGTATTTAATAGACAGAGAATGAAACAGACAGAGAAGGAAAGAGATGGAGAAGGAAACAGATGGGTGGCAACAAGCACCTGGAGAGAGACAGAAAGAGAAAAACTTCAAAACAAAGGAGAAGATCTAAGAAACATCTGACACTGAAAGAGCATGACTGATAAGGAGACTGTTAAAGATTCCCTAACACAAGATGAGACTATTGTAGGACTTTAAAACTTGCAGGAATTTTTAGATTTCTGGCATATGAACTAATATACAATGGACTTATGGACATGTATAAATTCTCAATTTATGATCATGTTATTTGTTACCTCACTTCCAGCATGTGTTATGTTACTATTTATTTATGTAATTATGTATAATATCTCCCATATTGATGGATTTATGTATACCTGTTTCAAGGTCATGACCACGTTATGTACTAAATCAAGAGAGGGGGAGATGTTAGAATCCTTACTAGGTGCTAAGTCGGTACTTAACAATTCTTTAGCTCAGAGTTCACACCTTTAGTTCAAACCTTTAGACTTGTGAAAGGAGTTTACATCTTTAAAGGAATTTACACCTTTAAAAGGAGTTTGCTCATTGGTCTATAAGGAGTTTTCACAAGCCCATGGCTTACCCACAAGCCCATTCTCTGGGAGGATTTAAGGAGCCAGGATTCAGGAAGAAGAGGATTTGAGATTCTACTGTGGTGCTGACTGGGGACACTTCGACAAGAAGCAGCCAAATCTTGAGTGACCCTTATTGTGGCACCTTGGTATTTGAATTGTTTTTTTTCCTGGCTGCTTGTAATATTTTTTCCTTAGTTTTATAGTTCTGAAATTTGGCCACAATATTCAGTGGAGATTTTTTTGTTTTGTTTTGTTTTTTTAAGGGTCTTTTTCAGAAGGTGTTCGATGAATTCTTTCAATGCCTATTTTACCTTCTGGTTCTATTACCTCTGGGCAGTTCTTTTTGAT
This sequence comes from Sminthopsis crassicaudata, assembly GCF_048593235.1. Taxonomy (NCBI): domain Eukaryota; kingdom Metazoa; phylum Chordata; class Mammalia; order Dasyuromorphia; family Dasyuridae; genus Sminthopsis; species Sminthopsis crassicaudata. Next base: position 344,836,884 of record NC_133618.1, on the reverse strand, counting down.
AATTTCCTGTAAAATAGTATGTAGGCTCTTTTTTTCATCATAATTTTCGGGAAGTTCAATAATTCTCAGATTGTCTCTCCTAGATCTATTTTCCAGGTCTGGCCTTTTGGCACATAGATAGTTGACATTTTTCTCCAGATTTTCATTTTTTTGGTTTTGCTTGACTGATTCTTGGTGTCTCAAAGAATCATTCATTTCTATTTGTTCAGTTCTGATTTTTAATGAGTTATTTTCTTCATTATCTTTTTTTACTTCTTTTTGTATGTGTCCAATTGAGTTTTTAAATGAGTTGTTTTGCTCTATGGATTTTTTTTTCCATTTCACTAAATTTGTTTTTTAGTGAGTTATTTTCTTTTTCCAATTCACAAATCTTACTTTCTTGGGAATTCTTTATCTTTTCCAATTCACAGATCCTACTTTCCTGTGATTTCTTTACCTTTCCCAATTCCCTAATTCTGTTTCCCTACACTTCCTATGAATTCTTTACCTTTTCCAATTCACATTTCAGGAGGTTGTTACTCTCTTGCATAGCTTCTCTTTCCTTTCCCCATTTTTCTTCTGACTCTCTTTTCAGATTTTTAATAGTCTCTTCTAGGAGAGCATTATTTGGGGTATTGTCTGGAGGCTGTCTGCTCTTAATCTCCTTGGGGTTGGAAACCTGTTCTTTTTCTGCATAGACGCTGTCAATCGTTTTCTTCATTTTTTACTCTTTTTTTTTAAGCCTTCAGGGTCTGCCTTCAGTGCACCAGCTTCCTCTGCAAAGCAAGGATGGGTTTATGAACAGTATCTGTCCTCTCAATGGGCTGCTAGGAATGGCCGAGCTGCAGGAGGGCTCTGGGCAGAGCTCCACGCTGAAGTGAGTATGCCTGGGTATCATGGCCAGGCTGTGTATGTGCCCTGCAAGGATCCCCGCTGTGAGGATTAGTGACCGACTTGGGGCTAGAGGTTAAGGAGCAAAGGTATCACTGCCCCCCCTCCCCCACAAATGCCTACTTTGAGTATTAGCAGTTGTCCTATCCCTCACTGCACCGGAAGTGTCTCTGCCTGGGGAATGCAGTCAAGCTGGGGAAATTCCACTACCCCAGGCCAAGCCCCTCACTGTGCAGATGAGAGACTGCCCTGGGCTGTGCCCCTGTTGGGTATGACTGCCCCCCAACAAGAGTCCCTATTTGCAGAATGCCATGAAGAGCTGTGTTATGGTCTGTGCTGAGTCACTTCCAGTCCTGGGTGGGCGCAGCCATATCATCTCAGTCTTTGGCATCCCTCAGAGTACCCACTACCCTAGGCTCCAATTTCTCTGCTGGTCTACTACTCCACCACCAAATCAAAGCAGTCAGGCTATGGCAGAGAGCTCTATGTAAACGCTCCAACCCCAGAGGCCTCCCCGCTCCTGTTTCTATCCCTGTTCTGAGCTGGTCTACTCCCACCACCTGAGGTCAAACCTTTTCTGGTGATATTCCAGATTCTCTTCAGCTGGTAAATTGTACTTCCAAACTTCAAAGGTTTTACCAGTCAAGTGCTGTTTTTGAGGCTGAATTAAATAATTGGTAGTAAGGGAATTAGAGAATTTAAAAAGTTCTGTCTTGCTTCTTTGCCATCTTGGCTCTGCCCCCTAATAAAATTATTTTTAAGGAGTTTTTTTCAGATAATTTCTGTATTTTCTTTTCCAAACTTTCTTGTAATATTCTCATTTCCTTTACCCATTTTTCTTTTAACTCTATTTTAAGATCCTCCTTGAATTCTTCCAAGACAGCAGGGACCAAGTCATATCACCCTTTGGGGCTTCATCTGGAGATAATTTTCCTTTAGGATTCTTAGGGTTTGAAGTATGTTCTTCTCTTTCTCCATATATATATATATACATACATATATATATATATATATATACATACATATATATATATATATATATATATTCCCCCCCCCCAGGGTTCTTTTAGCTTTTTTGTTCATTTTCTTAAATGGTTGAGATCTGCTATTAGGGAAAAAGGGGGAGATTGATCTAAGCTTCTTCTACAGCTAACAGCAGTTTTAGGCCACTGTGGGCCAGCGCTGAAGTTTCTTCCTGCACAGGGTGGATGTGACCCAGTCCCACATTATTCCTAGAGTTTAGTCTTTAGAGCTTCATTATTTGGCCTTTGTATTTTTGTTGAAAATTTCACAGCTAATCTGCTGGTCCACTGGCTTTCAACAAGGACAGAGTAGCCAACTGCTGTAGATTCCCTGGCATACTGGGCCCCTGGTCCATGCCTGCACTCAGCCACTCCCCCACCATTCCCCTTCTCCCCCCCCCCCCACCTCCCGCATGATTGAAAGAAACCTTTTCTGAAGTTCTTTTAAAATATCTTCTGCTAGAAATTTGTTTTGTCACTCCAAAACAAGTTCAGAGACTTGATCTGGTGTTGATCTGAAGGATGCCAGAGTAAGCTAAGAAAAAAATCATGTCTATTCTCCACCATCTTGGCTCGGCCCCAAGAACCTAACTACAGAAAATTATTACTCTGACAAGGAAAATTAAGACAAAAAACTCAGAATATGACAACAATGGCAAAACACCTATGGGAAAAAACCCAGAAAAAAGGAAGTGGTTTTAAGCCCCAAAAGAATTCATGGAATATGAGCTTAAAAATCACATAAGGGAGGTTAAAAAAATAGGAAAAATAAATCTTATGCAAGAGAATTATGAAAAAAAAGTCAACAGCATGAAAAAATTGCTTGAAAAAGTAGGATTAAATTAATGGAAAAGAAAATAAAAAGCTAACTTAAGAAAACAATTCTTTAAAAGCTAGAATTGATCACCTGCAGGCTAATGACTCTATAAGATATCAAGAATCAGTCAAATTCAAAAGTGTGAAAAAAATTAAAGAAAATATAAAATACCTCATTGGAAAAACAACTGACCTGGAAAATAGATCCAGTGAAAGTGTCAGGATCACTGGACTACCTGAAAATTCTACTTTAAAAAAAGGACTTAAACAGCATTTTTCAAGAAATATCTAGAAAAACTGTTTGCATCCTGGAACCAGAGAGTAAAATAGGCATTGAAAAAATCCACTAATCACCTCAGGAAAGAGATCCAAAATAAAAAATAAAAATAAAAATAAATAAAATAAATAAAAACAAAAACAAAAACAAAAACAAAACCAAAAACAAACAAACAAAAAAAAAAAACAAGAAACACTATAGTCAAACTTCAGAATTATCATTCCAAAGAAAAAATATTTAAAGTAGTCCAAAAGAAGAAATTTAAATATTGGGGAGCTCAAACCATTTGGTGATTGCAATATTAATATGTTATTCCTAGAAAGCAAAGGAATTTTACACCAAGAATCACATATCTGGCTAAATTGAGCATAATACAATAAGGGGGAAAATGGTCATTTAATGACAAAGGATTTCAAGCTTGCATAAGAAGACTAGAATATTTTTTTAATTGATTTCCAAAATCAAGACCCAAGAATCGTGAACAGTGAAAAAAATAGAAGGGATTCAATAGAACTAAACTGTTTACATCCTTATATGAGAAGATGACACTTGTAATTCTTAAAAGTTGTATCAGTTTATGTGCATATCCTTTGATCTAGCAATGTTTGTATTGGACCTATATCCCAAAGAGATCTTAAAGGAGAAGGATCCACATGTGCAAAAATGTTTATGGCAGTCCTTTTCATAGTAGCAAGAAAATGGAAATTGAGTTGATGCCCATCAGTTGGAGAATGGCTGAATAAGTTATGGCATATGAATGCTATGGAATATTATTTTCTATAAGAAATGATCAAGAGGATGATTTCAGGGGATCCTGGGGAGACTTACATGAACTGATGCTAAGTGAAAGGAGCAGAACCAGGAGATCATTGTATTTTGAATGTGACTCTTTCCAACAATGAGATGATTGATGCCATTTCCAATGATTTTGTGATGAAGAGAACCATCTACACTCAGAGAGAGGACTGTCAAAACTGAATGAGGATCACAACATAACATTCTCACTCTTTTTGCTCTCTCAAAACTAGATAAATTGAGCTACAAAGCAAATAAAGAAAAAAAGTTAAGGAGGTAAATAGCATATTAGAAAAGGTGTATGAATGAGCTTTGGAGAAAATTGGATATAGAAAGTTCATTTTTTTCTTGTAGGTTCATGGAACCTCCAACCTCCAATCAAACCTATACAAAAAACCTATACAAAATATATATTAGGCATAAAGACCTCAAAATAAAAGGCATAAAGGCAGAAATAGTAAATATCTTTTTCAGATAATGAAGATATAAAAATTATGTTAAATAAAAGGCCAAGGGAAAATAGACCAAAAACTAATTGGAAACTAAATAACTTATGTAGAGGGCCGCAAATAGTGGGGGAACTTTGGGTAAAGTATAAGATCCTTCAGCCCAGAGGGAATCTGCTGACAATATCTGGTTTGCCTTCCCACTTCTCTTTGGTGGTCTCATCCTTCCTGAAAAGTCAAGGAGGGCATGACCACATGTCTTCTACCTAATGCAAGGGATACTTACAGTAAGAGGCATTTACATAGCAGGGTGTTATTGTTGTTGATATAATGGTTCTGTAGTTGGCATATGCTTATTGTGCTGTGATGATGTAATCATACTGAAATATTTAAGGGCTGAGAGGATTGGAAACAGAGGCATTTCATTTTTGACCATTTTACCATCCTTGTAAGTCTTCTGCCTTCTTCACTCCAACTCAGACCAAGGCTAGTCCCGAGATCCTCCAGAGAGCTAGTCTAGATGGTATATTTTGGTACCCCAGTGTGGGGGCTCTAGAAAGCATAGTACATTTTGTCATGCCTACTTGGGGGCTCTAGAAGGACACTACATTTTGGTGCCCAAATAGGGACATCCAGAAGGACACTATATTTTGACGCCCAACATGGGATACCAAATGTGGGGCCCTAGACATGAGGTTCTGGACATGAGGCCCTACACTCAGCAGCATGACTGATGTTAATCATAAGCTCATGGAGAAGTGCCTGTGACCTGGAAATAGGGCAAGTACAAAAATAGACACCTTCGTTTTTCAGCCGAAATTGGGCAAATATTAACAAAAAAGCCTATGGAAGCTCTTGGAGAATTGATCTGCCCCTTCACTTAGGCATAGTCCTTAACAATTCCCCATTTTTTATTTTATGGAAACTCAATTATTTTCCCCACATACACACACAGCATGGCCAGTAAGTTCACATGTCTGAGTCCACATGCCAGGGAGTGCAAACAGCACTATAGCAGGTGTTGAAGCTTGTGAAATGTCATAGAGGCGAACTTTCAAATGGAGAAGAGAAAAGACTTTTCCTTAAGTCTCTCTTCAGTGTCCTGGTTAAGCCCTTTTATGTGTTTGCCTATTTAATTACCCTGATTAAAAAAGTCTTACTGGGTCTCTTCTCCCTTTCCTTCCCTGTAGGTTACCAAAGAAACTCTGGGAGGATCCTACTGATAAATAGCTCTTGAACACTACTGCTTCTTTGTTTGTTGTGTTTCTTATGTCCCACATTTGGGCACTATATGTTGTGATACAGGAGCCACCTGCCAGTGGCTGCTAAAAGTCTAATCCAGACCTGTAGAATGGATTTCTTCATGTGAGAGGATGATGAGGATACAAGGAGACTGAGAGGAAGTTGCATTCTCTGACCTCTCTCCTCTTCTCTCCAATTTATTTCATTCCCAATCCACAAGGAACATCTGTGTTAGTAAAGGCTGCTTTGAAACTTCTTCAAGTGTTACGATTCACAGCTGTGGAGGGTTTCGAAGAATTGACCTGCCCCATCACTTAGGCATAGTCCTTAACAGTACACTTAAAGAACCCTAGAGAATTAACTAAAAAACCTACTAGAAACAATACACAATTTGAGCAAAGTTGAAGGATACAAAATAAAGCCACATAAATCATCAGCATTTTTATATATTACCAACAAAGTCTAACAGCAAGAGATACAAAAAAAAATTCCATTTAAAATAAATGTTGATAATATAAAATGTTTGGGAATTTACCTGCCAAGGCAAAGTCTTATAGTTGTGTTCTTATATGAACAGAACTATAAAACACTTTCTACACCAATAGAGTAAGATCTAAACAATTGGAAAAAAAAATCAAGTGCTCTTGGATAGACAGAGTGAATACAATTAAAATTACAATACTGCCTAAATTGATCTACTGATTTAGTGATATAACAATCAAACTCCCAAGAAATTATTTTATGTATATATAACAAATAATAACAAAGTTCGTCTGGAAGAACAGTCAAGAATTTCAGGGGAATTGATGCAAAAAAATATAAATGAAGGTGGCCTAGCTGTACTAGATCTAAAACTATATTATAAAGCATTTGTACTGGCTAGGAAATAGAGTAGTCAATTAATCAGTGAAGTGTAGATTAGGTTCACAGGACAAAATAGTCCACTAGTAATCTAGTGTTTCAAAAACTCCAGCTTTTGTGATAAGAACTCACAATTTACAAAAACAGCTGGGAAAAGTGGAAACTAGTATGTCAGAAACTAGATACTAATTCACACCTAACATGGTATGCGATGATAAGGACAAAATGGGTTTGTGATGTAGACAAAAAGAGTGATATTATAAACAAATTAGAAGAATATAAGATACTTTAGCTCTCAGATCTGTGGAGGAGGAAGGAATTTGTTACCAAAGCAGAACTAGAGATCATTTTTGATTACAAAATAGATAATTTTGATTACATTAAGTTAAAAAGTGTTTGTATAAACAAAACTAATACAGATAAGATTAGAAGGGAAGCAATAAACTGGAAAAAACATTTTTAAAGACCTCATTTCTAAAATATGTAGAGAACTGATTCATATATTTAAGAATGCAAGCCATTTTATCAGAGGAAGAAATTGAAACCATTTCTATTTGTATGAAAAGGTGCCTTAAATCATTACTGATCAGCCTAAGGCAAATTAAAACAACTCTGAGATATCACTATACACTTTTCAGATTGGCTAAGATGACAGGAAAAAATAATGAGGAATGTTGGAGGGGATGTGGGAAAACTGGGAAAATAATACATTGAATATGTCATTGTGAAGTGATCCAACCATTTTCAAGAGCAATTTGGAATTAAACCCAAAGAGTTATCAAACTGGGCATACCCTTTGATCCAGCAGCATTTCTACTAAGATTATATCCCAAAGAGATCTTAAAGGAGAGAAAGAGATTTACATGTACAAAAATGTTTGTGTCAGCCCTTTTTGTAATGGTAAGAAACTGGAAACTGAGTGGATGCCCATCAGTTGGAGAATGGCTGAATAAGTTATGGAATATTATTGTTCTCTAAGAAACAATCAACAGGATTTTGCTGAAGCAAAGCCTGGAGAGACTTACATGAACTGATGCTAAGAGAAATGAGCAAAATCGGGAGATCATTGTACATGACAACAAGATTATATGATGATCAATTCTGATGGAAGTGGCTCTCTTCAACCATAAGATGATTCGGACCAGTTCCAATGATCTTGTAATGAAGAGAGAAAAAGGACTATGGGTTCATAGCATAGTGTGGTTCATAACATAGCATTTTCACTCTTTTTGTTGTTTGCTTGCGTTTTATTTTCTTTCTGATTTATTTTTCCAGTTTGATTTGATTTTTTTGTGCAGCAAGGTAATTGTGTAAATATGTATGCATATATTGGATTTAACATATATTTCTGCAACCTTTAACATATCTTTGACTGCTTTCCATCTAGGGGAGTGGGTTCAGGAAGGGGGGGCAAATTGGAAAACAAAGTTTTGCCAGGGTGAATAAAGAATTGAGACTTCTTTATATAATGTAAGTTCACTCTAATTAATATGAGGACTAAGAACTAAGATATAGACCCGTGAGAATGTAATTGCTCTGTGAACTTTGTGACCTGGCTCAAGCTAACAGATCTGGATAACAATTCTGGGAACTAGCCCCTCCTGGAACGGCTTATGCTCAAAGAGACATGGCTACTATCTTCCTGCATAACATTGTCAAAATATGATCTAAAATAGTCTTTCCTTGCTCCAACTCATAAACCTTTCATGTAAACATTTGATGAATTGACTTGTCTTGCATCCTAAGTCACATAACTGCTATATGTGCAGAATTTTATTGTTAAATCAGTTAGCCGAATGTCTTCTTTGTTTAAAGTCTTATGTAAATTAGCAAGCCCTAAGTTTTCTCAGACCTCACCCATGGAGATGAAGATCTGCCGGGGAAATTTCCCTATTTGAGCCTCAAAGGCTGCTGAAATGGGGTTCCCCAGCCAAGACTGTAAGAGAGTTGATGCTCCCTCGAATTAGTGATGTTTTCTTTATCTTTTTTCTACTGTCCTTATTATTAATCCTTTCTTTAATATTTTGTTATTTCTTTTATTGGATGTTACTGTAAGCAATCTATTCCTTGCATTGTATGATTAAATTTTACTTTTACTTTTGACTATGGTGTGAGAGCGTCATTTATAGAAGCGAATCCAAACTATATATTAAAATCACAAAACACAGGGTTAATGTGGAAGTCTTATCCATGCATATGTTATGTGTTGAATATGATGGCATGATTACCTAAAAATAAAGTCAAGAAGATGACTTGAGGAGAAGAATGCATTGGGAAAAGTGGAAAGAGGGATTTAGAATAGGATAAATTAACTGACATGAAAGAAGTCTAAAATATATTTTTACAGTGGAAGGCAATATAGGAAAATGGGAGTGGGGAGCACATGAACCTTACACTCATCTGAATTGATTTTTGGATGTAGATATCTATCTTATCACACAGGAAAGTAAAAGAGGAAGGAGATAAGAGAAGGGAATACTTATGAAGAGAGGGAAGATTGGGCAAAGTTTAAGAGTCATAAGTAAAGACATGAAAGAGACATACACACACACACACACACACACACACACATAGAGACAGAGACAGAGGTAAAGAGACACAGAGAAATACAGAGGCAGAGAGACTCAGAGGAACACAGAGAAAGACAGAGACAGAAAGAAACAAAAAGAGAGGAGGTGAGAAGGAGAAAAAGAAAGAGAGGGAGAGACAGAGGGAAAGAGATAGAGCAGGTAAAATGTGGGGAATATATTATTGGTGATCATTAATGTGAAAAACGTAAGTTTCTCTTCCCAATTCTCAAATACAATGAAAACTGAGGTCATATTTTAGAAATAAGACCCATTCCTTAATTTATAAATAGTCAAGAATATGAACAGTTTTCAGAAAAAGTAATTAGAGCTATCTCTAGTCACATAAAAGAGCTCTAAATCACTATTGATCAGAAAACTGCAAATTAAAGTAACTCAAATAATATGACAAAAAAGGAAATGATAAATGTTGAAGAGCATATGGAAAATTAAAATATTAATATACTGTTGGTAAAAATTGTATATTGAATCAAACTATTCTGAAGAGTGATTTTTAGCCTCCTCAGGGCTATAAAACTATGTGCATTTTTTTTATCAAACAATACCACAGTATTCCAAAAAGACGCTTTAATAAAGAAAAAGGACCTTTGTGCACAAAAATATTTACAGCAGCTCTTTTAGTAGTGGCAAAGAACTGGTAATTGAGGGGATGCCCATTAATTGGGAAATGGCTGGACAAATTTTTTCATATCATTGGGATGAAATGCTATTGTGCTATAAGAAATGATAAGCAAGATGCTATCAGTAAATGAATGTAAAGAGGCAGAAGTACTAACCAAAAATTTTGTAGGCCACAATGCAACAACAACAAAAAAAGATTACTTTCTGGGACTACAAGAAGAAGATAACAACCTAAAGAAGACAATAATTAAGACTAAATTTTATTCCAAAAATATAAATTAATAGAATAAAAATAAAAGTGTTAGTAAACCAAAAAAGGTTTAAAAATAAGAAAACAAAAATAAGTAAAGAAACTCCAATAAGAAAAAAGCAAGGAAACATTGAAAATCAGAGGAAAAATAAACTGAAAACCTAACAGATTATTGAAATGCTAAACAAATACATCAGTTCTTTTAAAAGGCCAACAGAATAGATAACCTTTATCCAATTTGATTAAAAAGAAAGAAAAAAAAAATCAAATGATCAAAAAAGCAGATGAAAAAGATGAAATCACAACATAGCCAGAAGATATAAAAATAATGAACAAAAGTTACTATATGCTGAGAAAATGCCCAAATGGAGTTTCTTGTTCTAAGAATGGTAAGGACATCAGTATCACTGGATTGAAGAATATATGTTAAAGAATAGGTGTCAGGAGATTGGAAAGATGTGACATGTATGTGTGAGTGTGTGTATTGCCTAGCTTATGAAGGGATTTAAATGCCAAAATAGAGAATTTTGTATTTTGTCCTAGGGGCAATAGGGAGCCCCTTATTAGTTGAGTTAAAGATGACATACTTGGACTTGTGGTTTAGGAAAAAGTGGAAAAAAACAAGAGTTCAAAGTGTCCCCAAACCCCTTCCTTTTTTTTCCCCTTCTTTTCTACTTTGTTGGGTAAGATAGAAAAATAAACCTGTATGTATTTCCATCCTTGAAACAATTGTATGAAAGTTTTGTTCAAATCTTGCCCTACTTCCCCCATTTTCTTCTCTAAAAGCAACATGTAAGGTAATTTCTCTTCTTTTCTTTTTCCTCTTCTTTCCCCCTTCTCCCAGTGCATCCATCCATTTTTCTTAATTCTTCCATTTTTTTAGGTCAAGCATGTTTGCTATTTACGGAGACTTCTATCTGCCCTAATAATGATAAAATTTTTTAGTTCATATGTCATCTCAAATAATTTTTTTTACTCCTCTTGAGTCTTGGCTTTGAATGCCAACTTTTCTATTCAAGTCCTGGCTTTTCATTAGGAATGCTTGGAAGTTCTCTGTTCCATTAAATGTCTATTCTTCTTAAGAATTATACTCAGTTTTGCATGTAAGTTATTTTTGGTTGTTATCCTAGTTCATTTGCCCTCTGAAAAATCCAGGTTCTTTTAATATGGAAGCTGTTAAATCCATGATATCTGAATGGTTTCTACCTGGCTGGTTTCAGAGTTCTGGACTTTGGCTATAATATTTCTTGGAATTTCATTTTAGTATCTCAAATAGTTATCCATGTATTCCTTCAATTTTTACTTTAGCTTCTTGTTGCTAAATGTTAGGGTAGATTTTGTTTATAATTTCTTGAAAAGTAATGAAAAAAATTTATCATCGTTTCAGATAATTAAATAATTTTAAATGATCACTCCTTGATCTCTTTTCTAGGTAATTTGTTTTTTAATGAGATATTTCACATTTTCTTTTTTTCCCATTATTTTGACTTTGTTTTATTTTTTTCTTTATTAGTTATGGAATCCTTATCTTCCACTTGTCAAATTTTCCATTTTATGGATTTTTTTTCTTCTGTGAATTTTTGTTGTTTTTGTTTTATTAACATGGGTAATTTTTCAAAATGAGCCTTGCAAAACTTTTGGCTCCAAATTTTTCCCTCCTAACTTCTACTTTCTCTCCTAGATGGCAGGTAGTCCAATACATGTTAAATATGTTAAAATATATGTTAAATCCAATGTATGTATAGATATTTATAAAGTTATCTTGCTGCTTCTGTGAATTTTTGTACCATTCTATTTTTTAAGGTGATATTTTCTTCAGTATTTGTGTACCTTTTAAAAACCAAATGACTAATTCTTTTTTTTTTTTTTTTTTTTGGTAATTTTCTTTTATCACACTCATTAATTTTCCTATTCTTTCTTCTTCCTTTCTGATTTATTTTCTTTGATATTCCATGAATTATTGTTAGGCTTGTATTCTATTAGCATTTTTCTTTGAAGCTTTTCTTGTGTATGTTTTCTTCTAAATTTGTATTTTTATCTTCCCTTTTGCCATAATAACTTTTAATTTTTTTTTGTTTGTTCATTTTTTTCAAGCCATTTCTTGCCTTTTAATTTTATGCTAAAGGTTGGACTTTGTTCCTGGGGCAAGGTTGGAGACAATGTCCCAAACTTCAGACTTTTTCATATTGTTGTTTTCAGAGTTATTTCTGGGAGTCTGTAAGCTTTTAGTATTTTCAAAGTAGTGTGATCTGGAGAGAAATGTGGTTATTACCTTCTTGTTCTGCATTCTATTCTTTACCATGTCTTTCCCCTACAACCACAACTAAAAGTACTTCTGGAACTTTGATATGGTTTCCTTGTTCCCTGAAGCTGCAAGTTCTAGTGCTCCTCTCCAACTTGGAATGGCAAGTGGGAACTGTTTATGGGAAATGAGACAGTATCCTGCACCTAGTACCAGTAAAGGGTCCTATGTCACCTTTTTTTGACCAGTTTTGCGACTCCTTTATCCTCTCTAGAATGAGAGGTCCCAAAGCTGCTGCTCCCTCTGGAGCCCTCGATTGTTGCTGTTGTTATTATATATGCTCTGGGATAACATCTACCCATTTTGATTACCTAAATTGTCTTAAGTTTAAAAAAAAATCTCATTCTTACCTTTTGTTTCCTTTGCCACTCTATAATTCAATTTGATGCATTATTTTAAACTTGTCTGAAGGAGAATGTTGGGAGAGTTCAGGTGAGTTGCTGCCTCTATGCTACCCTCTTGGACTCTGCCTCCCAAAGTAAGTGAAATATGTGTGTATATACATACATACAAATAACACATACACATGTGTTTTACATACATGTGTTCCTTCATATATAATCTACACACATATATGTAGATAATATTATGTATCTTTAGCTCCCCCTATAATTTTCTAAATTATTTGGTGTTGTAAACTTAGGTTTTAGAACTGGTCAGGAAGAAAACAAAAATATAACTATGGGATCATATTTTCAAAACCAAAATCTATTAAATAAGGTATTTTTTAATAAACTAATCATCAACAAATAGAAAGATGCTTAAATCACAATTATATAATTTGAACATAGAAAAAAGAAATTATCTTCTATTATGAAATTTTAATAGTAAACTAGCACAAATGACAAGTGTACAGAAATATGCCATTTATGACAAATAAAGGTAATGCTATTAACTGAATATTTTCAAAATAATGTGATAAAATGTAATTGAAGTGATTTATTCTGATCTGAATTTTCTTCTTAAGTTCATCATGCTATCACTTAGTTATTTCATAGTTATTTTTGTCTTATTACCCTGAATAAGACATTTTATCTGTGCTTTTTAAAATGTCTGAGCTGTTATTTGAGACTGACCTTAGATAACTACCATACTGGAAAATAGCTGATATTATTTTGTAAACAAAGCATTGCTTGAAAAACAAAACTTCCAGCATTAAAATGTGTTATTTGCAAAAGAGAATGATTTGTATTTGTTAAGGGCATATAACAGTTATGTAACCAAAATTAAAACAAGTGACTTCCAAAATTATTATTCATTTTCCAATATTACAGGAGTTATACTGCCATTTAGCAGGGTGTATAGGATGAAATTGGAAATATATGAATATATCACAACTCAATTCACACATCATGTTTTATAAATTGATATTATGTTCTAATTCTATTCAAATTTTGATTATAATAGACAAACATTATAGACATAATGCATAAGTAATTAAGGTTAGTGTCAATAAAAATAAAGGTGGAGACTCATGCCTTCATATGGAACATTTTAATATAATTTGAAACTTTTCAAAGTAGCAAATACAGATATTTTTTATACTGATACCCAAGAACAAGCAGGTATTTTTTCAATGTGTGATGGAAGCATTTTAACTATCCTTATGCTTCTATCCATTGTTGGGAATGACTATTCTTTTCTTACCTGAAATGAAGTTATTGGATATATATTAACATGGGCCTCATTCCAGTGCTGTCCTTTATTTCCACTTGAAGACCATAATGGATTTTCTATTGTAGTTTGGCCTTTTAAACGTAGATAAACATTTAAAACACCTAAAAATAACAATAAGATTTTATTTTCCACAGTTTATATAAGACGTAGTAAGGAATTATAATTATATGGTTTATATTTATTTTATTTCTGTTTGCATATCTTTAAAGAATGAAGATATAAAGATGTTTTTTTAAATTGTGGAATATCTTGTATGAAGTGATGCAGAGAAAAGCAATCACACACACACATATATATTACATATACATATTAATATGTATAAATATATGTAATATATATATATATATTCCAGTTATACAAATCATGATTATAGCATAGAGTAAGAAAAATAAAATGTAGATTGTCACTCTTACCTTTTGTTACCTGTTGTTAAAGTTAAAACACACATTATTACATAATTTAAGAAAATATAATTTACAAAAGTGCATATGGGTCAAAACGTTATTTTATGTTTTTTAAATCTTTTTCAGAAAGTATACAAATTAGGGTTGGTTTTTTTTGAGTTTTTTTGGTTTAACACCTATGTTAAAATGAATCAATAAAAACAAAAACAATTTACACAAGAAAACTTCAAAGTCCATAGTAATCATTCTTTGAATTCAAAACACTTAGTATACCATTCATTAACATTAATTATTTCAGATAATTTATCCAGATATACATTTATCAAAATTGCACCTATATATTTCATGTTTCAATTTGGTGGTTAAAACAAACAAACAAACAAACCAAAAAGCAAAACTGAGCATTAAATTAAGGAGAAATGCATGTTTTAACAAATTCTGACCTGTATTCTTTATTCTTTAATCTTATAACAAACTGTTTGACCATCATCATCCCATAATAACATAGGATAATGGAAATAACATTATATTTGGACTAAGCCTGAATTCTAGTTTCAAATTTACAAGGTATTCGTTGTTTGACCTGAGTGGAACAAAAGTTCTTTCTGCCTCACTTTTCTTATCTATATAATGGTAAGATAAGATTAGATGATCTCCAAGATCACTTCTGGGAGATAGGTGGCATAGAAGATAGTATTGAGCCTGAGTTAGGAACTCATTTTCCTAATGTCAAATCTGGTCAAATCTAACTGTCTAACTCCTGGCAAGTCACTTGATTCTGTTTTCCTCAGTCCTCATCCATAAAATGAGCTAGAGCAGGAAATTACAAACCCCTCCAAAGTCTTCACTAAGAAAATTCCAGATGGGAGTCCCTCATGATTGAAAAATGACTGAATAACAAAAAATCACTTCTAATTCTAAATCCTAAGCAAAATTTATTTTGCATAGTTAGGCATAATCACCATTGCTCAAGTATTTCTTTGCTCTTAATTGATATTTTCAAAATTTCATTACTTTTTATTAATCTTTTCCCCCTAGAGTACTGGCAGAAGAGAAAAGGGTCCTGTAAACTAATCATCATTAGTTTATAAATAAGAACCAGCCAATCTCACCTCACTTTCCATTTAGTCACTCTAGGGACTTTTCTACATTCTTGATCAAACATCTTCTTACCCTGAAGAAATCTTTATCTTAAGATACTCCTTCTTATCCTATTCTTATCCTATCTTATCATCTAATTGGTGATCCTCCCATTTGTACTACCATTTCTTGAGAAACCTCAGCCATGATAACTTCATTCCCAACTCAACTTTTTTTATTCAACTTCTAGTTCATAGTTGCCTTATTTCATCAGGTACTTTATTTCCCCTATCATTTGACCTTTGTGTGTTCTATTTCCCCATTAGAATGTTAGGTTCTTCAGAGTAGGGTTTGTCTTCTTTGTGTTTGTATCCCCAATTTTTAGTGCATGACACATAGTAGGTCCTTAATAAATATTCTAATTCTCTATTTTAAGTCAAATCAACAAGCATTTATTAAGCACCTACTATGTGCAGCTAGGGATACAAAGAAAAGCGCTCTAATTGGGGAAATATCATTCAAACAATTATGTACAAGCAATATAGGTAATGGTATTTGCTTGAGTGCCAAAGTAGTGAGATTTACATATACACACACATAAACACATGTATACATATGTTTGTGTATATGTGTGTATAGACAGAATAGAGACAAGATATTATATAAGGGGGAAAAGGGAAAGATAGAAGATGGAATGTAAGTTGAGAAATGAAAAAAGCCAAAAATCAGAGATAAGAAAGAAGGAATTATATACTTAAGGATTAGGAAACAAAAATGCACAGTAGGAAATGGAGTGTTATAAATTATGTAAAGGAACAATATGGAGTCCAGTGTCACTTAACTGTGGAATAAATGGGGGTTCATAAAGTGCAAGATGACTGAAGGGTTTTATCTCTCTCATGTTTTTTTCCTTTTGCTCTGATTTTTCTCTCCTAATATGATGTATAAAGCAATGTATATTAAAAATAAATTAACTTATTACAATTAAAAATAATAATAAAAAAAGAAAAGGTAGGAAAGAACCAGGTTATGAATGCTTTTAAAGTCAAATGGGCAATGGGGATTATCTTCCTCAATTTAATAGGGAGCTACGGGAGTTTAATGAATGATATAGTGTGACTTGGAAGATCACTTTAATAACTTAATATAGGATATGCTAGATTGAGAAAAGACTTGAAATCAGTCTGGAGGCTATTGCAATTTTGAAATGAAGTAAGGGCTCACATTGTTTATCTAGTTACCTATGTATTTTTATGGTATTCCTTATTTGGTATTATTATAATTTTATTTGATTTTTATGAGTTTATTTCTATTATAGATAGAAAGTATATCAAGAATGTTAATTTATAACTTATATGTAATGTTCTAAATCTTCTGTGACTACTGCTATTACTTGCTCACATTTTTATATCACTTTTAAATTTGTCTTTTTTTCAATATACATTATTATTTCATAATGCCCAGCATAGTAATATATTGGATGATAAAAATAAAAATAATGCAGAGATGTCAAATAAAATGCTTTAAATATGTAGGGTTTTTTTGAGGAGAGGGTAAAGAAGTATACAAACTTTTTTAGCCTTTATAAACTTTGATGTATTGCATTTAGAGAATTTCCTGTGGGGGGGGGGGGGGAAAGAACTTTTAAAGGGTGGACTATTGCTCTGAAATTTTCAATCTTAGGGAGTTATCCTGACTACAGTATATGTCAGAGATAGTCTCTTAAAATATACAAAAATTTAAATTTGTGACAAGTGGCTATCTGATATGAAAATTGAGTGAAGACTTCAGAATAAATCTATTGCATATAATTATTTCATATGATTAAAATTTGATTAATTTTTTCTGACATTTTTATTTTATCCCCCCCCATTATAATTTGATCTTATTACATCTTTTTCAACAGAAGCACATGAGTTGCTGTGACTGTTTTTCCCTTCTCGTTATATCTTTAGAAATAGGTGTTTAAAAATGTTTTTCAACTAGATGACAAAATGTGTGGGATAAATTCAAATTGCTTAAGGAAGTCAGTTTTATTAGGCTTTTTGATTATTTTCTGAAATATGGAGGGAAGCATATTGCAACCATGAGGCCGTAATTTAATGTTATTTACAGTGATTACAGGTACTAGTTTTATGTATGCTTAAAACATCTCTTTTGGGTATTTTTTCTGTGTCTCCCCTGTAACCCACTCATATGTATATGATATATATTTTTTCTCTTTGACCACCTTACTAAAGTTCTTGAATTTGGGATTCTGCAAGGTCTAGCTCTGAGAGTGCTATTATCTTCTTCCTTTATAAGATAATTTAAATTAACCAGCATATCTACTTATTTATCCTGATGGTCCAGAACTGGCTGTACCAGGGAAGCAATTTTCTGACTAACCTGTAAAGCACTTTTCTTGAATTCATCTTTACTTCTAGGTCAGCTGTAAGTATCAGATGACCCCAGTGGACCCAGAAAATAACCCCCATTTCATCTTGTCTCCTCTAACATATTGCACCCTCTTTCCTTGTCTACTGGCTCCTTCTTTACTGCCCTCAAATATGTCCATGTCTTCCCCAGATGAAAACATCATTGATAATTATCATTTTCTATCTCTTACTCTTTGTGGATAAACTCTTTAAAAAAGTGAGTGTCAGAAATGAGGTAATAATAGAGAACAGAGAAGATATTGTGGATCAAGAAAAATAAAGATGTTGGAAAGAAAGACTTCTTTCACAGGGAAGAGGTTGAGTTTTCATTTGGTAGTACAGTATATGAGTTGACAAGACTAAATATTCAAAGACACATTTTTGAGGGGGTGAAATCTAAGGTCCTATGGCATTCCATATCTATAAAGTGGAAAATACATCAATCATTAGCAATCCAGCACACACAATCCTATCAATATCTAATACAAATATTTGCAAATCTCAAATTCTCATTTTAGTAATTTTTGAATCTCTAGTCAGTATACTTAGCAAAAACACAAAAGTAACAAATTTAGTAGTTGTCTTTAAGTAAGTAATAATACTATTATTTTAGAATCACGTAGTTCTTTAGCACTTTACAATTCTCAAAGTCTCTGTTTACGCATTAGCTCCTTTAGTTTTCAAAAATAAATGAAAAATCAAATAGATAATACAAGTATTATTATACCCATTTTTTTGTTTGGTTTAAGTTGAAGAAACAGAAGTTCAGGAAGGAGATTTACACACACACACACACATACGTGTGTGTGTGTGTATAACTTGTGTAAAATGACATTGCTTTTACATCAATTTCTTTCTCTATTAAAACACTGCCACTTCTCACAATATTGCCTTCAGTCACATTTATAAAACTAATGGACAATATAATTTTTATATTATTATTGAGTAAATATAAAAAGAAGGCCTCTGCAATGTATGGTACAGACCACAAACCAGGCAATTATGGGAAAACATGGACAACAAATAAACAATGGATGAACGTGTCACAATGATGAAAGCAAAAATCAATTAAAAATTAAAACATATATTATCTATGACCAAGTCGGAAATGATAAATTCCTTTATTGATGGCTCTATGAAATTGAAGACCAAATATTTATCATTCCAAATTTCAAATAGAATGAGTTTTGCAAACAAGAAAATGAAGGCTCTAAAATAATATTTAAAATAATATTTCCAAATATGACAACTCTTCTGTTATCATTAAAATATATTACATAATTTATCAGCCAAATGTCTAGTATGAGAAACAAGCTAAAATCTTCTCCAAAATTCATCCCTTTGGAGATTTTACTGAATTATTCTCTTTGGGGAAATCAGGTTTGGTTGCTACATTTGACTTTTAAGTTGATTATAGACTTAAGGAAGGAGAAAAGAAATATTGAACTTCTGAATAATTATTAGAAAAATTGTTGATCAAAGAAATAATCCATGACTATCTTGTCCAGAATTAATTTTGATGGTTGTTATGACTTCATTCCCCTCATTTTTGTCGTGAGATAAACATAGTAGCTCACATTATCTTACCTATATGTTGTCCATACATGTGATAAAAGAAACTGAAACAATATGCAGTATTTGTAGCTCCGTAAGGATTTTTAGGGGCTATGCTGAAAACGGGACTTAGTAATCTGGCTTTTTCTCCTTCTAATCTGGGCCGAGAGGTCTCAATATACATATAATAACCTAAAAAAATGAAAAATAAGCTTAGGTTATTTGAATACTGACATTTCAAGTTGGTGGACTTGGTGGCATAGTAGATAGAGTGCCACACCTGGAATCAGGAAGACTCATTTTCCTGCGTTCAAATCTAGTCTCAGATACTTAATGGCTATGTGATCTTGAGCAAGTTATTTAACCTTTTTGTCTCAGTTTTTTCATGTGTAAAATGATTCAGAGAAGGAAATAACAAATCACTTTATTATCTTTGAAAAAAAAAATCAACAAAGAAAAACCCAAATGGAGTCATGAATAATCTGATACAATGGAAAAATAACTGAACAAAAATATCAACATGGGGATTGAAGTTAAAAGTAGAGCTTAAAATTATTAAATATTTGTTTTTCATATCAAATCAATATTGGTGGATTGTCTTTTGTTAAGCTCTAAAAGTTGGTAATTGTGTGTACAAATGTCAGTATTGCCATAATAGCAGTAATTTAATATATGAAAGCTATAAATAAATAGGCTGACTAACTCAACAATGAGAAATGACTGCATTGCCCATGCAACTATAAAAAACTCTTTGGGTAGTACTCATCAGGGTCCAAAAATAAATTAATGTAAATTTAGAATTTACAAGTAAAATAATGAAAATGTTAGTCAATTGGTTGAATAATTCAGGTTTAATAAATTAGAATTGTTTTACAAAATTCAGGTATTGAGGCAAGAATGGGGTTGAGTCTTTATGGTTTAGATAAAGTCCTCTATTTTCTATCTTCCTTTATGAATGAACTTATGGAATAAGAATATGTTGTCTGGCATGTCATAATCACTAATTAATTAATAATGTTACCAGGAAATTGGCTACTAGGTGATAAAATTATTGACAATAATGCTCGGAGAGGTTGCAAATATGTATCAGTGAAAATAATCTCTAAAGATGAAACCAAAAAATCTTGAAAGATAATAGAACTATAAAATGATTGCTGAGTCTTGCACCAACCTGGCATTAATATTGTATTTTAAGTGCCTATAGGTTTCTACATACCTTCTACTCTGAAGACTTTCATTCACAAGGATTTCATACCTTCTTTGGATCCAGTGCGATCTGCATTAGGCCCAGTATTGGGGGTATACTTTGTATTTCTAGTTGCAGTACTTTGCTTTGTCCAGTCAAAATTATCTGTATCATCTTGAGTGAACAAACAGATGTTACCATCTTCAAATCCACAGTGAAACTCACCTGTAAGAAAATTAAATAAACTACATTAAAAATTGCAATTCTAAAGCGCTATTCAATAATAATAGATAATAACATGGGTTAAAGTAGTTAGGATTACAATCACCAATTTAATTTTAAAATCTCAATTTTTAAGATAGATATTAATGTTTTAATTTTTTTTGTCTTTCTTGGAATTGTAATTCATAGACAGAAATAGTGATTACTTCATCTAATACACAAAGGGCATGCTTAGAGTTGCCTTTTCTGGTGCTAGTTACTATTTGGGCTCCTTGAGACATGCTTCTGTTCATGTGGTTTACCAGATATGACAGAATCTTGCATCTTATGGAAAACCTCATATGGTCTTTTGCTTATCCTTAAAACCCCTAAACATCTCCAGTAACTGCTTCACTTAAAAAGAAAAGATATCTTCTGTCTCAGTCATCTTGGCTGCCACATTTCCATATGAAAAGTGTTCTATAGTATTTTTTTTTGTTGTTGTTGTTGAGTTTTTGACATGCCCCAAATTTCTTTCCCTTACTTTTCTATCTCACTCACTTGGAACATAAACTCAGCTAAATGAACTTTCAACTGGAAAAACTAAACAATAAAAACAACTCTATAAAGCTACTAGTTTTTTTTTTTTTTTTTAATTTCTATCAAACCTGGATATAGCTTTGATATTAAAACTGGAGAAATATTCTGATTTAGAAAACATAGGTTCAAATTGCACCTTTGTCACTTACTATGGATAAGTAGCTTCATTTCTCCCAGCCTGTGTTTTCTTATTTTTAAGTAGGAATTATACTATTTATACAAAGAAAATATTTTTAAAACTAGTAACTGTAACCTATCAACAGAGTTTCTGTGACTTTAGGCAAAACATTTGAAAGCTTGAACCTGTTTTTTTCATTGGTAATATGGACATCATAATGCCCATTCTATCAACTTCAAAAAAGCTTTATAAAACTGAGTCAGGTAAGTTATTGATAATTTAATTATATTAAGGATTTTCCTAATTTATTTATAAGTACATATACACTGATTCTTCCTAATTTCTTGCTTTGTTGACATTACTATCATAATTATTACCTGTGTGACCCTGGGCAAATCACCTCACCTTGTTTGTTTCAGTTTCTCACAGTAAAAAACGAACTGGAGAAGAATATGGCAAACCACTCCCATTTCTTTGCTAAGAAAGCTCTAAATGGAATCACAAAGAATTGCACATGAATGAAACAGCAACAAAATCAAATTGTTCACCAGTAGGTTTGTACCAATTTACAGATCCACCAATAAAGCATCAGATGTATCTATTTTCTCAGTCTCCTTCAGCATTTGTAATTTTAGCTTCCTCAGAATTTTTTCTAATTTGTTTAATCAACAGTAATTGAGAACATTTTTTTCATATTACCCAAAATAGACTTGATTTCTTC
Source organism: Sminthopsis crassicaudata (assembly GCF_048593235.1). NCBI lineage: Eukaryota > Metazoa > Chordata > Mammalia > Dasyuromorphia > Dasyuridae > Sminthopsis > Sminthopsis crassicaudata. The sequence goes on along the minus strand of NC_133618.1, from coordinate 344,814,836 downwards.
CTCTGAAATCTGACTGTTTATATCTCTTGCATATTTATCAATTAGGAAATAGCTCTTATTTTTATAAATTTGATAATTTTATATATATTTATATATGTGTATATATATATGTATATATTTATAGAAATGAGATATAAATCAGAGAAATTTGCTATAAATTTCCCCCCAGTTTTTCCTTTTCTTCCTAATTTTGACTTAATTATTTCTCTTACTCTATAATGTGATTATTACTTATTTGGTATTTAGTTTATTTGGTGTGATAATGAATAAGTAATTAAGGTAGTATTGTTATTTTGATTTTATTGGCTCAGTTTTCCTATGAACAATTGCTCTATCTTCAGTTATTAAGATCTGTCTTTTTGTGTGTGCAGAGTATTTCTAATTGGGTTTATATAGATATAGTCTTGGAAGGTACTTCCAAGTATTTCCTAAATACTCCTTTCTGTCAGTTGCTATTTTAAATGAACTTTCTCCATCTCTTTCTGCTGTATTTTATTGAATTTGTGTAGGTTTATTTTATATTCTCCAGCTCTGCTAAATTTTTTCTTTTTTTCCCGGTTGATTCTTTAGATTTCTTTAAGTATATCATCATTTTATCTGGAAAAAAAATCATAGTTTTATATCCTTTGTATTATGGAATGCTTACTAATTCAATTTATTTTTATTGCTAGCATTTCCATTACAATGTTGAATAATAATGTTGATAATGGACATGCTTCTTTCACCCCAATGGGAAAGCCTCTAGCTTATCCTGATCATATATAATGTTTGTTCTTGGTTTTATAGACACCACTTAACATTTTAATTTTAATTTTAATGCTCAATTATTTTTAGTGTTTTTCAATAGTAATGGATATTATATTTTATCAAAAGCTTTAAAGCTTTTTCTGCATGTATTGACATAATCAAATGATTTTTGGTTTTGTTATTGACATGGTCAATTATGCTTAGAGTTTTCCTAATATTGAATTAGTCCTTCATTTTTTATATAAATCCTACCTGGTCATAGTGTATGATGTTTGTGATACATTTCTGGAATCTTCTTCCTAGAATATTATTTAAATTTTTTTGCATAAGTATTCATTAGGGAAATTAGTTTATCATTTTCTCTGTGTACTTTTACTATCTTAGGTTTAAGTAATAAAAATCAGTGTTATAGGAGGAATTTGGCACAATTCTGTTACCTATTTTTTTCAAACAATCTATATAGTATTTGAATTAATTATTCTTTAAACGTCTGGTAGAATTCACTTGTAAATTCATCTATTCTATCCTCCCCTCACCTCCCTTTTAGGTTACTCACTCACTATTGGCTTGTTCAATTTCTTTTTTTTTTAATAGGGTTATTTAAATTGCTGTTTCTTCTTTTGCTAATCTGGAAAATACATTTTTAAAATATTGATCAATTTTAATTGAATTGTCAGTTTTATTGACATATAATTGGGCAAAACAACTCCTAATGCTTTAATTTCATTTTCTTTGTGCATTTACACTATTGATATTCACAATTTTTTCTCCTTTCTTTTATAAGATCAAATTCACCAATGAAACCACTTCTTTTATTTACAAAAATATCATTTCTCATAAAATATTTATTTTGTTATTTTTCCCACAAAACCCAGCTCCTACTTTTAGTTATTAGTTCATAATTTTATTACTCTCCTTTTCTCTTGGAGGTTTTCATTTTAGAGTGTAAATGAGGATTTTCAATTTCTAAGTTTCAGTTTTTTTAGATGCATAAAAAAACACCCATCTCTTTTACTTATGTAAGCTTTTAGTGATATGCATTTTCTATTAAGTATTGCTTCTGTTGTATCCAACAAATTTTAGTATGTTTTTTCATTACTGTCTTCATTTCAAATGAAATAACTTTGCATGGTTCTATGATTCATTTTTTAGGTTTAGTTCAATTTTAACCCTGACTTCAGTGGATCTTTATCCAATGTAATATTTATTGCATTATGGTTCAAAAGAGGTACATTTAATTTTTCTTTGTTTCTTCATATTTTGATGAAATTTTTATTTTTATGGCTAATTTCTGTAAAGATGTTTTGTACAACTGAGAAATTGATATGCTTTTTTCTATTTCTATTTAATTTTTTTACAGAGGTCAATCATATCTAACTTTTGTTAATTTAATTAGCTTTGTTAATCTTAATTTTTTTTGATATTTATTTTATTATTAGATTTTTTCTAGTTCTTAGAGAAGAAACTGAGTTTCCCAACTAGTAAAGTTATACTATTCTCTCTTGAAATTCATTTAACTTTTCCCTTAAAAATTGAGATAGTATCTCATTTGTCATACATATAATTAGAATTAATATTATTTCATTGTCCCTGGTACCTTTTAGCTAATAGTGTGCCTGGATTATCTTTTTAATTACATCTATTTTTTCTTTTGCTTTGCCTAAAATCATGATTGTCAGCCCTCTTATTTTTATTTCAACTGCAGCTAATAGTTTCTTTATTCTAATTCTGTGTGTAAAATTATATTTTTAAGTATATCTCTTAAAAACAACATATTGTTGGAATCTGTTTTTTTAATACATTCTCATATTCTCTTCCGTTTTAAAAAAATGAGTATCTCTTTCTCATTCACATGTTAATTGTGTAATTTTCTTCATCTTTTTATATCTTATCTTCCTTTTCTGCTTGTTTCTTCCTTAAAATTCTGTTTTGTTTCTGACCATTGTCTCCCTTTAATTTACCTTTCCTTATCATTATTCTATCTTTCTCTTATCCTTTTCCCCTTCTACTGCCATATTGTATAATAGCCAATTCTAAGTGCACATGTGTGTTATTCTCCTCTTGAACCAGTTCAGATGAGAGTAAATTTTAAGTTTTTCTCACTCCTATCTCCCATTATTTCCCTCCATTATAAACATTCTTCCTTGTACGTCTCTTATGTGAGATAATTTTCACCATTCATTCATCCCTTCCTTCTCCACATCTCCACAAATGAATCTCTTTTTCTCACACTTCTATTTTTTCTTCTTAGATCATCCTAACATATATAGACAGCTGGGTGGTGCAATGGATAGAATACTAGGTCTGGAGTCAGGAAAACTAAGTGTGGGTTCCCAAGCAAATCATTTAACCCTTTTCCCTATGTTTCTCTACTATAAAATGAGCTAGAAGAAGAAATGGGAAATCATGCTCGTAACTTTGCCAAGAAAACCCCAAATGAGGTCACAAAGAATTCTACATGACTGTAAAGACTGAATAACAACCATTACAATCACTAAAACAACACAATAATATGTTCGCATCCATGTCCTCTCAATAGAGATTCTTCCTTCTAACTGTCCCAATAACAGTAAAAAAATTTTGAGGGTTACATGTAAGAAATGTTAAAAATTTATCCTTATTTTTATAATGCTCTCTTGAGCCTTATGTTTGAATGCCAACGTTACTATTCAGCCTTGGCATCAGAAATGTTGCTATTTCATTAAATGTCCATTCTCTGCCCACCTCTCTGTAGGATTATACAATATTAAGTTTTGCTAGGTATATTATCCCTGGCTATAATCCTAGCCTCCTTTGAACTTTAGATTATTACATTTTAAACCCTCTAATCTTTTAACATGGAAGTTGCTAAATCTTGTATGATACAACTTGTAGCTTTACAGAATTGTAAGTTATTTCTTTCTGGCTCCTTTTAGCATTTTATCTTTCATCTAAAAATTCTAGGTTTTAACTATAATATTTCTAGAAGTGTTCATTTCTATTTTCTTTCAGGAAGTGACATTTTTCAATTTCTACTTTACCTAATGGTTCTAAGACATCAGGGAAATTTCCCTTTATAATATTTTGATATATGATTTCTAGGGTCTTTTAAAAATAATCATATAGTCCAATAATTCTTAAATGATCTCTTATCAATCTACTTCCATGGTCAATTAAGATATTTCACATTTTCTTTTTTCCATATTTTTGATTTTGTTTCTTCATGTCTCATGGAATCATTAGCTTCTACTTGCCCATTTCAGTTTTTCAAGAAGTTATATTCTTCATTGATATTTTATCATTTGGCCCATTCTGATTTTTAAAGTTTCTACTAGGCTTTCTCTTTCTAAATTCCAGACATGATGCTGCTTCCATTGCATCCTGTGACATGATCTTGGCCAGTCCCATTTCCAATGTCCAGACTTTTCTCTCTTTCTAAACTTCAGTGGACAGAAAAATTACTCACCATGACTTTTTCTTGGCTTTTCTGATCAGAATTTGATTTCACCTTTTTATATTTGTTTTGCAGGAGAAGTTCTGGGGAAACTCTGGTGTTGTGACCCTTTACCTCCATTTTTCTTGATTTAATTATTCAACAATGAGTAATTGAATTCAATACAATTCAATAAGCATTTATTGAAAGCTTTCATTGTGCTCAGCTCTGTGCTAGGCACTGGAGATACAAAGACAAAAGCAAAAGATTCCTGCCCTCAAGATCTTCATTTATTTATTTATTTTTTTTTTAAGATCTTTATTTTTTTGAGAGAGGAATCAGATCAATAGGTTAATTTATACTATACACACACTTATGCTTTAAAAAAATCAAAGGGGAGAAACCACTGATTTTAAATAGGAAGATCAAATAAATTTTCCTATTGGAGGTTGTTCCTGAAAGATATTTTTAAAGAATCTACAGATTCTAGTCACTGGGAACAATTTATTCAAGGAATTCAGGGGAGAAAGGAATGTTATATTTAGGAAATGACTAGTAGGCTAGTTGCTTTGATTGGAAGGAAGAATGTATGAAAAGAAAAAAAAAATGAAATCAGCCTCTAAAGACCCTTTAAATACCAATCATAGATGTTTGTATTTTATTCCAGAGGTGATTGGGAACCACGAAAGCATTTTCAGTAGAGAAGTTGTACTCTCAAACATATAATATGGAAATATCAATGCTTGTAGCTTTGAATATATTGGTGGGGAGAGACTGAAGGCAAGACTAATTAAGAGGTTATGACAATAGTTCAAGTGAGAGACAATTAGCGCTTGTCCCAGAATAGGAGCTGTACCAATGAAAATAGAGAGGAAAGACATAGGATCAAAAGAATTTGGCAACAATAAGAAATGAGAAATAAAGAAGAATTAAGAATAGTATGCTAAGATTGCAATCCAATATGGCTGGAAGAAGTGTTACTCCCAAGAGATATAGAGAATCTAGCAAAATTGAAGAATTTGGATATTTTGATGGGAATATGGTGATTTCAGTTTTGGATATGATGAATGTTTGTGGCCTGTGAGACACCTAAGGAGAGGTGAACAGTAAACAATAAAGAATGCCTCTCAAGAAAGAGGCAAGAACTGAATTTAAACATTATTTACATAGATGTCAAAGTTGAGCCCCTAAGAGCTGACAAGAAAGCATATTTGACTTCATAAGTCAAATTGTTTTTGTTTTTTCCTTGCTTGGTCCTTTTATATTCATTACAAATTAATCATTCTCTCTAAACTATAATGATCAGGACAAGCTAGTTAGTGCAGTGGACAGAGCACCAGTCCTGAAGTCAGGGGGATCTAAGTTCAAATTCAGAAGCTTCCAAGCTGTGTGACCCTGTGCAAGTCATTTAACCCCAATTGCCTCAGAAAAAAAAAGTTTATCTATTTCTGTTCTATCTATCTATCTATCTAATAAAGGAAAAGGGGATAGAGTACTGGACTTGCCATCAGCAAGACTAACTGTTTCTGTGTTTAAATCTGGCTTCTGGCACTTTCTAATTGTGTGGGAGTTATTTAACCCTAGGCAAGTCATTTAATCCTGTTTGGCTCAGTGTTCCTCACTTGTAAAATGAGTTAGAAAACAAAATGGCAAACCACTCTAGTTTCTTAGCCAAGAAAATCCCAGAAATAAGGTCACAAAGAGTCAGATAGAAATGAATGAGATAAATTCAAAACAGAAGTCAAAGGATACACAAAAATAATTCTCCTTTCAAGGTGAAAATCAAAGGGAGTATATTTATGAAATAAATGAATGAGTACTTAGTATATTAACACGTGGTGCATAGATATTATTTAATAGTGCTGTGCTAAATTGTTAAGAGTGTAGTGACCAACAGTGTTCCAGAAGAAGAATAAAATAAAGAGAAAATCCAAGGGGGGAATCAAGATGGCAGAGTAAAGTCAGGAAGCTGCTCAAGATCTCCCAATTTCCCTCAAAAACCACATGAAAAAAAAAGCTTGCTTTTGAGAAGAGTTTGATGGAATGTGAAACCACTCTGCAGCTCAAGTAAACTGAAAAACTTCAAGAAAGGTCAGTCTCACTGAGACGAAAAGGGTGTTCAGCACAGATCAGATAGACTCTTGGAAAGCCAGTGAGAGGGTCTTAATCACAGCAAATAAGCAACTAAGACAATAAGTCCTAGCTCAGTGGGGCAGTGTCCAGTCCCAGCTGAGAAGGCAAACTCTGGCAAATCAGGTTGTTTACTGAACAGAGCAAGTAAAGCTACCCCCTATAAACATAACGGGCCCCTGTGCTCAAAGCAAACACTCAGAGCTGCATAGGAAGCTTGGGGCAGCACTGCCTTTAGGTCAGAGCAGAGCTCTACTATAAAAGTTAAAAGAAAAAAAAAAAGAGGAAATACCAAAAGAAAAGAAAAGAAAATGAGCAAGAAACAGAAAAGAACCTTGATCATAGAAAGCTACTATGGTTATAGGGCAAACCAAAACACAAAATCAGAATAGGATAGAATGTCCACAGAACAAATTTCAAAAAGTAGTATAAATTGATTTCAGGCCCAAAGAGGCATCTTTGAAATGCTCATGAAAGACTTTGAAAGGCAAATAAGAGAGTAGAAGAGAGAATGAGAAAAGGAATGAGAGGTATGCATGAGAGAATCAACAGCATGGAAAAGGAAGGAAAAAATGAAGAAAACAACTACTTAAACAGTGGAATTAACTAAATAGAAAAAGAGATACAAAAGCTAACTGAAGAAAATCCCACAGTAAAAAACTGGAACAGGGCAAATGAAAGTTATTGACTTGTGAGGCACCAAGAATCCAGTCAAAGTAAAGAGAATGAAAAAATGGAAGACAATGTAAAATACCTCATTGGAAAAACAGCCATCCTGGAAATTAGATCCAGAAGAGACAATTTAAAAATTATTGGCCTTACTAAAGGAAGTGACCAAAAAAAAGCCTGGATAACACTTTACAAGAAGTCATTAAAGAAAAATGTCCCAATATTCTAGAAACAGAAGGGGAAATACTCATTGAAAGAATCCATCAATCACCTTTAGAAAGAGATCCCATAAGGAAAACTCCCAAGGAGCATTGCTGCAAAACTCAAAAACTATAATCTCAAGGAAAAAATACTGTAAACTGCCAGACAAAAACAATTCAAATATCAAAGAGCAACAGTCAGAATTACCCAGGATCTGGCAGTTTCTACAATAAAAAGTCAGAGGGCCTGCAATATCATATTCTGGAAGTTAAACAAGAATTAACTATTCAGGGAAATTCAGCTTCAATGAAGTAAGAGACTTTCAAACATTTCTATGGAAAAAAGGAGAACTACACATTTAGTTTAATTAAAATTTAATTTTATTTAAATATTTAAGATTAATAATATATTTAATTAAATTTAACTAAAAATTTAATCTACAAAAGTGTCTCAAGAGAACCAGAGAAAAATAAACAATGGGAAAATATATTTTAAGGTTAAACTGTTTACATCCCTAGACAAGAAAACAATATCTGTAACTTTTGAGAACTGCATCTGACACTGAGGCAGACAAAGTGGGGGCCTCACATGGACTGAGGTTGTGATTGTGAGTGGACTCTGATGTGATGACATCAAAGAAAAAGACATTAATGGATGAGAAAATGTACTGGAAAAAGAAAAAAAGTAAAGTATAATGGGACAATTAATTTACACCAAGAGGCACAAAACATCTATTTCAAAAGAGAGGTTATTATGATTGTTTGAAGCTTAATAAAATCAGTTTGGATTCTAAGAAAGAATAGCTTAATGATTCAGTTGAGTATAGACATTTATTTAATATTATAAAGAAGTAGGAGGAGAAAGAAGAAAAGAAAAGGGAAGAACAGGATAGAAGTGAGGGCAAACCGCTAAAAAAAAAGTAAAAGAAAGGGGAAGGTTTGATAGAAGAGAAGGTAGTAGGTGGGGTGGGTTAAAAAATGTGACTAAGGACAGGGTGGAAAGAGAGAAAAAAAGTATATATAGGGGAGAAAATAGGTTGGAGGGAAATATAGAATTGATAATCATAACTGTCAATGTGAAGGAAATGAACTCTCCCATAAAACAGAAGCAAATAGCAGAGTGATTTAAAGAATCCTACAATATGTTGTTTACAAGAAACATATTTTATATATCGAATAAAGGTAAAAAGCTGGAACAGAATTTATTATTCTTCAGCTGAATTTTAAAAATGGGTAGCAATTTTGATCTTATTAAGTAAAGTAAAAATAGATCTTATTAAAAGATATAAAGCAGGAAAGTACATCTTGATAAAAGGTACTGTAAATAATGAAGAAGTAACAAGACTAAATTTGTATGTACCAAGTGGTAGATCAGGCAAATTCCTAGAGAAGATTTCAAGCCAGGAAGAAAGAAATCAAAATTATTCCTCTGGAGATCCTCAACTTTCCCATCTCAGAATCAGACAAATCTAACCACAAAATAAACAAAAAAGAAACTAAGGAAGTCAATAAAATTCTAGAAAACCTAGATATGACAGATCTCTGGAGAAAACTTAATAAGGATAGAAAGGAATACACCTTTTTCTTGGCAGTACATGGCACCTATACAACAATTGACCATGCATTAAGACATAAAAAACTCAAAATCAAATGCAAAAAGGCAGAAATGATAAATGCTTTCTTTTCAGACTACAATGCAATAAAATTATATTTAATAAAGAACCAGGGAAAGACAGACTACAATCAATGGGAAATTAAATAATCTGACTGAGTGGGTCAAACAACAAATCATAGAAATAATCCATAATTGTATTCATTACAAGAAAATGTCAATAATGAGACAGCATACCAAAATTTAAGGGACACAGCCAAAGCAGTTCTTAGGAGAAATTTTATATCTCCAAATAGCCACATAAATAAAATAGAAAAAGAAGAAATCAACAAATCAGGCAGGCAACTAAAAAAGCTAGGAAAGAACAAATTTAAAACTTCCAGTTAAATACAAAATTAGAAATTTTGAAACTCAAAGGAGAGATTAAAAAAGAGACTAAAAATCTATTGAACTAATAAGCAAAACTAAGAGTTGGTTTTATGAAAAAACTAACAAAATAGATAAACCTCTGTTAAATTGATCAGAAAAAAGAAAAAAAAAAACAAAATTACCAGTATCAAAAATGAAAAGGGGTGAACTTACCACCAATGAAAAAAAAATTAAAGCAATAATTAAGATCTATTTTGCACAACTCGATGGCAGTAAATCTGACAATCTAACCAAAATGCAGTAATATTTGCAAAAATATAAATTGCCCAGGTTAACATAAGAGGAAATAAAATACTTAAATAGTCCCATTTTAGAAAAATAAATTAAGCAAGTCATTAACTCCCTAAGAAAATTTCTCCAGGGGCAGATGAATTCATATATGAATTCTACCAAACATTTATAGAACAATTAATTCCAGTCCTATGTAAAGTATCTGCAAAAATAAGTAAAGAAGGAGTACTGCCATATTCTTTTTATGACACAAATATGACACTGATACCTAAACCAGGAAGGGCCAAAAAAAGAAAATTATGGACCAGTCTCCCTAATGAATATTTATGCAAAAAAATAAAATATTACTAATAAGATTATAGCAACTTATCAGCAGGGATTTATACCAGTAATACAGGGCTAGTTTAATATCAGCAAAATGATTACCATAATCAACCACATCAATAACAAAACCATCAGAAATCATAAGATAATCTCAATAGATGCAGCAAAAGCTTTTTGACAAAATAAAGCATCCATTCCTATTAAAACATGAAAGAACATAGGCATAAAGGAAGCTTTCCTAAACATAATAAACAGTATCTATATAAATATCGATATAAAAATATCTATATAAAACCTATAGCAAGCATTATTTGTAATGGAGAGGAACTGGATGCATTCCCAATAAGATCGGAGATGAAACAAGGATGCCCATTATCACCACTGTTATTCAACATTGTACTAGAAATGTTGACTTTAGTAATAAGAAAATAAAAAGAAAAAATAAAATTTCAGGTGACAAAATTAAACCATCTATAGTTATGTAAAACATGCTCTAAATCACTATTAATTAGAGAAATGCAAATTAAAACAAGACCTTACACCTCTCAGATCAGGTAAAATGACAGGAAAAGATAATGATAAATGTTGGAGGGGATGTGTGAAAAATGGGTCACTAATGCATTGTTGGTAGAGTCGTGAAAGAATCCAACCATTCTGAAGAACAATCTGGAACTATGCCCAAATGGCTATAAAACCATGCATACTTTTTGACCCATCATGCCATTACTGTATCTGCATCCCAAGAAAATCATAAAGGAGGGAAAAGGACTGACACGTGCAAAAGTGCTTGTAGTAGCTCTTTTTGTGGTAACAAAGAATTGGAAAAGGAATGAATGCCCATCAATTGGAGGATGGCTGAACAAGCTGTAGTACTTGAAGGTAATAGGATATAATTTTTCTAAAAAGAATGAGGAACAAGTTGATTACAGAAAGACCTGGAAAAATTTACATGATTTGATACTGAGTGAAATAATCAGACCCAGAAATACATTATACACAATAAAAAAAAAAAGAATGTATGATAATCAACTATAAAAGACTTGGTCCTTCTCAGTGGTTCAGTGATACAAAGCAATCCCTTTGGACTTTGGACAAAATGTGCTATCTGCATCCAGGGAAAAAAAATCAAAAACAACAACAAAAAACAAGACAAACAAAAAAATCTATGGATAATGAATGTAAATAAACACATGCTATGTTCACTTCTTTTTTCTGTTGTTTTTTTTTTTTTAATCTCTCCCATGGTTTTTCCCTCTTGCTCTAATTTTTATTTCACAATATGATTCATAAAGCAAAGCTTATTAAAAATAATAAACTTGCTAAAATAAAAGAAAGAAACACATGTGTCACCTCCTGATGCAGAATTGAAGGAGTCAGAATGCAGGTGATCCAAGTATTTTTTTGGTCATGGCCAATGGGGAAATTTGTTTTAATTGATCATATATTTGCATAATACTTTCCTTGTATTCTCAATGGATGAATAGGTATAGGGGATGAGAAGGTAGATTTTGATTGATTAAAATTCTTTCTCTCTTTTTCGCTATCTCTTTCTTTCTCTTTCTCTTTTTCTAAATTTCTTTCTTTGTAGATTTGGTTATTTCCTGCCCTGAGAGAGAGACAGTGAGTATAAATAGCAATTTTTAAATGTTCTGGTCAAAAATTCTGAGGGTCTTCCCCTCTCAGATTAATTTCCCCCCCATTTTTCCCCATTTTCTTTTAGTAGGCAAAAGTAGTAGTAAAAGTTTTAAAAACTTCATTTTTTACCTAGCCTTAATCACTGAATAACTGTTATCTCAGACAAACCAGTTAAAAACCTTAGCATAAAAGGCTGAGTTCTCTACTGCACACTGCTCAGCTTGATTAAGATGACAGGAAAAAATAATGATAAATGTTGGAGGGAATGTGAGAAAATCGGAATGCTACTGCATTCTGTTGGTGAAGTTATGAAGTGATCCAACCATTCTGGAGAGCAATTTGGAACTATGCCCAAAGGACTATCAAACTATGCATACCCTGTGATCCAAAAGTGTCTCTACAGGGTTTATAACCCAGGAGATCATAAAACAGGGAAAAAGACCCACATGTGCAAATATATAGCAGCCCTTTTTGTAGGGGCAAGAAACTGGAAACCAAGTGGATGCTGGAGGATGGCAGAATAAGTTATGATACATGGATGTAATGGAATATTATTATTCTATAAGAAACAACTAGCAGGATGATTTCAGAAAAGCCTGGAGAGTCTTATAGAACTAATATTAAGTGAAGTGAACAGAACCAAGAGAATATTGTCCATATCAACAAGAAGATTATGTAATGATCAACTACGGTGGGCTTGGCTCTTTTCAAAAAGGAAGTGATTCAAGGCAATTCCAATAGACTTGTGACAGAGAGAGCCATCTGCATCCAGAGAGAGCACTAAGGAGACTGAATGTGAATCAAAATGTATTTTCACTTTGATAGTTGTTTGTTTTTTGTTTTTTTCTTTCTCATGTTCAACCTGTATTGGATTGCTTATTGTCTAGGGGAGATGGAGGGATGGAGAAAATTTTGGAACATAAGATTTAACAAAAGTGAATGTTGAAAACTATATTTGCATGTATTTTGAAAGAATAAAAAAAACTATTAAAAAGAGATTACACCAACTATTTTGCTGTTTATGGGGGAATTTCTTTTTAGCAATGACTTCCTTAGAATAAGAGCCCAATGATAAAATCTCTTGAGTAAAGATTATAGACATATTAGTCATTTGTTTGCAAAATTCCAAATTACTTTTACAGTACATTTACACTAGGCTTATTATTTCCAAATTATATTTTGCTTTTTTTCGCTTTATGAACACAAAATCCTTATATTAAAGAACTTCAATTTGCATATTAATTCTCTTTAAAAAAAAAAACAAACCTGTTAATCTTTCAATTCCTTTCAACTCTAAAATTCCTTTATCTTGGTTTGTTTTTTTTTTGTTTTTTTTTTGTATTTCATGCTTTTCCACTGTCTGAATTAGTTCTGGTGGACTGGCAGAACTCACAAATATTGGAAATGTAAAAAAAATTACCAGGAGAAGATCATTTTGAAGATCTCCAGAAAAGATCTGTTTCAATTGGGCATGGAAGGAGGTGGGCCAAGTGCAGGCTGAGCACAGATGGCAGTGCACAGTCCTGGGGTGGTGTGAGTTCTCCAGGCAGAAGAATCTATGGGAAGAAACTGTAGAGCAGTGTTGGCTACTCTGCCCTGGTCACAGGCAGAGTATCAGAGATCAGCAGAGAAGTTATAAAACATCCAATACAAACACAAAAAGTAAATGCCAGAATTTCATGGGACCTGACTACATGCACCCAGCCCTGGAAGTCAGTTAGCACTGACTCAGTGCAGCTGCTACCTCTGCTTGTAGAGGAAGGTTGGACAATTTCATTTGTCTTAAAAGCAGATCTCAGGTTTTTAAAACAATGAGCAAAAAAGCAAAACGAATTCTGATCATAGTTTTTGTAAGGGCCCTTTAAATGGGCGGACACAGTGCATCGGGATTGAGGCCCAGAAGTAATTTCTGTGGATATTAGGACTGCCCTTGGGCGGGATCCTGGCCATATTGAGATAGCTTCTGACTCTCTCGCTGATTGGCTGTGTGTGTGACCTCACAGGCCCTATATAAGCCCACTGCAGGCAGCAACCGCCCTCTTTAACCTCCTGCTGTTCACCCTGGCTCCTAGCCTGGGTGGCCAAGCCAAGATGGGTAGCCGAAAGAGGTAAGGATTTTGGTAGTGAACACATGGGTCTTCTGACCAGGTGTTCACTCGGGAACCAACAAGTCAGGGCATCAGTTAGGGCATTATGTGAGTAGGTATAATAAAGGCTTTTAAGATTACACGTGGTTGTTCTTGAGTGCGCTACCGGTTATTAAGCTATAGATTCAAGAGATTGTGGCCAGAGACCTTAGAAGGCCTCAGAGGAGGCGAGCCGGGTAGAGCTCACACTGCAAAGGACAGTGGTCAAAGGTACTCTGGTGGGTCTAGGACAGACTAGTAATTGTAACTGCCAGGAGAGCACGTTACAAATGGCGCCCAACGTGGTGGACACATAAGGAATTATCAGGTTTTGAAAATATTTAATATTCAGAATTAAGATTCTGAAAGATCCGGTAGAAACGCCACTTAAGAGGGAAGACAGAGAAGCAATATGGACCCAGGTAAATCTGGGATCAGACTCAAGGACACAGCTGAACATAATGCTTATATCAAGAGGTTAAAGAGCCAGATGGAAGATCTTTTAACAAAGATCACCACTGAAGAACAGCAGGAAGCTTGTAATCAAGCTCCCAGAAGGCTATCCCCACACCCAGTAAATATAGCTCGGAGAGGGAGCAACCTAGAGCTAATGCGATTGTATGACAGTAGAGAGTATAAAATGCCACAGCAAGAGTTGCTGGAATTGCAGGTTAAACTACAGATGGAGATAGAGAAAGAAGAAAAAGCTAGGTTACTACAGATAGAACAGGAAGAGTTCAAACCAGTGGCTGAAACTAAGGAAGGAAATAAACGAACCACATGGACTAAAGTTGTAGAAATTCTTCTTAGCGTTTTGTTGGTTTACCTCGTGCATTGTTGTTTTAAGGAATTTATTGATTACTCTTCCATTGAGAAGTTTAGTTCTTTTTATGTGCAAAGCTCAGGTTTGATTTTAAATCAGCCTTTGGGGAATTTTCCAATTCTTCTTCCCTCTGCCTCACCTTCTTGGGCCAAGGGAGAAGGGGGAGGAGGAAAAGGAAGGGCGATAATACCATCAGCACTGCCCATTAATCCATTCAAAACTCCTGTGTCTTCATTTCAAAGGACAGGAGTAGGCTTTATGCCCCAAGGCAAAAAGGAATTGTGGGGTATTGAGTATAATCAGAAAAGTTTTAAAAATACAGTTCAGTTAATTTCTAAGAAACCTTACAGGGATAAGGCCTTGCAGTTAGAGAGAGTGGAGTTTTATACTTGTAAAACTGCTAGGATCGTCTTTGGAGAGTTGAAACTCCTCTTTTCTTACCTCGTGGATTTTCCACTTCCACAGGTGAGCTTGATTTCCCAACCCCCTACGGGTACTTATAAAACAGTGTTTATGTCTAGAATGGGTTGGAAAATTGTTGTTTTAATCACTAGAATAAATAGACAGTGTGTGATCTTTGACCCAGGAGGAAAATATCAGATTTATTGATTCACACTCCTGGAGTACAATTCGGTATCAGAAACTCAAACTTTGATTTTTAGGCAAAAGAATTCAGGGATATAGCCGAGTGTTCTAGTAAAGTCATTACTGCACAGACTATCCCCAAGATCTTCTCTTCTAAACAAGAGAAGGGAATTTTGGGATATGTGATTGCTTACAATTTTTAAATTTTGATTTTACATTTTAAAACATTTTTGATTTTACATCTTCAAAGTATTTTGATTTTACATTTTAAAGTTATTTTGGTTTTATATTTTTAATCTATTTCGGTTTTACACTTTTAAATTATTTTGGTTTTACATTTTTAAATTCTTTGCATTTTACCTTAGCAATGCACTTCGGGCATACACAGAAAGTGCAGCTAAGTGACAGACTGACTTTTGTCTGACTTGTTAATCTTTTTGACAACAACTTTGTTTCCACTGTGATGTGGAAAGGCCTGGATGGCATTTGGAAAGGCCCAAGTTGGGCCCCAGGGACATTCCTTCCTAGGTGCAGATCCAGCAGCAGAGTTCATCCCCACCAGAGACATTTGTAACCTGGGGATCCAAGAGAAGGACCAGACAACAGAGGGACCAGCCAGATGTCCTCAGCCCTTCAGACGCTGATGGCAGCGATGCCCCTCCTGACCGTGACACCAGAGACAGCAGACACGGTTCCAGTGTTGCAGCTGAGATGGACTGTTTTGGGTGATACGCAATATAAAGACTGTAAATGGACAATGGGCCTGCTTGCTTCTCCCGTGGCCACTTGCCATATGGTGGCCTGGGAAGAGGCTTTGCCCTATGCTTTCTATTGAAGGACTATGCTTTTAAATTAGTGGGTGAAAAACCAACACACCCACCTGCCATTGTTATTGAGACAATGTTACTGGACATGACTTTGCTTATGTGCACCTGTGAAACTAGAATTGTTCTAGAATTGTGAAAAGTGCAATAGAGAATTGTGATAAGCTAGAATTGTTCTAGGATTGTGAAAAGTGCAATAGAGAATTGTGATAAAGCTAGAATTGTTCTAGAATTGTGAAAAAGTGCAATTGAGAATTGTGATAAACTAGAATTGTTCTAGGATTGTGACAAGTGCAATTGAGAATTGTGATAAGCTAGAATTGTTCTAGAATTGTGACAAGTGCAATTGAGAATTGTGATAAGCTAGAATTGTTCTAGGAGTGTGAAAAGTGCAACAGAAAATTGTAAGAAACTAGAATTGGTCTAGAACTGTGATAAATGTAACTAGAATTGTGACAACCTACCTCACTGATATTTGTTAACTAGAATTGTGATGTTTTACCTTGTTGACTTCCCACCTCAGTGTTGACATCCTACCTCATTGGCATCCAATCTCTTTGGCCTATTATCTCGAGTATGACTTTGATGAATGGGTTGAACATTTGGGCCACTGTTGAGCCTGGTTCTCATTGTCATACTTCTGTTTACTGATCTGCTGCTTTGTACCTCCTTGGGCATAACACTCTGTCATCTCATGGACCAAGTGAACTATAGCTGGTGCTAAAAGTTTAGCTTGGTGAGATGTGCGGTTCCCGCAAAACAAGAGAAAGGGAATTGTAAGGGCCCTTTAAATGGGCGGACACAGTGCATCGGGATTGAGGCCCAGAAGTAATTTCTGTGGATATTAGGACTGCCCTTGGGCGGGATCCTGGCCATATTGAGATAGCTTCTGACTCTCTCGCTGATTGGCTGTGTGTGTGACCTCACAGGCCCTATATAAGCCCACTGCAGGCAGCAACCGCCCTCTTTAACCTCCTGCTGTTCACCCTGGCTCCTAGCCTGGGTGGCCAAGCCAAGATGGGTAGCCGAAAGAGGTAAGGATTTTGGTAGTGAACACATGGGTCTTCTGACCAGGTGTTCACTCGGGAACCAACAAGTCAGGGCATCAGTTAGGGCATTATGTGAGTAGGTATAATAAAGGCTTTTAAGATTACACGTGGTTGTTCTTGAGTGCGCTACCGGTTATTAAGCTATAGATTCAAGAGATTGTGGCCAGAGACCTTAGAAGGCCTCAGAGGAGGCGAGCCGGGTAGAGCTCACACTGCAAAGGACAGTGGTCAAAGGTACTCTGGTGGGTCTAGGACAGACTAGTAATTGTAACTGCCAGGAGAGCACGTTACAAGTTTTTATGGTGAAAGAGAAGAATAGATTTCAAATTCTAAGGTCACTAAAAGCAAATTGTCTCCAGATGAAAGCCCAAAGGGAGATATAAATTGGTTCCCATTTTACAAAGCTCTGTTGGAAAAATTTTTTAAAAGGATCTTAAAACTATACCAATCAGACTCCCCAGAAACTATTTTAATTACCTAGAAAAAATAACAACAAAATTCATGTGGAAGAACAAAAGGTTGAGAATTTCAAGGGAAGTAATGAAAAAAAAAATCAAATGAAGGTGGTCTAGCTGTACCTAATCTAGAACTATATTATAAAACAGCAGTCACCAAAACCATCTGGTATTGGCTAAGAAATAGACTAGTTGATCAGTGGCATAGGTTAGGTTCACAGGGCAAGATAGTGAATAAAAATAGCAATCTAGTGTTTGACAAACCCAAAGATCCCAACTTCTGGGATAAGAATTCATTATTTGACAAAAACTGCTGGGAAAATTGGAAATTCGTATAGCAGAAACTAGGCATGGACCCACATTTAACACCACATACTAAGATAAGATCAAAATGGGTCCAAGATTTAGGCATAAAGAATGAGATCATAAATAAATTAAAGAAACATAGGATAGTTTGCCTCTCAGACTTGTGGAGAAGGAAGGAATTTGTGTCCAAAGGAGAATACAGATCATTATTGATCACAAAATAGAAAATTTTGATTACATCAAATCAAAAAGCGTTTGTACAAACAAAACTAATGCAAACAAGATTAGAAGGGAAGTTACAAATTGGGAAAACATTTTTACAGTTAAAGGTTCTGATAAAGGCCTCATCTCCAAAATATACAGAGAATTGACTTTAATTTATAAGAAATCAAGCCATTCTCCAATTGATAAATGGTAAAAGGATATGAACAGACAATTTTCAGATGATGAAATTGAAACTATTCCCACTCATATAACAGAGTATTCCATATAATTATTGATCAGAGAAATGCAAATTAAAACAACTCTGAGATGCCACTACACACATGTCAGATTGGCTAAGATGACAAAAACAAATAATGATGAATGTTGGAGGGGATGTGGAAAAACTGGGACACTGATGCATTGTTGGTGGAGTTGTGAAAGAATCCAACCATTCTGGAGAGCAATGTGGAATTATGCCATAAAAGTTATCAAACTGTGCATACCCTTTGATCCAGCAGTGATACTACTGGGCTTATATCCCAAGGAAATGTGCCAAAATATTTGTGGCATCCCTTTTTGTAGTGGCTAGAAACTGGAAAATGAATGGCTGCCTATCAATTGGAGAATGGTTGGGTAAACTATGGTATATGAATGTTATGGAATATTATTGTTCTGTAAGAAATGACCAGCAGGAGGAATATAGAGAGGCTTGGAGAGACTTACATCAACTGATGCTGAGTGAAACGAGCAGAACTAGGAGATCATTATACACTTCAACAACAATATTATATGAGGATGCATTCTGATGGAAATGGATATCTTCAACATAGAGAAGAGCTAATCCAATTCCACTTGATCAGTGATGGACAGAATCAGCTATACCCAGAAAAGGAACACTGGGAAATGAGTGTAAACTGTTAGCATTTTTTGTTTTTCTTCCCAGGTTATTTTTACCTTCCAAATCCAATTCTTCCTTTGCAACAACAACAACAACAAAATTCGGTTCTGCACATATATATTGTACCTAGGATATACTATAACATATTTAGTATGTATGGGAATGCCTGCCATCTAGGGGAGGGGGTGGAGGGAAGTAGGGGAAAATTCAGAATAGAAGGGAGTACAAGGGATAATGTTGTAAAAAATGTTATAATTATAAAATTAATAATAAAAAAAAAGATCTTAAAAGAGAGCTAGAAGAAAAATGGGAAAAGAAAACTTTGCAAGAAGATTTGGAAAAGGAAACACAGAAATTATCTGAAAAAAACTCCTTAAAATAGATTTAGTGAAATAAAAAAGCATATAACAGTTACAAAATTGATTTGACTTTTAGAAAATGGAAATGGAAAAAGAAAACAACTCCCTGAAAAACAGAATTTGAGAAATAGTAGGGAAAAGATATAAAAAAGGGGGAGACGCTCTAAAGGGGGAGAGCTCCTCTAGGTAAGTGGAGCTCAAAAGCAAAATACTGAGGAAGAGAGAAAGGGAGACAGGAAAGAGAAAAGCATAATTTGGGGTAAGTAAGATGGTGGGAAATACAAAATTAATCATTTTAACTATGAATGTGAATGGGGTGAATGGAAATGGATAGCAGACTGGATTAAATGCCAGAACCCTACAATATGTTGTTTACAAGAAAATACTCACTTTAGTGGTATTATTTATTCTTGGCTGCATTCTAATTTGCTTTGCCTTTTGGAATATCAGATTCTAGGCCTTTCAATGCTTTAAGGTGGAAACTGGCAGGTCCTGGATAATCCTTATTTTTATTCCTCGATGTTTTAATTGTTTGTTTCTGTCAGCTGGCAATATTTTTCCTTGGTCATGACATTTAGCCACAATATTTCTGGGAGTTTCATTTTGGGGTCTCTTTCGGGAGGGGATTGATGAATTCTGTCAATGGCTATTTTACCTTCTTCTTTTAAACATCAGGACTGTCCTCTTTGATGATTTCCTGTAAGATAATATCTAAGTTCTTTTTTTCATCATAATTTTCAGGAAGTTCAACAATCCTTACAATGGCTTTCCTAGATCTATTTTCCAGGTCAGTTGTTTTTCCAAGTAAGTATTTTACATTTTCTTCTATTTTTTCATGTTTTTGTTTTTGCTTTGACTGATTCCTGATGTCTTATTGAGTCATTCATTTCTATTTGTTTAGTTCTGATTTTTAGTGAATTCTTTTCATTTACCTTGTTTTTAAAAGTCTTTTCCAATTGAATATTTAAGTGAATTTTTTCTTTCAGAGAAGAAGATGGACATTCACTTTAATTTATTTCTAATGAAAAGACCAGATTGAACAAAAAATCTGACCTCCAAATATAGAATTCAAGAGAAGCATAAAAAGATAAAAAGAAAAGAACTCTTGAGAATTATATCTCCAAGAAAATCTATTATAATTGAGGGAAAGAAGGGAAGGCAATGAACACTGTATGAATCTTACTCTCATCAGATTTGTCTCAAAGAGAGAATATTAGACATATTTGGTTTCAGAGATAAGTTCCTCTCATCTTATAGAGAAGTTGCAGGGGAAAAGGAAAAGGGGAGGTTAATAGAAGGGAAAAGAGAAATAGTAGGGGAAAGATCTAAAAAAGGGGCAGAAGCTCTAAAGGGGGAGAGCTCCTTGAAGCAAGTGGAGCTCAAAAGCAAAATACTGGGGAAGAGAGAAAGGGGGGCAGAAAAGAGAAAAGCATGATTGGGGTAAATAAGATAGTAGGAAATACAGAATTAATCATTTTAACTGTGAATGTGAATGGGGTGAACTCTCCCCATATCCATCGAAATGGATAGCCGACTGGATTAAATGCCAGAACCCTACAATATGTTGTTTACAAAAAAAAAAAAGCATTTAAAGCAGAATGATATAAACAGAGTAAAGGTAAAAGGCTGGAGCAGAATCTATTATACTTGAAGTGAAGTAAAAAAAAAAAAAAAAGCAGGGGTAGTCATCATGATCTCAGTTCAAGCAAAAGCAAAAACAAATCTAATTAAAAGACATAAGAAAGGAAACTATATCTTGCTAAAGGACACCATAGACAATGAAGAAATATCAGTACTAAACACATATGCACCAAGTGGTATAGCATCTAAATTCCTTAAGGAGAAGTTAAGAGAGTTGCAAGCTGGAATAAATAACCAAAATATAATAGTGAAGGATCTCAACTTTGTTCTCTAAGAACTATATAAATCACATCAAAAATAAATAAGAAAGAAGTTAAGAAAGTAAATAGAATATTAGGAAAGTTGGGTATGATAGATCTTTGGAGAAAATTGAATGGAGACAGAAAGGAGTACACTTTCCTCTCAGCAGTTCATGGAACCTATACAAAAGTTGACTATACATTAGGACATAAAGACATCAAAATCAAATGCATAAGGCAGAAATAGTAAATGCATTTTTTCAGATCATGATGCAATAAAAATTACATGCAATAAAAGGCCAGAGGCAAATAGACCAAAAATCAATTGAAAACTAAATAATCTAATCCTAAAGAATTTCATCCAAGAGAATGACAATAATGAGACAACATACTACAATTTGCGGGATACATTTAAGACTGTAATAAGGGGAGATTTTGTATATCTAGATGCTTACTTGCATAAAACAGAGAAACAGAACATTAATGAATTGGACTTATAATCAATAAAAGTTAGGGAAAGAAACAAATTAAAAACCACCAAACAAATACAAAACTTGAAATTTTAAAAATAAAAGGAGAAAATAAAAAATTGAAAGTAAAAAAAAAAACTATTGAATTAATAAATAAAACTAAGAATTAGTTTCATGAAAAAACAATGACATAAATAAATATTTAGTTAATTTGATTAGAAAAAGGAAAATCAAAATGTTAGAACCAAAAATGAAAAGGGAGAACTTTTCACCAATGAAAAGGAAATTAGAGCAATAATTAGGAGTTATTTTGCCCAATTTTATGTCAATAAATTTGATAATCTAAGTGAAATGGAGGAATATCTACAAAAATATAGACTGCCCAGATTAAAAGAAGAGGAAATAAATTACTCAAATAGTCCCATTTTAGAAAAAGAAATAGAACAAGCTATTAATCAATTCCCCAAGAAAAATCTTCCCTTCCAAGAAACTATTTTAATAACCTAGAAAAAATAACAACAGAATTCATATGGAACAACAAAAGGTCGAGAATCTCAAGGGAAGCAATGAAAAAAAATTAAGTGAAGGTGGTCTAGCTGTACCTGATCTAGAACTATATTATAAAGCAACAGTCACCAAAACCATTTGGTATTGGCTAAGAAATAGACTAGTTGATCAGTGGCATAGGTTAGGTTCACAGGGCAAGATAGTGAATAAAAATAGCAATCTAGTGTTTGACAAACCCAAAGATCCCAAATTTTGGGATAAGAATTCATTATTTGAAGAAAACTGCTGGGAAAACTGGAAATTAGTATGGCAGAAACTAGGCATGGACCCACATTTAACACCACATACTAAGATTAGATCAAAATGGGTCCAATATTTAGGCATAAAGAACGAAATCATAAATAAATTGGAGGAACATGGGATGGTTTACCTCTCAGACTTGTGGAGGAGGAAGGAGTTTGTGTCCAAGGGAGAACTAGAGACCATTATTGATCACAAAATAGAAAATTTTGATTACACCAAATTAAAAAGTTTCTGCACAAACAAAACTAATGCAAATAAGATTAGAAGGGAAGTAACAAATTGGGAAAACATTTTTACAGTTAAAGGTTCTGATAAAGGCCTCATCTCCAAAATATACAGAGAATTGACTTTAATTTATAAGAAATCAAGCCATTCTCCAATTGATAAATGGTCAAAGGATATGAACAGACAATTTTCAGATTATGAAATTAAAACTATTTCCGCCCATATGAAAGAGTGTTCCAAATCACTATTGATCAGAGAAATACAAATTAAGACAACTCTGAGATATCATTATACACCTGTCAGATTGGCTAAGATGACAGGAACAAATAACGATGAATGTTGGAGGGGCTGTGGGAAAACTGGGACACTGATGCATTGTTGGTGGAGTTGTGAAAGAATCCAGCCATTCTGGAGAGCAATCTGGAATTATGCCCAAAAAGTTATCAAAATGTGCATACCCTTTGACCCAGCCATACTACTACTGGGCTTATATCCCAAGGAAATACTAAAGAAGGGAAAGGGACCTGTATGTGCCAAAATGTTTGTGGCAGCCCTTTTCATAGTGGCTAGAAGCTGGAAGATGAATGGATGTCCATCAATTGGAGAATGGTTGGGTAAACTATGGTATATGAATGCTATGGAATATTATTGTTCTGTAAGAAATGACCAACAGGAGAAATACAGAGAGGCTTGGAGAGACTTACATCAACTGATGCTAAGTGAAACGAGCAGAACCAGAAGATCATTATACACTTCAACAATGATACTGTACGAGGATGTATGCTGATGGAAGTGGATATCTTCAACATAGAGAAGAGCTAATCCAATTCCAATTGATTAATGATGGACAAAATCAGTTACATCCAGAAAAGGAACACTGGGAAATAAGTGTAAACTGTTAGTTTTACCTTCTGAATCCAATTCTTCCTGTGCAACAAGAAATTCTGTTCTACACATATATATTGTATCTAGAATATACTGTAATATATTTAACATGTATAAGACTGCCTGCCATCTGGGGGAGGGGGTTGAGGGAGGAAGGGAAAAAATCTGAATAGAAGTAAATGCAAGGGATAATGTTGTAAAAAATTACCCATGCATATGTACTGTCCAAAAAAAAGTTATAATTATAAAATAAAATAAAAATTAAATAAAAAATTTTTTCTAATAAAAAAAAGAAAAAATCTTCCCTCCAAAAATGGATTTACATGTGAATTCTACAAAACATTTAAAGAACAATTAATTCCAATATTATATAAACTATTTGGAAAAACAGGGAAAGAAGGACTACTGCCAAATTCCTTGTATGATACAGACATGATACTGATAGCTAAGCCAGATAGTATGAAAACAGAGAAAGAAAATTACAGACCAATTTCCCAAATGAATACAGATGCAAAAATCTTAAATAAAATATTAGCAAAAAAGATTACAGAAAGTAATCCCCAGGATAATACACCATGACCAAGTTGGATTTATACCAGGAATGCTGGGCAGGTTCAATATTAGAAACACCATTAGCATAATTGATTACATAAATAAACAAACTAACAAAAACCATATGATTATCTGAAAGAATGCAGAAAAAGCCTTTGATAAAAATCCAATACTCATTCCTGTTAAAAAAAAAAAAACCAACTCTAAAATATATTAATAAATGGACTTTTTCTTAAAATAATCAGTAGAATCTATTTAAAACCATCAGCAAGCATCTTATGTAATGGGGACAAACTAGAATCATTCCCAGTAAGATCAGGGTTGAAACAAGGTTACCCATTATAACCATTACTATTCAATATTGTATGAGAAATGTTAGCTTGGACAATAAGAAAAGAAAAAGAGATTAAAGGAATTAGAGTAGGTAATGAAGAAGCCAAATTATCATTCTTTGCAGATGATATGATGGTAACTGTAGAGAACCCTAGAGAATTAACTAAAAAAACTATTATAAACAATCCACATCTTTAGCAAAGTTGCAGTATTCAAAATCAATCCACATAAATCATCACCAACAAAGTTCAACAACAAGAGATACAAAGATAAATTCTATTTAAAATAACTGTCAATAATATTAAATATTTGGGAATCTGTCTCCCAAGGGAAAGTCAGAAATTATATGACCACAACCATAAAACACTTTCCACACAAATAAAGTAAGAGCTAAACAATTATAAAAATATCAAATCCTCTTAGATTGAGTGGATATAAGAAAAGTGACAATACTTCCAAAATTAATCCATTTATTTAGTGCTATACCAATCAATCTCCCAAGAAATTATTTTACAGACCTAGAAAGAATAACGAAATTCATCTGGAAAAACAAGAGGTCAAGAATTACAAATGAATGAATGAAAAAAGTTCAAATGAAGGTGGCCCTGCTGTACCAGATCTAAAAGTATATTTAAAGCAGTAGTCATCAAAATCATTTGGTATTGACTAAGAAATAGAATAGTCAATCAGTGGAAAAAGTTAGATTCAATAGTCAATGCCTATAGTAATCTAGTTTTTTAAAAAACCCAAAGACCCCTGTTTTGGGGATAAAAATTCACTATTTGACAAAAACTGCTGGGAAAATTGGAAACAAATATGGCACAAACTAGGCATTGACCCACAGCTAACACCACATACCAAGATAAGGTTGAAATGGGTTCATGATCTAGACATAAAGAAAGAAATTATAAACAAATTAGAAGAACATAGGATAGTTTACCTCTCAAATCTGTGGAGGAGGAAGAAATTTGTGACTAAAGGAAAACTGGGAATCATTATTGATAAAAAAAAAATAGATAATTTTTATTATATTAAGTTAGAAAAATTTGTGGAAACAAAACTAATGCAGGCAAGATTAGAAGGGAAGCAATAAAGTGGGAAAACATTTTTACATCCAAGGGTTCTGATAAAGGTCTCATTTCTAAAATATATAGAGAATGGACTCAAATTTGTAAGAATTTAAGCCATTTTCCAATCATAAATAGTCAAAGGATATGAACAAACAATTTCACATGAAGAAACTGAAATCATCTCCAGTCAAATAAAAAGGTGCTCTAAATCATTATTGATCAAAGAAATGCAAATTAAAACAACTCTGAGGTACCATTACATACCTCTCAGATTGGCTAGCATGACAGGAAAATGTAATGATGAATATTGGAGTAGATGGGGGAAAACTGGGACACAGATGCATTGTTGGTAGAATTGTGAATGGATCCAACCATTCTGGAGAACAATTTGGAACTATGCCCAAAGAGTTATCAAGTTGTGCATACTCTTTGATCCAGCCATGTTTCTTACATCCCAAGCTTTATAAGGAGCCTCATGTCCTCCTTAAAGGAGGGAAAGGGACCCACATGTGCAAAAATGTTTGTGGTAGTTCTTTCTGTAGTGGCAAGAAACTGGAAATTGAACTGTTGCCTATAAGTTGGAGAATGGTTGAATAAGTTATGGTATATGAATTCTGGGAAATATTATTGTTCTATAAGAAATGATCAGCAGGATGATTTCAGAGAGGCCTGTAGTGACTTGCATGAACTGATGCTAAGTGAAATGAGTGCAAATAGGAGATCATTGTACACAGCACCAGCAATATTATATGATCATCAATTCTGATGTAAGTAGCTCTCTTCAACAATGAGATGATTCACACCAGTTCCAATGATCTTCTGATCAAAAGAGCCATCTATACCCAGAGAGAGGACTGTGGCAACTGAGTGAGGTTCACAACACTCAACAAATATTCTCACTTTTTGTTGTTATTGGCTTTCATTTTATTTTCTTCATTTTCTCTTCATTTGATTTATTTTTGTTCATACAGCAGGATAATTATATAAATATGTATGCATATGTTGGATTTAACATATATTTCTACCAGATTTAACATGTATTATGTTACTTGCCATCTAAGGAAGGAGGGTGAGAAAAGGGGAGGGAAATTGGCAAAAGCTAATGTTGGAGAATTATCTATGCATGCATATGTTTTGAAAAATAAAAATCTTTAATAAAAAATAAAGAAATTCTTTTGCTCTTTTTGTTAAGTAGTTAAATAGAATCCCCTCTCTTTTCTGATCCTTCCATTGTTTTTGTTCTTTAATTTAAATGTATATAATTTTCTATACATTTATCCAAAAAGGATATTAAAATCTTATCGGATTTTCTATTTTGACATTTGTTTTTTTGCTTCATGGTGAATCCATGTTCAATCTTTATTTTTTCATGTTAATCATGAAATTGAAACTTCTGAAGAAATTTGTTTGGGGTTTTCTCTTTTAAACAGTATATGACATTGCCTTGTATATCTTGCTTTTTCTTTGGTCCCCTTTTCCCTGTTGTACCTAATCTTTAAAAATACCAATTCCTGTAGGTTATAAAGAGAATATTGCTTCATATTACAATTTTTCCCATGTCCCTGATTGTGCACAAGTTTTAAGTACTATATTCCTGCATATAATACCCATTGTAAAACCTCTCTTCTCTTATAGGAAAATAGTTTGAGTGGGTATTACTGATAACTTCTCAGTATTGAAATAACATTCCCCCTTTTTGAAGCCCCTACCTCCTTTGTCCCTTCACTCTTCTTCACACTTCTTCACTCTTCACACAACTTCTGTTAGCTTTCTGTTTCTTGAGAGAATGCAAATTATTTTTTTTCATTGTTAGACTTTGACTTGATTAGAATACAACTCATAGTTCCTCACTATATTCTTCTACCTTGTTGGTAATTTGGTCTGGTGTCTATCTTTCTCTTGTGATTTGGCTCATGTCTATCTTTCTCTTGTGATTTGGCTCATGTCTAAAGGATATATTATTTTGAATATCTGAGCATCTTCTATTTTTTGAATTATTCCCTTCAGCAATTTCTTTTGAATGTATAAATAATCCTTTTATTCAAATGGATTTTCCTTCAATCTAAGTGACTCAGATTTCCCCACAAATTTGTTAAGTCAATTAAAAAATATAAACACAATATGCTTTATAGTTTTAAGTATACTTTTCATCCCACTATTATCTGTGAATCTTCTCAATAAGTGCAATGTTTTCTGTCTTCAGATGTGATGAATAATTTTCTTGGATTGTTTCTATCATCATGATATTCAAGTTTTTTACGACATGTTTTTTTGAGAGCTGTATAATCCTTAAACTATCTGTGTAACTTTATCTTCAAGATCAGTTAAATGACTAATGTATGACTAATGTGTTCTTTTATTATTGTTACCTTTTACTTTCTTTTACCAAATTTTTTTCCATTCACTTTCATACTTTTGTGTATTAACATTGTTGCTTATCTTAGAGCTCTACTTCTTTGGAAATATTATTCATTATACATTAAATTTTTAAAATTTCAACTCAGCTTTTTTCAAAGGTACTCTCCACCACTGACTCAACTTTTGGATTATTATACCTACACACTAACTGACTCGTACCCTGGGTATGACTCTGTCTTGAAGTCTACTTAATGACTTGCCTCTTCCTGTTCACTTTTCAATGCTAACTTCAGTCTATCTTCTCCAATTTTTGTTCTTATACTAGGAAGTTTCAACATACATAGTAAAGCTCCCTTAAACACCTTAATTTTCTAATTACTCAAGTTGCTCATTTTATAGAACTTATTATTCCATCCAACCCTCAGCTACACACAGACATAGTCATATCCATGATTTTTTCCATTATCCACAGGTGTTCTAACTTTATGTTTATATAAAATTCCTTTATCTTATTATGTTTCTTTAAGCATTCCATCTTTTTCTCTGCCTTACAAACTTTATTACTATTCTTCATATTACATATGATTTCTACTCCTTATTTTATTCCCAAGTTATTCCTATATTCCCCTTTCTACTCCAACTTGGCCTCTGTTCACTTTCAACTTTATACTATCTTCTTTCTAATTTCTTTCCCCCATATTCAATCTGTCCAAGTCCAAACTTTGAATTATTTCTTTACTCCTATTCATGTGCCACTGAAAGTAGCTGGGAAAAATCACAATATCATCTTTACTTGCTCCAATTACAAATTTATATTATATAACATCATCATCATCATCATCATCATCATCAACATCATCATCCTTCTCTCTCTCTCTCTCTCTCTCTCTCTCTCTTCTCTCTCTCTCTCTCTCTCTCTCTCTCTCTCTCTCTCTCTCTCTCTCTCTCTCTCTCTCTCTCTCTCTCTCTCCCCCCCCTTTCCCTCTTTCCTCTCTTAAGAAATAATCTTGCCTCATTTTCTAGTAATTTTTTTTATTTAAAAAAATTTGAGGGCATTTGTTGAGAGCTTCTTCTTTTCTCTTTCTTCTCATTATATGATTAAGATGTCCTCTTCCACTATTTACTCTTTAATCTCTGCCTCATATAAAGAGGGGACTATTCTCCTTATCAAGGCAAACCTTTCTACATATACAAAATGATTCCATACTATGCTACCTTCTTTAGCAGATTTAATTCTCTTTTCTCCATTCTTTCACAAATCTTTAATTTATCACTGCCTAAGTCTCCCCATTCTCAAAAACATCCTGTTTCCTCCCATTCTAAAAAAAAAAAAAAAAAGCCTCACTTGCAATATGGCTGGCTTTCAATCACATCTCTATCCCTTGTCTTAGCTAAACTCCTTGAGAAAACAATATATTTGGTTTCCCTACTTTTTTTTTCTCTCACTCTCTTTCCAAGCTTCTGCTATGTAGCTTTTGACTTTATCATTCAAGTGAAACAGCTTTCTTCAGTTAGTTTTCATCTCTTATTTGCCATATCTAGCATTTCTTAATCTTTATCCTTCTTGACTTCTCTGTAATCTTTGACACTATCAATCACTTTTTCTTTTTTCTCTCCAACTTCTTGTGGCCTTATTGCTCTTCTGGTTCTCTTTTACTTTTCTAACTACTCATTTTTAGTATGCTTTGCTACATCTTCATCCAGGTCATTTCATTTTTAAAACATCTCTTATCTATGTTCCCTTTTCTCTCTGACACAGTCAATACCTTACTCATGATATTCCTCTCTAAATGATTGAAATAATTTGAGACATGACTTCACAATAAATGACTTCACATCAGTTCATTCTTTGTTCATATATAAAGATGGATCCATACCATTCTCCCCTCCAGAAAATATCACTGTTAATATTAGTATCAAATATAAATTCTATTTGGTTTTTGAACTTCTTCATAATTTGGCCCCTTATTTCAAAACACTAAATCTACAATCAATTGATACTGGCCTCCTTGATAATCCTTTTCATACCACATTCCTTCTCCAAACTATTAATTTCCACTGACTATTTCTAATACCTGGAAAGTCTTCTCATTTTTTAGGCTTCCCTGGCTTCCTTTAAAATCACACCTTCTGCAAGCAATCTAGCCTTTAATATTAATAATTTCCTCTGAAATTGCATCCAATTTGTCTGTATATTCATTGTTTTGGCATGTTGTATCCCTCAGTAAAATGTTTACCATAACTCATATTTTGCCTTTCTTTGTATTCCTAGTGTTTAGCATTGTGCCTGTTATGTAATAAACACTTCATATTTTTATTTAACCTGACTCTGCCTTTTGTGATTTTTGTGTTGTTACTTTTAGCTTCAATTTATTCCTAAATTACTCTTTTAAGAAGTTTATATCTCTTGCCCACAGATATAAAAATATTTTTATTTTTTTATTAATAGTATGTATAGAAGTATGAATTCATAAGATAGTGGTGCGCATGCAATAAGTACACACTAGAAGTTTTCTAAATGAGTTTAGAATTAAAATAAAATTGGTTCTTTATTCCAATTGCTATTTGCAATTATTCTAGAAATTCTGAAAAATAAGAAAAAAATTAAAGATATAAACAAAGGCAAAGAAAAGTCAAAATTTTCTTTTTTTGCTGATAACGTGATGATTTAAACAGAAAACCTTAAAGAATCAATAAACAAGCTAATTGAAGCAATCAATGCTATCAGCTAATTAGCTGGATACAAAATTAATTAAGAAAATTAAACCTTATTTCTATATTTTTATGAAAAATATTATTAATAATTGATAGAAGGAAAATAAGTTTTAGCCAAAAGCACTAAAAATCTCCTAAAATATCTGGGAGTTAATCTATTAAAAGTAATAGTAAAAATCTGTTTAGACACAATTATAAAATATTTTTAAAGTACTAAAGATCTTAAATAATTGGAGGAATACAAAGATCCCAACTTTTGGGATAAGAATTCACTATTTGACAAAAACTGCTGAGAAAGCTGGAAATCACTATGGCAGAAATTAAGCATAGACCCACCTTAACACCATACACCAAGATAAGATATAAATGGGTTCATGATTTAGGCATAAATAATGAGATTATAACTAAATTAGAGGAACATAGGATAGTTTACCTCTCAGACTTGTGGAGGGAAGGAATTTGTAACCAAAGAAGAAGTAGAGATCATTATTGATCACAAAATAGAAAATTTTGATTATATTAAATTAAAAAGCTTTTGTACAAACACAACTAATGCAAACAAGATTAGAAGGGAAGCAATAAACTGGAAAAATATTTTTACAGTTAAAGGTTCTGATAAAGGCCTCATTTCCAAAATATATAGAGAATTGACTCTAATTTGTAATAGTTCAAGCTATTTCCCAATTGATAAATGGTCAAAAGATATGAACAGACAAATTTCAGATGATGAAATTGAAACTATTTCTACTCATATGAAAGGGTGTTCCAAATCACTATTGATCAGAGAAATGCAAATTAAGACATCTCTGAGATATCATTACATACCTGTCAGATTGGCTAAGATGATAAGAAAAGATAATGATGAATGTTAGAGGGGATGTGGGAAAGCTGGGACACTGCTGCATTGTTGGTGGAGTTGTGAATGGATCTAACCACCCTGGAGAGCAATTTGGAACTATGCTCAAAAAGTTATCAAATTGTGCATACCCTTAGATCCAGCAGTGTTACTACTAGGCTTATATCCCAAAGAGATATTAAAGAAGGGAAAAGGACCTATATGTGCCAAAATGTTTGTGGCAACCCTTTTTCTATTGGCTAGAAAAATTAAATGGATGCCCAATCAATTGGAGAATGGTTGGGTAAATGGTAGCATATGAATGCTATGGAATATTATTGTTCTGTAAGAAATGACTAACAAGATGAATACAGAGAGGCTTGGAGAGACTTACATCAACTGATGCTAAGTGAAATGAGCAGAACCAGGAGATCATTATATACTTCATCAACAATACTGTATGAGGATGTATTCTGATAGATTCTCTTTGACAAAGAGAAGATCCAATTAAGTTCCAATTGATCAATGATGGACAGAATCAGTTATACCCAGAAAAGAAACACTGGGAAATGAATGTGGATTATTTGCATTTTTGTTTTTCTTCCCAAGTTATTTTTATCTTCTGAATCCAATTTTTCTTGTGCAACAAGAGAACTGTACAGGTCTGCACACATATATTGTATCTAAGATATATTTTCACATATTAAACATGTATGAGACTGCCTGCCATCTAGGGGAGGGGGTGGAGGGAGGCAAGGGAAAAGTTGGAACAGAAGTGAGTGCAAGATACAATTTTGAAAAATCATCCATGTATATGTTCTGTCAATAAAAAGCTATAATTTAATTAAAAATAGTTGGATGGATATTCAGTGCTCTTGGATGGATTATGACAAAATAATAAAAATTAAGTAACTTAATAAAATAATTACTATAATAAATTATGTATTTATTCCTATATCAATACATTTGTCAAGGGCATACTTTATGTTGATAAAATCATGCATGATTCACTTTAGGGACCAAAGGGTCTAAAATCTCAAGGGAGATAATGCAAATTAAAAAAAAATTGGAATGAAGGGGAATTAGTACTTTTAGATCTCAAATTATATTTTAAATAAATAATACAAAAACGTTGATATTGGCTAACAACTATAATTTGGTAGCCTGAGAACATAAATTACTTAGCTAATGCTTCCTTATTTGACACACACTATTGGGGAAACTGGAAAGTAGTTTGGCAGAAATTTAACTTGTAGTTGCTGTGGTGGTTGTTCTTTGTGCTCAAGGAAGATTAAAATGACATTACTATGTTGGGGTCAAGGTACAGCATATCTAAATATATCAGACACACATGAGTTTGGAAGCTTCTACTACAAGTTAGACACAAATAGACTGAATAAGCATTTGTAGTGAAATGTCTCCAAGTTTGTGCATTTCATGTTTATGTCGAGCTCCTGCATATCTGCATTGCTTGTAGACCAATGCTTATAGATCACAGTGCATTTTTAATGTGGTAATACCATACTTGGTGGTCCAGTGTCTTCCATGTCTCACAAACTATTCCAAAGTTCTTCAGAAAGACCGTGAGAGTGTCTTCTGATCTCCATTTGAGCACTTGCTTAGTGTTTTCTCTGTAAATAGTCCTTTAGATATGTTTGGCATTCTAAAAACATGGCCAATCTATCAGAATTGTGCTCTCTGCAGTAGAGTTTGAATGTTTGGTAGTTCAGCTCAAGAAAAGATCTTATTGTCCAGTACATGATCTTTCCAGGTAATATTCAGAATCTTCATAAAAACAATTCAAATGGAAGTAAATCAGATTTCTGCCATGGCACTGGTAGAGTATTCAGGTTTCATAGGCATACAGCAATGATATCAACACAACAGTTCTGTATACCTTCATTTTGGTAGGAAATCTAATGCCTCTTTTCTTCCCTACTTTCTTTTAGAACCTCCCAACCACTGAGGTAGTTCTGGCAATGTGTGTGTGTGTGTGTGTGTGTGTGTGGGTGTGGGTGTGGGTGTGAATATCATTTATGTATACATTCATGAAAATGATAACTGCCTGGTAAACGAATTTATCCAAAGCACTTAAATTTCTTCATTTGCAATAATTGATGGTTGACATATAAATAGTACTGGCTCGTGGAAAACCTCTGTTTTCTTGGTATCAATTGTCAGGCCAAATTAGCATAAACAGTTGAGAATAGAATTTATGTTTTCTTGCAACTCAATCTCAGAAGCTTCATTGAGTGGACAAGAAGTCATGAACCAATTCTCCCTCTACTTTAGTCTTGCATTAAACCTTTTCAAGTTGAATAATTTACTATCACTGTGGTAGCAGACTTTGATATCAGTAATTAGGTAACTTAAAAGAAAGATTATGGTAGATTTGAATATGATATGACTCTAAAAAGCAAAACTGTTTAGAAAAAGGTGAAAATAGTAATTATGTTTAAAAAGTAATTATGTTTAAAAAGTAAGGTGCAGATGAAGAACCAATAAAGAGGCAGGGAGAAGGTTTGTAGTTCTGAAAACATGCTCATATTGGAAATAGATTAAATAAATAATTAAATAAATGAAAGGAGAAAAAAAAAATATATATATATATATATATACACATGTATACCATGAAGGGTAACACCCTCCAAAATCGGTAAAGAAATAAGGGAATAGAGAAAAGGATAAGGTGGAACATAGGAAGGTATGTAGAAGGTATGTAGAACATAGCAGGTATGTAGATGAATGGGAAATGGGTAAAGAGGGAATTAAGGGTGAGGGGAGAAGATAAGGGATCCATTGTTCTCCTAATTTGTATATGATATCATCCTTTATACCCAAAGCATGTATCCATTGTGAATTTATTTTGATGTGAGGTGTGAGATGTAGATTTATGCCAAGTTTCTGACATCATTTCTACTTTTTCCAGCAATTTTTCTGAAATAGTGAGTTTGATTACTATAGTCCTTGATTATTTTGGCATGTGTATCTAACCTAGTCCACTGATTCAAAATGAAAAAAAATATATAATGTTAAGAAAGATTTTTATTAAATATATTTAAAATTAAATATATGTATTTTATATGCAAACATCTGTCATTTCTTTACATTATACTTAGATGACTTGGGAGAAGTGATTATTTGTCCCTGTTATTAATAACAAATTATTGAATTAGGATTAAGGTTTTCTCCCTTTTTTTCTTCATCATACAGAAATCAACCAATGAGGAAAATATTTCTCCAAGAATTACCTAGGTTAAGATCTAATCAAAGATTGTAAAAGAAATTCTTAGTCTAGATAAATGGGTGGATGCCTGATCATTGTTTTTATTCAAATAGCTTTGGGGCAATGTGCATTCTCCCTTTTGATACACAGATAATATAAAAATTGATGCCTTTGAATAAGACTTGAGTGTTCAGTTTCACATACCTCATTACATTCATATTCTATCTCTCCTTGTAATATATATTTTGTTTTAATTTCTCATTTTCATTCTCAATATATATTAATTTTATTTTTAGATTGTACTATTTGTATTGCAATAATTCTTTCCTCCCTCATTTAATAGTATAGCTATATATGAGTATGTGTATATACATACAAACAAACACAGACATATATATACAAGACACATGTCCACTTTTAATTGTAGCTTTTTAGGAGAAGGGGAAAAGAAAGGGAGAAAGGGTAAAGCAAAAAAAAAAAAAAAAAAACTATAAGGAAACAAAGAAATTATATTAAGTACAAAACACTAAAAATCACATGAGTATAAGGTGTGTTTTTTTAAAGACACTGATAAAGCACATTATTCATCCATTCTAACAAACTTCCCATAAAACATATACACTGAACAGTCATTTTAATCTGAAAAATTATTTTTAGTGATAAAATTGTTCTCCCCAATGTTAGTTTGAAAACAGAATTGTTGGCCATAGCAATATGAGAAGACAAAAAATAGTCATAAATATTGTTAAGGATGAGAAAAAAACTGAAGCTTCTGAAATAAGAATTTACTATTTGACAAAAATTATTGGGAAAACTGGAAAATAAAACTGGAATAAAAATAAGACAGAAACTCGGCATAGATCTACAGCTCACAACACAAAACCATAAATATATGCCCATGATTTGGGCATAGATGAACACCATAAACAAATTAGTATAGCAAAGGATAATTTACCTATAAGATATTTGGAGAGGGGAGGAATTTATTACCAAAGAACAACTAGTGAACATTATGAAAGGCAAAATAGACAACTTTGATAACATTAAATTGACAAGATTTTGCATAAACAAAATCAACAGAAATAAGACTACAAGGGAAATACAAAGCTGGGAAAAATTCTTTACAGTTAGTATTTGTGATAAAGGTCTCATTTCATAGTACATAAAAAACTGTATCAAATTTATGAGAATACAAGTCATTCCCCAATTAATAAATGGTCAAGGGATATGAATAGACAATTTTCAGATGATGAAATTAAAGCCATCTATAGTTATATGAAAAAAATGCTCTAAATCACTATTCATTAGAGAAATACAAATCAAAACAACTCTGAGGTACCACTACATACCTCTCAGATTGGCTAAGATGACTGAAAAATATAATGATAAATATTGAAGGGTATGTGGGAAATGTTGGACATTAATACATTGTTAGTGGAGTTGTGAAATGATCCAACCATTCTGGAGAGCAATTTGAAACTATGTCCAAATGTCTATAAACTTATCTATGCATACTCTCTGACCCAGACATGCCATTACTGGGTTTGTATCCCAAGGAAATCATAAAGGAAACCATAAAGGATCCAAATGTGCAAAAATATTTGTAGCAGCTCTTTTTGTATTAGCAAAGAATTGGATGCTCATCAGTTGGGGAATGGCTTGAACAAGCTGTGCTACATGAGGGTAATGGAATATTATTGTTTTATAAAAATGATGAACAAGCTGATTATAAAAGAGCCTGGAAAGATTTACATGAACTGATGTTGAGTGAAACAAACAGAACCAGGAATACATTGCACATAATAACAGCGGGAATGTACGATGAAAGACTTGGTTGTTAGAGTGGTTCAGTGATCCAAAGCAAACCCAATAGACTTTTCACAGAGTGAGCCATCTGCATCCAGAAACAAAACAAAACAAAACAAAACAAAACAAAACAAAAAAACAAACAAAAAAAAAAAAAAAAAAAAAAAACCTATGGATACTGAACGTAAATCAACATATGCTATGTTCATTTCTTTTTTCCATGTATAATGTATAATTGCAACAACTATATTGCTGTCTTTTTTTCTGTGAGAAATATAGTTTGTGAAATATGAAGCATTCTAAAAAAAGATGGGGAAATATTATTTTTAGCTGAAGTTATAGTTTGCTTAGATAATTCCAGAAAGTTATCAAAAAAATAATTGAGTTGATTCCTAACTTCATTAAAAATAGGATATATATTTCTATATAACACAACAACATTGAAAGGATTTATAGAAAAATAAATCTTATTCTCACAGATTCTCTAAAAGTTAATTTACAAGGATAATTTCAACATTTAAATAAAATTATAAAAAAATCTTCATACATAAAGATAAATATTTAGAGAGATTTTCTTTGCTCATATCTGGGCTAGGCCCATATAATAAAAATGAATATACTACTTAAATATTTTTTAATTTAAACATACTTCTATAAATCTACCTAGGAGGTACTTTATAGAGGCAGAAAAATAATTACAAAATTTGAAAAAAATTAGGGCTGCCATCTCAAGGGAAACAATGAAAAAAAAAAAAAAAGTAAATAGCACTTCCAGGAGTCAAATTACATTAGCAAGCAATAATCATTATAACTAACATGAAAGGAATGAAGGGAATTCCAGCAATGATATATCTCACAAATGATATTCCAAACTTTGACTGAAAACTTTTACCTTTTGAGGAAGCCCATTCTCCTATTTTTTTTAATTTTAAATTTAATACCAAATTACAAAAAGAAAGGATTACACATGAAATTGCTAATTTCTATCATTCAGAACTTGTTTTAAAAAGATGTAATAAATTCAGTATATAACTTTGAAAAAATGTCTTGGCTCAGATTATTCTAAATTTTTAGATAGTTCTAATTATAGAGCTTTTCTTATGCCAAGCTTTAATAAGCCTCTTTGTAGCTTCTGCTTATTCTCTTCTCCGTATCCAAAAAGAACAATTCTAATCATGTTCACACATGATAGCCATATACAG
Source organism: Sminthopsis crassicaudata (assembly GCF_048593235.1). NCBI lineage: Eukaryota > Metazoa > Chordata > Mammalia > Dasyuromorphia > Dasyuridae > Sminthopsis > Sminthopsis crassicaudata. The sequence continues at coordinate 344,777,451 of NC_133618.1, read as the reverse complement.
CTGAACACTATTATACCTATTCTGACATTTCTTTTCTTCAGACTAAATATACCCAATTCCTTCATGTCACTGAGCTTCATGTCACTCAAGGCCTTCCCCATCCTAGTTGCACTCCTCAGAACAATCTCTTGTTTAACAAAATCTTTAATCATTAGCTACAATACTCTGAAAAAATATATATAGTACAGTGGAATTACTACTTCATTATTCAGAAGCTACAATCTAAGAATATCTTCAATTTGCCTCTTATACATCTTGTTTATACATAGCTGTGGGGACTATTGTCTCTCCTATTAAACTGCAAGACCCTTGAAAGCACAGACTATTGCTTTGGGTTTTTTTTTTTTTTAGTGTCTGGCAAGTATCTGGCAAAAGCTTAATAAATGCTTATTCACTTGATTAAAATATTTCTGCATTGAATATCTCTCAATGAAGTCAAAAGTCATATGTCATTTTTGACTGCTTACTCAAACTGAGCTTGCAGTATACTAAAACATCCATTTTTTCATAATCATTAGCTGATTAATTGTGCCTCCTCCCTCTTAGACTAATAAATATCATTTATGTAACCAAGTATAAGTCTATATATATGTATATGTGTGTGTGTGTGTGTGTACACACACACACACACTTATGGAATTTCATCTTATTATATTCAACACAATGGTCCAGCTTGTCAAATGTTAGAATTCTGATTCCACACTCCAATGCAAATTCCAACTTCATATTATTAGTAAGTCTTGCTACAATGACAATAAGTTAGAATTTTCCCCCTGAAATACAATCTTACCAGTCTATTGCGATTGACCAGAAATATTTTAACATAGTGTCCAGAAATCTAAGAGTATCTTGAGTAAAATATAACTTATAAGTCCTTGGTTTTCAGTTCTTGACCAAGTCACAATCATTTATGAAATGTTTTAGATTATTTCTGGTTATGTCATTGCATGTGTGTTTCATATTTTTTTAAAATGGTAAATAATCACAATTTAATTTTAACAATTCAGAAAATTTAATTCCTTATAAACCATTTTATGTAAAGAAAATAAAAAATATATAAAGGAAGACATTTCATATTAAAGCAAATAATTCAAAGCAATCCTATTTATCATTTTAAATGGTCAAGCAGTAAAAATCTAGGATCAGATTCTTTAAAAAGAGATTTTAACTTTAGTTTTCAAATTCATTAATTTTAAGTATAAAACTTAAAAATGAATTCAAAAAGAAGTTCTAAAATGTTGTTACGTGTTAAAATATTTACATTTTTAACTCCAAATATTTTTTGCTTATCCCCATAAAATTATTTTTGGATTTCATTTGCAAGAAATTCTGAGACAAAATCAACAAACCTCCATTTTTCCTTGAAGAGTTTCTGATTTCTTTATATTTTATTCCAAATATCCCTTAATTTGTTTTTGAGATTTACTTGTTATTTTCTTTTCTATTACTGATTATGAAATGAAATTTGAAACAATAACTGTTATACCTTAATTCATCCAAAATTTTCATTTTTTATAAGATGAACATGAAATTTAGCATCACTCATATTTGTGTCAGTGATAGAATGCAAACTATTTCTTTACAGTATTGAAAATGTCTCTGCTATTGCTTACTTGCTATATAACTAAAGTGATTTTTCTCAACCTTTGATAATGTCCTATAGGTCTTTTAAGAAAATCATAATTAATAATATCATGCAACTTTTTAATTATTCTAATCATGCATTTACCCTTTGGGTTGTTTACAATTTTTATTTTTCCTGTAAATGATCAACAATTATAAATAAGTTATCTACAAGTAGTAAAACAAATTAGTGGATATGTAAGCAACTCTATATCATAATTTGAATAATATGTCTTTCAGAGATGGAATTTATAGTAAATGAATAACAGATTTATAGTCAGAGGACTTAAGTTCAAATCCAAGCTCTATCTTTTATTACTTGTCCACCCTGTAGAAAGTCTCTTAGTAATTTGAGATTTGGTTTTCTTATCTGTAATAAGATCCCTTTAAAAGCTAATTCCATGGGCCATCTGGAACTATGCTCAAAAAGTTATCAAACTGTGCATACCCTTTGACCCAGCAGTGTTAAAGAAGGGAAAGGGACCTGTATGTGCAAGAATGTTTGTGGCAGCCCTCTTTGTAGTGGCCAGAAACTAGAAACTGAGTGGATGCCCATCAACTGGAGAATGGCTGAATAAATTGTGGTATATGAATATTATGGAATATTATTGTTCCATAAGAAATGACCAGCAGGATGATTTCAGAAAGGCCTGGAGAGACTTACATGAACTGATGCTGAGTGAAATGAGCAGGCCCAGGAGATCATTATATACTTCAACAACAATACTATATGATGATCAATTCTGATGGATGTGGCCCTCTTCAACAATGAGATGAACCAAATCTATTCCAATAGACCAGTAATGAATTGAACCAGCTACACCCAGGGAAAGAACTCTGGGAGATGACTATGAACCACTACATAGAATTCCCAACCCCTATATTTTTGTCCACCTGCATTTTTGATTTCCTTCACAGGCTAATTGTGCACTCTTTCAAAGTCCGATTCTTTTTGTACAATAAAATAACTTGTACATGTATTATATTATATTAATTATATTATATTATATTACATTATATTATATTACATTACATTATATTATATTATATTATATTATATTATATTATATTATATTATATTATATTATATTATATTATATTATATTATATTATATTATATTATATTATATTATATTATATTATATTATATTATATTATATTATATTATATTGTATTATATTTAACTTATACTTTTTAACATGTATTAATAATATTTAACATGTATTAGTCAACCGGCCATCTTGGGGAAGGGGTGGGGGGAAGAAGGGGAAAAGTTGAAACAAAAGGTTTTACAATTGTCAATGCAGAAAAATTACCCATGCATATATCTTGTAAATAAAAAGTTATGATTTTTTAAAAAATGAAGTTGGTGGAACTGTCAATGGATCCAACCACTCTGGAGAGTACTTTGGAACTATGTTCAAAAAGTTATCAAACTGTGCATACCCTTTGATCCAGCAGTGTTTCTATTGGGATCATATCCCAAAGATATCTTAAAAGAGGGAAAGGGACCCACATGTACAAAAATGTTTGTGACATCCCTTTTCATAATGGCAAGAAATTGGAAATTGAATGGATGCCCATCAGTTGGAGAATGGCTGAATAAATTATGGCATATAAATACTACAGAATACCATTGTTCTGTAAGAAAGGACTAGCAGGATGATTTCAGAGAAGCTTGGAGACACCTACATGAACTCATGCAAAGCAAAATGAGCAGAACCAGGAGATCATTATACACAGCAACAACAATTCTGATATATGTGGCTGTCTTCAACATTGAGATGATTCGGACCAGTTCCACTTGGGCAGTGTAGAACAATCCACACCCAGAGAGAGAACCATGGGAACAGAGGGTGTATCTGTATTATTTGCTTGCATTTTGTTTCTTTTTTTCTCAGTTTTTCTTATTCTTCTTTCTTGATCTGATTTTTCTTGCACAACTGAATGACTGTGTGAATATGTATACACATATTGAATCTGGCATGTATTTCAGCATATTTGATATATATTGGATTGCCTGCCAAGTGGGGAAGATTGGGGGGAAGAAGGGAAAATTTTCAGCAGGGGATTATGCAGAGGTCAATATTAGAAAAATTACCTATGCATATGCTTTGTGAAAAAAAAATATTTAATAAAAAAAGACAGTTATGAAAGAGTTACGATGAAAAAATGCTATACATTCCCAAAGAAAGAACTGATGGTGTCTGAATACAGATTAAAGTATATTTTTTAACTTAAAAAAGGTAATTCCATGATGTATAATACATTTCACTGCCCCCCTTATATTGGTAGAATGAATGTTCATTTTACTAATGAGTTACTAAAGAGTTACCAAAGTTTGAGTCAGTGATTTGTGAGTGTACCTGTATGGAGCTCCCATATCATGAGACTGTGAGCTCCTTGAAAGTACGGAAGCAGCATTCTTTTTTTCCTTTTTTTTTTATCCAGAGTATTTATTACAGGACTTGATACATAGTATGTGCTTAATAAATGATCCAACTATTTCTATCTATTCATCTATCTATCTGCCTTTGTTGTCTTCCAAAGTTAGAAAAAGGTAATAAAATATCATTCCCAAAAATTCAAGTAGATGATCACTTATTTCTATGTGGATTTTGCATAGGCTATCCTTCATAGTACTCACAAAACATTTTCAGTAAGCATATATTTCACAATTTTATATCTTTATGTAGATATTCAGAGGATTGTGGAAAAAAGTTCAATGTAGATCAATTTTGCATCAGCCAAAGAATTTTGTCTTGGTTTTAAAATGTAATGAAAGACATGATCTGAGAACTTTTAAAGCTGTGCTGTTATGCTGAGTCAAAAGAAAAAATTAATCAACAATCAGTAGACAAAGTCTACTAAAAACTAATACAAGAAATTGTTTGTGAAAGCTTACTTATTACCTTTTTAGTATTTAATAAATGATAACCTCAATCATTCTAATTAAGATTTTATATATTGGCTAAAGTCATGGTTACTAGTGGGGTTTTTTTTGTAATATTTTTAAAAATTCTGTTTCAGTCACCTCTTAAGATGCTGGAATATGAAAACCTAGGTGCCTATTTAACTTATGTGGCTTCCAATAGGCGTTTATCTATGTCTGTAGTCAGAATTAACTGTTCTTCATAGTTTCTTTTAAACATATCATTCACTGGAAAAGTAGAATAGAATTAGTGGTTTCAATATCATTGCTAATGGGAATTCAACACTATGGAAGCAGCAAGGAGATATATTTTACTTCTTATTTGTTGTTCTCTTTCCAATTTCATCTATAAATGCCATTGTTATAAAAGTTTTTTTCCTCTACAAGGAAACAGATAGTGAGAAAGCTAGAAATTATGTTTAGCACTTTTCTGTAAATTAGATTTTGAATTATACCTGTGCACACAAAATATATGTGTGGATCTTCAGCTGGTTCTAATCTTTATAGGGTATTGGGGAGTAAATGCAGGAGGAAAACAGGTAAAGAATTAATATCTTTTCATTTCTAAGAATGATAATTTCCCAAGCATAAAAATAAGTCTATAGTTCAAGAAGTACATTTTAATTTCTAAAGATAATAATCAAGTTATTGATTATCAGATTTTTCTTTTAACCTGATTGAGGACTAAGCTGGAAGAGATGCATTTAAACCATACCATAATAGATTATGATAAACATTTTGTTAGGAAAAAGTGATCAATTATGTTAGTATTATTCTACATGATTCAAACGAAGGAAAATGAGATGTGATTTATTGTGTCTAATGAGAATACAAGGAAATTTTCAAGGGAGCACAAGAGGATTTTCTTTCTCCAACTTTCCTTCCAGTTTTTCTTTCTATGGATGACAAAGATGATGGATGACAAAGATGGATGACAAAGAGAGAATACTCACTATAACATACATATCAAGGATGAGAAATGGCTAAAGAATTATATTTCCGGGGGTGGATCAATTTCAATACTAAATATGTATGCACCAAGTGGTATACCATCTAACTTCCTAAAGGAGAAGTTAAAAAAGTTGCAAGAAAAAATAGACAACAGAACTATAATAGTGGGAGATCTCAACCTTGCACTCTCAGAATTAGATAAATCAAACCACAAAACAAATAAGAAAGAAATTAAAGAGGTAAATCGAATATTAGGAAAATTAGGTATGATAGATCTTTGGAGAAAACTGAATGGTGACAGAAAGAAGTATACTTTCTTCTCAGCAGTTCATGGAACCTATACAAAAATTGATCATATATTAGGACAAAAAGATCTCAAAATTAAATGCAAGAAGACAGAAATAGTAAAGACTTTCTTTTCAGATCATGACACAATAAAAACTACATGCAACAAAAAGTTAGGGGTAAATAGATCAAAAAGTAATTGGAAACTAAATAATCTCATCTTAAAGAATGATTTAGTGAAACAGCAAATTATAGACACAATTAATAATTCCACTCAAGATAATGACAATGATGAGACATCATACCAAAATTTGTGGGATGCAGCTAAAGTGGTAATAAGGGGAAATTTTATATCTTTGGAAGCTTACTTAAAGAAAATAGAGAAAGAGAAGATCAATGAATTGGGCTTGCAACTTAAAAAGCTAGAAAAAGACCAAATTAAAAACCCCCAATCAAATACTAAACTTGAAATTCTAAAATTAAAAAGGAGAAATTAATAATATTGAAAGTAAAAATACTATTGAACTAATAAATAAAACTAAGAGTTGGTTTTATAAAAAAAACAATAAAATAAATAAACCTTTGGTAAATCTGATTAGAAAAAGGAGAGAAGAAAATAAAATTGTTAGTCTTAAAAATGAAAATGGGAACTGTCCCCCAATGAGGAGGAAATTAGAGAAATAATGAGTTACTTTGCCCAACTTTATGCCAATAAATTTGATAACCTAAGTGAAATGGAGGACTACCTCCAAAAATATAGACTTTCCAGATTAACAGAGGAGGAAGTAAATTTCAGAAAAAGAAACAGAGCAAGCTATTAACCAACTCCCTAAGAAAAAATCTCCAGGACCAGACGGATTCCTGGGTGAATTCTACCAAACATTCAAAGAACAATTAGATCCAATGTTATATAAACTATTTGAAAAAATAGAGAATGAAGGAGTCCTACCAAATTCCTTTTATGACACAGACATGGTACTGATACCCACACCAGGTAGGTTCAAAACGGAGAAAGAAAACTATAGACCAATCTCCCTAATGAATATTGATGCTAAAATCTTAAATAAGATATTAGCAAAAAGACTACAGAAAATCATTCTCAGAATAATACATCATGATCAAGTAGGATTTGTACCAGGAATGCAGGGCTGGTTCAATATTAGGAAAACTATCAGTGTAATTGGCCATATTAATAATCAAATTAACAAAAATCATATGATCATCTCAATAGACACAGAAAAAGCATTTGATAAAATCCAACATCCATTTCTATTAAAAACACTTGAGAGTATAGGAATAAATGGACTTTCCTTAAAATAATCAGTAGCATCTATTTAAAACCATCAATAAACATCATATGTAATGGGGAAAGATTACAACCATTCCCATTAAGATCAGGGGTGATGTAACACATGTAAAATGTATGGTATTGCCTGTCGTCGGGGGGAGGGAATAGAGGGAGGGGGGGCAATTAAAAAAAAAAAAAAAAAAAAAAAAAAATCAGGGGTGAAACAAGGTTGCTCACTATCACCATGACTATTCAATATTGTATTAGAAATGCTAGCTTTGGCAATAAAAGTGGAGAAGGAGATTAAAGGAATTAGAATAGGTAATGAGGAAACCAAATTATCACTCTTTACTGATGATATGATGGTATAAGTAGAGAACCCCAAAGATTCAACTAAATAGTTATTAGAACTAATCCACACCTTTAGCAAAGTTGCAGGATACAAAATAAATCCACATAGATCATCGGCATTCTTATATGTCACTAACAAAATCCAATAGTTAGAGCTACAGAGAGAAATTCCATTTAAAGTAACTACCTATAGCATAAAATGTTTAGGAATCTATCTGCCAAGGGAAAATCAGAAACTATATGAGCAAAACTACAAAACACTTTCCACACAAATTAAGTCTGATTTAACCAACTGGAAAAATATCAAATGCTCTTAGGGAAAGCAAAAATAATAAAGATGACAATACTACCTAAACTAATCTATTTATTTAGCGCTATACCAATCAGACTCCCCAAAAAACTATTTTAATGACCTAGAAAAAATAACAACAAAGTTCATATGGAAAAACAAAAGGTCAAGAATTTCAAGGGAATTAATGAAAAAAAAAATCAAATGAAGGTGGCCTACTGTACTAGATCTAAAATTATATTATAAAGCAGCAGTTACCAAAACCATTTGGTATTGGCTAAGAAATAGACTAGTTGATCAGTGGAATAGGTTAGGTCCAAAGGACCAAAATAATCAATAACTCTAATAACCTAGTATTTGACAAACCCAGGGACCCCAGCCTTTTGGATAAGAACTCAATGTTTGACAAAAATTGCTGGGAAAATTGGAAATTAATATGGAAGAAACTAGGTATTGACCACACTGAACACCGTACACCAAGGTCAGGTCAAAATGGGTTCATGACCTAGGAATAAAGAATGAGATTATAAATAAATTAGAGGAACATAGGATAGTTTACCTCTCAGACCTGTGGAAGAGGAATGAATTTATATCAAAAGAAGAACCAGAGATCATTATTGATCACAAAGTAGAAAACTTTGATTTACATCAATTTGATATAAAAAGTTTCTGTACAAACTCCACTCTTAAAAAGTCTTTAGTCAATGCAGAGAAGATTAGAAGGGAAACAATAAACTGGGAAAATATTTTTACAGTCAAAGGTTCAGATAAAGGCCTCATTTCCAAAATAAATAGAGAATTGACTCTAACACATAAGAAATCAAGTCAATCTCCAATTGATAAATGTTCAAAGGATATGAACAGACAATTTTCGGATAAAGAAATTAAAACTATTTCTAGTCATATGAAAAGATGCTCCAAATCATTATTAATCAGAGAAATGCAAATTAAGACAGCTCTGAGATACCACTACACACCTGTCAGATTGGCTAGAATGACAGGGAAAGGTAATGCAGAATGTTGGAGGGGATGTGGGAACACAAGGACTGATACTTTGTTGTTGGAACTGTGAATACATTCAGCCATTCTGGAGAGCAATTTGGAACTGTGCTCAAAAAGTTATCAAACTGTGCATACCCTTTGACCCAGCAGTGCTACTACTGGGCTTATATTCCAAAGAAATACTAAAGAAGGGAAAGGGGCCTGCATGTGCAAGAATGTTTGTGGCAGCCCTCTTTGTAGTGGCCAGAAACTAGAAACTGAGTGGATGCCCATCAACTGGAGAATGGCTGAATAAATTGTGGTATATGAATATTGTGGAATATTATTGTTCTGTAAGAAATGACCAGCAGGATGATTTCAGAAAGGCCTGGAGAGACTTACATGAACTGATGCTGAGTGAAATGAACAGGACCAGGAAATCATACTGATTCTGATCTGATCATACTGATCTGATGGATGTGGCCATTTTCAACAATGAGATGAACCATATCAGTTCCAATAAAGCAATAATGAACTGAACCAGCTACACCCAGCAAAAGAACTCTAGGAGATGATTATGAACCACTACATATACTTTCCAATCCCTCTAATTTTATCTGCCTGCATTTTGGATTTCCTTCACAGGCTAAATGTACACTTTTTCAAAGTCCGATTCTTTTTGTACAGCAAAACAACTGTTTGGTCATGTATACTTATATTGTATTTAATTTAAACTCTAACATATTTAACATGTATTGGTCGACCTCCCATCAGGGCGGGGGGGAGGAGAAGGAGGGGAAAAATTGGAACAAAGGGTTTGACAATTGTCAATGTTGTAAAATTACCCATGCATATATCTGGTAAATAAAAACTATTTTAAAAAATTATATTTCAAAGATCCTACTCACTTCGAAGGTACCAGGATTCAGGTCTTAAATAGTGAAAGTAAAGAGACATAGGAAAGAACAATACTCTCTGACCCTGACCTAACACTGGATTTTCAAAAGCCAACAGTTAAATCTTATTCTGATCTTAATTCCATGGCACTATTCTCCGAAAATCTCTAGATCAGGACCAGGCCAAGCACTTATTTCAGAACTAGTCCAGATGTGGTTTCTGCTCTTGAGATGCACTACCAGTCATCTAACATAGAGAACAAATCAGCAAACCAGGAGTTAAAGCTTAAAAGTCCACCACCATAGGCCAGATAATTACATATAATGCTTATGATGTGAAGGGCAGAAATCCACAAAGAAAATGGAGAAGCCTCTCTCAAGGAAATAATCACTTTTACAGATAATCATGGCTGTTGAAGAACCTCAGTATGATTTCGGTTCTTTGCTTTCTGCACATTGCCCTGACAATAGGAAACAACTCTCAAGGGCCAAGGAAAAGGAAAGAGAGAGCCTTGAAGTTATAATATTATATTACACCATTTCTTTTTTGTTTTACCAATGTTTCCTCTTTTCAAAAGTGTAACAACACTGCAAATAAAAATCATTAGAAAACTACTAAGAACATAAATTTGAAATATTCCTTATATAAATAAGGATTAATTTTTATTTCTCTCTCTAACAGATTAAAATATCAATTTAAGAAGGCAAAAAGACTGGCAAAGAGATAGAGTAAGAAAGAATTAGACAAATGTTTATCTTTTCCCTTTAGGTGAGTTTTCCTATATTCATTTTTTAAAAATAATTACAGTAATGTATCTTTCCTTCATGTATTTTTACTTTGAAAGCTAAGTATATTTTATTTAAAATAAATATGTGAAATACTTTTTAAGAGGGAAAAAGAGCTATTTTTAAAACAAAAGAATCCTATTTTTGCATGTTTACATTATTTCTCAAAAATTTACTGAAATGAAATAACTTTAAAAAAGAATAATGAAAATACTTACGCAAATGAGGATTTACAGGAGCTAAAGAAAAGAAAGGGAAAAAAAGAATATTAGCACAAATGTAAAAAAATGTAAATTAGTAAAATGTAAACAAAATGTGAAACAATAACCAATTTTTCCTAATCTATTAGTGTCTCTGGCCAAAGTACTTAATTATCTTTCCAACTACAATCATAATGAATTATGTGGCATAATTTATTAGATTTCATTAGATTTAGCAATTATATTTTTAAGTGATCCCAAAGAATTATTATTATATAGCATGAGCTTTTCTTTTTTGCAAGTAGAGTACTGAAGTAGAGTACTGAAATGTCCTCTTAATATTCTAATCCATGCCAAAGAGATACTTTAAAAGTAAAAACAATGATATCTTACTAGCCACTTACTAAAATCTGGATATTTTGATCTTGAAAGTAATTCTCAAAGATATTGCTATGATCTTTCTATATGATATCTGCTTAATTTGAAAATACATTGGGATATAATGGAAATACAGTGTTCTTAAGTATGTGAATTCAAAAATATTTCATAGCTTTAATGTTGAAATTGTATTTTATTTTTATTTGGAAGTTGCTATCATTTAAAAGCAATCAATGTTGCTTTATGCTTATATCTTGCATAAATGTTTGCATAAACATTGCTTATGTTTTGCATAAAAGAAGTGATTTCCTCATAGAAAACTAGTAGAATTTATACTGTCTTTGAAGGCACAAATGTTATTTCAGTACAATGATGGATTAAAATGCATTTTAAAAGGATAAATTGGCTAATCTAAGAGATAGAATTACACACATATGTGCATATGCATATATAATATCTATTTTGTATATACAATATTTTATATATTTCTCTCCCCTATCTGCAGCACAAATGCCTATAATCTATAATTTACATATCTTGTATTTGAAATATATTGAAGAAAGATGCATGCATATGTTACAATCTCTACTTAACATAGTATTTACTTTAAAGCTCATGAATTTATTACCATATATTATACTGGTTTCAGAATTTAAAAACCGAGAAAGAATCAGAAAGACAGAATAAAGAGTATGCCTTATTTCTATAGAAAATGTGTATTTATTGTTTGTGGGTAAAGTTGTACTTGTCACTTTTTTTGACAATTTTTGTGGAATAAGCAAATCTTTACTATGAAGTCTAAAAGTTACTAGGACATAATTATATTACTTTTTTTCTAGTTACTATTATTGACAAATCAAATAAGACTATTATTAGTGCATTTTCTTTACATATGAGTTATATTTATTTGTGATTATTTTGAATGGATAATGTCAATCAAATATTTATTAAGCATCTACTATGTGCCAGGCACTGTGATAAGCACTAGGGACACACACACAAAAGAAGCAAAATACATACATATTCTGCCCTCAAAAAGTTTACAATTTAATGGGAAAGATAACATTTACACATCTTATATGATTAGATGGAGATAGTTATTAAAACACATGTAAAATAACAGTTCAATATATTGGGTAGTTTTTCCTATTGCTTTTAAGTGAAAATATTTTATATAAAGGCATATACTGTTATGGGCCAGAACTCATACTTAAAACAAGGATTCTTACAAGGTGCTAACTCAGTGGAATTGATAAGACAATGATTGTCTAGTTTAACATGGTGATTAATAGTTCTCTAAGTTCAGTATGATTGGCTTAATCTTACAACAAATAATGATTTCCTAGAGATATAATGACTGGTTTATACTCAGTGTAGAGCATATAACCTGGGACTCAGAGCTAAAGACAGACTCAGAAGGGCCAGACACAGATTCAGAAGGGAGACAGAGTCAGATTCATTCACTTCATCTCACAGCACCATGGTGGCTGGCCTCCTCCACTTCCCCCACTGAGACCCAGGCCAGTCTGAAAGGCTCTCAAGAAAGGTGGCCCAGGCCCCAGGCAAGGAAACTAGATCATGTAGGAGATAATAAAGGATTTGGACTTTAACACATGGCTATAATTGTGGTGATTCCTGAACTGAAATGAAGGCTGCTCTAAGACCTCCAAAAAATTCATCAAGAACATTACAATATACTGTCTTTATGATTCTGTTTGCTTAGTTTCTAATTTCCAAAATCAAAGTTACAGAATAATTATGTAGATATATGAAATTTACTGAAGTAAAGGCTATTTGAGTGGATGAAAGCAAGTAAAAATGTGTCTTTTCTTCAAATACACATTGCAAAACAAAAACCCTTAAATTATGAATTTTGTATGTTCTTTCTTTGAAAAAAAAAAGATTGGTAGAGTGGAGCCAAGATGGCAGAGAGTAGACAAGTCTCTATCTGAGCTCTTCCTAGTGTCCCTCAGATGAATATCAGATCAAGTCTCTGAACTGGTTTTGGAGTGACAGAACCCACAGATATTTGGAGTAAAACAAGTTTACAGAAGAACATATTTTGGAAGAATTTCAGAAAAAGGTTATCTTTCCAAAGGAAACTACTGAGCCCCAATGCAGCTCAGGGAGGCTGGGGGCAGAGAGCTAAGGTATTGCAGTATTACCTTATTACAGTATACCGGGGAATCTACTGCAAGACTCTTAAGCTACTCTGTCCTGGTTACAAGCCAGTGATTCAGCAGATTAGCTGTGGGACACTCAAAAAAATACAAAAGGCAAATTGTGAGCCTCTGAACCCCAGAAAAATGCAGGACTGGACACACTTATCCAGTACTGAAAGTCAGTCAGCAGCATCAGCCCCAAGGTAAACTAAAGTGGCTGTTGCCCCTTTACCCTAAGAGTAGACCGCAACCTTTAGGAAAAATTGAGCAAAAAAAGCAAAAAGAAAAAAAAAATCTGACCATAGACAATTTTTTTTTTAATGGAGAAAGAGAAGAACAGACCTCAAACCCTGAGGAGATCTTAAAGGCAAATCATCTCCAAATGAAACCCAAAAGGGTGCGATGAAATGGTCCCCATTTCACAAGGCTATCTTGTAAGAATTCAAAAAGGATCTTAAAAGAGAGTTAAAAGAAAAATGGGGAAAGGAAATGATAATTTAACAAGTGAGTTTGGAATAGGAAAAACAAACTACCTTAAGGAAACTCCTTAAAAATAGATTTGATGCAAAGGAAAAAGCATATAATTCTTTACAAAATAGATATGAAAAAGAAACCAATTCATTGAGAAGTAGAATCTGTGAAATGAAAAAAAAAATGCAATGATCAAAACACCTCATTTAAAAGTTCAATTGGCCAAATGCAAAAGGAGATAAAAAAGCTAATTGAAAAAAAAATCTACTAAAAATTAGAATTGCTCAAATGAAAATGAATGACTCAATGAGACCAAGAATCAGTCAAACAAAACCAAAAAAAAAAAAAAGAAAATATAGAAGAAAATATAAAATAACTCATTGGAAAAACAACTGACCTGGGAAACATATCTAGGAGACACAATCTAAAGATTCTTGACATCAATGTTCAGGAAATCATCAAGGAAAACTGCCTAAATGTCCTAGAATCAAAGGGTAAAATAGCCATTGAAAGAATTCACTTATTTCCTCCTGAAAGATTTCCCAAATGAAAATTTTTAAAGAATCATAGCTAAATTTCAGAATTATCAAATAAAGGAGAAAATATTGCAAGCAACCAGAAGGAAACAGTTCAAATATTTAAGAGTCACAATCAGGATTACCAAAGACCTAGCAGCTTCCACTTTAAAGGATTGAAGGGCAAGAATCTGATATTGAGAAAGGCAAAGAAACTTGGATTACAGCCAAAAATCAACTATCCCCAAAAATTGAGCAACATCTTTCAGGGAAAAAGATGAAACAGGTAAATTTTATCTATCTCTCATGAAAAGAGCAGAGCTGAATATAAAATTTGATTTTCAAATACTAAACTCAAGAGAAGCATAAAATGGTGAAAAGCAAAGAAAAAATAACTTTCTTTTAAAAGTTGAAAAGCTTATATCCCTATATGGGAAGATGTATGTTTAACTCTTGAGATCTCTATCTATATTATGGGTATACATAGAGGGTACAGATGTAATTTGATTTTATTGTGATGATATAAAAAAGGAACTAGAGAAGTAAAGTGATTCTACTGGAAGAAGAGGAAAATGGGGTAAATTACATCTCATGAAGGGGGAAAAGAATTATTACAATTGAGGGAAAGAAGGGAGAGGGATAAGCATTGTGTGAATCATACTCTCATCTGATTTGGCTCAAAGAAAGAATATCAGATACATTTAGATTCACAGAGAAAATTGTCTCACCCTATAGGAAGGGGAAATGGGAAAGGAAAGGGGAATGCTAACAGAAAGGAGAACAGAAGTAGAAACAGGAAAAGCATAAGAAAGGGGGGATAGCTGGCAAAAGGAAGGGGGGATCAGAAGCAAAATACTTAGGAGGAGGGAAAGGGGGAAAGGGAAGAGAAAAGTATAACTGGGGGAAAACAAGATGGCAGCAAGTACAGTATTATTAATTTTATCTGTGAATGTTAATGGAATGAACTCTCCTATAAAATGGAAATGGATAGTAGACTGGATTAAAAGCCAGAATTCTACAATTTGTTGTTCATAAGAAACACATTTAAAGCAATGATACATTCAGAGTAAAGGTAAATGGCTAGAGCTGAATCTATTATCTTCAGCTGAAGTTAAAAAAAAAAAAAAACAGGGCTAGCAAATCTGTTGTCAGATCAAGCAAAAGCAAAACTAGATCTAATTAATATATGTAAAAAAGTAAATTGTATCCTATTTATAAGCACTATAGATATTGAAGTAATATCAATAATAAATATATATGCACCAAGTGTTATAGCACTGAAATTCCTAGTGGAGAAGTTAAGAGTACTTCAAGAAGATTTAGACAGCAAAACTATACTAGTGGAAGATCTCAATCTTGCACTCTCAGAACTAGATAAATCCAACCACAAAATAAATGATAAGAAAGAAGTTAAGGAGTTAAGTAGAATCCCAGAAAAGTTAGGTATGATAGGCCTTTGGAGAAAATTGAATGGTGACAGAAAACAATATACTTTGTTTTTCTCAGCAGTATATGGAAGCTATGCAAAAATTAAGGCATAAAAACCTCAAAATCAAATTCAAAAAGGCAAAAATAGTAAATGCATTTTTTCAGATCATGATGCAATAAAAAATACATGCAACAAAAGGCTAGGGGAAAACAGAACAAAAAATAATTGAAAATTAAATAATCTGATCCTAAAGAATGAGTGGGAGAAACAATTCATAGACACAATCAATAATTTCATGCAAGAAAATGACAATAATGAGATAATATATCAAAATTTGTGGGATGTAGCCAAAGCAATTATTAGGGGGGATTTATTTGCATAAAATAAAGAGAACCAATGAATTGGGCATGAAAATAAAAAAGCTAGAAAAAGAACAAATTTAAAAATCCCAATTAAATATCAAATTTTAAATTAAAAGGAGAGATTAATAAATTGAAAATAAGAAAATTATTGAATTAAGAACTAAAAAATTTTGTTAGTTTTATGAAAACACCCAACACAATAGAGAAACCTTTAATAGATTTTATTAGAAAAAAGAAAGAAGAAAATCAAATTGTAAATATCAAAAATGAAAAGGGAGAACTTTCCATCAATGAAGAAGAAATTAGAGCAAAAATTAGGAGTTATTTTGCCTAATTATATCAATAAATATGGTAATCTAAGAAAAATGGAAGAATACCTACAACAATAAAGATTATCCAGATCAACATGCGAAGAAATAAATTACTATAATATAATTTTAGATCTGACACAGGTAGGTCACCTTCATTGGCATTTTGTTTCATTAATTCCCTTGAAATTCTTGACCTTTTGTTCTTCCAGATGAACGTTGTTATAATATTTTCTAAATCTCTGAAATAATTTCTTGGGAGTAGATTAATTTAGGTAGTATTGTCATTTTTATTATATTAGCTCAGCCTACTCATGAGCACTTGATATTCTTCCAAATGATTAGATCTGACTTTATTTTTGTGTGAAAAGTGTTTTGTAGTTGTGTTCATATAGTTCCTGACTTTCCCTTGGCAGATAGATTCACAAATATTTTATTCTATGGACAGATATTTCAAATGGAATTTCTCTTTGTATTTCTTGCTGTTGGATTTTTTGGTGATATATAAAAGTGCTGATGATTTATGTGGATTTATTTTGTATCCTGCAACTTTGCTAAAGTTGTAAATTGTTTCCTAGTAGTTTTTTAGTTGATTCTCTAGGGTTCTATAAGTATAACCAATATAACATCTGCAAAGAGTAATAATTTGGTTTCCTCATTATCTAATCTAATTCCTTTAATCTCTTTTTCTTCTCTTATTGTCAAAGTTAATACAATATTGAACAGTAATGTTGATAGTGGGTAACCTTGTTTCATCCCTGATTGGGAATGGCTCTAATTTGTCACCATTACATATGATACTTGCTGATGGTTTTAAATAAATGCTATTGATCATTTTAAGGAAAAGTTCATGTATTCCTATACTCTCTAGTGTTTTCCATAGGAATAGATGTGGGATTTTATCAAATGCTTTTTCTGCATCTATTGAGATAATCATATAGTTTTTTGTTAGTTTGGTTATTGATATAGTCAATTATGCTAATTGAATCAGCCCTGCAACCCTAGTATGAATCCTACTTGTCATAGAGAATTATCCTGTGGATGACGTTCTGCAATGTCTTTGCTAATATTTTATTTAAAATTTTTGCATCTATATTCATTAGGGAAATTGGTCTATAATTTTCTTTCTCTGTTTTCAGTCTACCTGGTTTAGGTATAAGCAACTCTATCTGTGTCATAATAGGAATTTGGTAGGATTCCTTCTTTCCCTATTTTTTCAAATAGTTTTTATAGTATTGAAATTAATTGTTCTTTAAATGTTTGGTAGAATTCACATGTAAATTCATCTGGCCCTGGAGAATTTTTCTTTGGGAGTTGGTTAATAGCTTGTTCTTTTTCTTTTTCTAAGATGGGACTGTTTAGTGGTCCTCAAACGTTTTAAATAGGAGGCAAGATCACTGTCCCTCAGACTGTTGCAGGGCCATCTATAGTAAAAACAAAAACTCAAACTTTGTTTCCGCCTCTCAGCCCATTTGCCATAACCCAGTGGGCTGCATAAACATCCTCAGCGGGACCCATCTGGTCCACGGGTAGTAGTTTGAGAACTCCTGGTTTAGACGTTTTACTTCTTCCTCTGTTAATCTGGGCAAGCTATATTTTTGAGGTATTCTTCCATTTCATTTAAGTTATTGAATTTATTGGCATAAAGTTGGGCAAAGTAACTCCTAATTATTGCTCCAATTTCCTATTCATTAGTGGCAAGTTCTCCCTTTTCATTTTTAAGACAATTTGATTTCCCTCTTTCTTTTTAAAAATCAGATTTACTTACTAAGGGTTTGTCTATTTTGTTGGTTTTTTCATAGAACCAACTCTTAGTTTTATTAATTCAATAGTTTTTTTTTTTACTTTCAATTTTATTAATCTCTCCTTTTATTTTTAAAATTTCAAGTTTAGTGTTTGCCTGTTTTTAATTTGTTCCTTTTCTAGCATTTTTAGTTGCAAGCCCAATCCATTTACCTTCACTTTCTCTATTTTATGCAAGTAGGCCTCTAGACATGTAAAATTTCCCCTTATTACTGCTTTGGCTGCATCCCATACATTTTGGTATAACGTCTCATTATTGTCATTTTCTTGGGTGAAGTTATTAATTATGTCTATGCTTTGCTGTTTCACCCAATCATTCTTTAGGATGAGGTTATTTAGTTTCCAATTATTTTTGGTCTATTTTCACTTGGCTTTTTATTGAATGTAATTTTCATTGCACTGTGGCCTATTTCTGCCTTAATGCATTTGAGTTTGAGGTTTTTATGTCCTAATATATGTTCAATTTTTGTATAGGTTCCCAGAAGATCATTATACACTTCAACAATGATACTGTACGAGGATGTATGCTGATGGAAGTGGATTTCTTCAACACAGAGAAGAGCTAATCCAATTCCAATTGATTAATGATGGACAGAACCAGCTACATCCAGAAAAGGAACACTGGGAAATGAATGTAAATTGTTATTTTTACCTTCTGAATCCAATTCTTCCTGTGCAACAAAAAAATTCGGTTCTACACACATATAATGTATCTAGAATATACTGTAATATATTTAACATATATAAGACTGCTTGCCATCTGGGGGAGGGGGTTGGGGGAGGAAGGGAAAAAATCTGAATAGAAGTAAGTGCAAGGGATAATGTTGTAAAAAATTACCCATGCATATGTACTGTCAAAAAATGTTATAATTATAAAATAAAATAAAAATAAAAAAAATTTAAAAAAAAATTTTGTATAGGTTCCATGAACTGCTGAGAAGAAAGTGTACTCCTTTCTGTCTCCATTTAGTTTTCTCAAAAGACCTATCATATCTAATTTTTCTAATATCCTATATACCTCTTTGAGTTCTTTCTTATTAATTTTGTGGTTTGATTTATCTAATTCTGAGAGTGCAAGGTTGAGATCTCCTATTATTATAGTTTTGCTGTCTATTTTTTCTTACAGCTCTCTTAGTTTCTCTTTTAAGAATTTAGATGCTACACCAGTTGGTGCATATACATTTAATATTGATATTGTTTCATTATCTATGCTACCTTTTAGCAAGGTATAGTGCCCTTCCTTCTCTCTTTTAGTTAGATCAATTTTTGCTTTTTGCTTGAACTGAGATAAGGATGGCTACCCCTGGTTTTTTGGCTTCACCTGTAGCATAGTAGATTCTGCCAAACTTTTTAACCTTTATTCTGTATCACCCTGCTTCAGGTATGTTTCCTATAAACAACATATTGCAGGATTCTGGCTTTTAGTCCATTTTGCTAACTGCTTCTTCTTTATGGGGGAGTTTACACCATTCACATTTATGGTTAAAATGATTAATTCTGTATTACTTGCCATCTTGTTAACCCCTGCTTATGATTTTCTCCTTTCCTTCTCCCTTACCCCCTTCTCCAGTATTAAACTTGCGAGCACCACTTGCTTCTCACAGCTCTCCCTTTTTAGTATCCCCACCCCCACCTTAAAGTTCCTCCCCCTATTTTAGCCTCTTCTCCTCACAATTTCTGTATTCCCGTTTGCTTAGCTTACTCCTTCCCTTTTCACTTTTCCCCTTCCACTTTCCAATGAAGTGGAAGGAGTTTCACCATAAATCAAATATGTCTATATTTTTCTCTTTAAGCCAATTCTGATGAGAATATGATACACACTATGCTCATTGCCCTCCATTCTTTCTCTCAGATATAATAGGTTACCTTTACCTTTTTGTGAGATGTAGTATCCCCACTTTACCTTTTTTTCTGGAACAATTTCCTTTCTACCTCTAGTTTCTAGAACAAGTTATACATGTGTTCTTCATATATCTTTATAGCAGAAATATAGTTCCCAAGATTTCTTTTTACCGTTTTAGGAATCTCTATTTGGAGATCTAACTTTTTGTTTAGATCTGTTTTTTTTTTCATCAAAAATAGATGAAATTCACTTATTTTGTTGAATGTCCATCTTTTTCCCTGGAAGAAAATACTGATTTTGGCTGGGTAAGTTATTTTTGGCTGCATACTAAGCTCTTTAATTTTTTGGAATATCAGATTCTATGCCCTTCAATCCTTTAATGTGGATGCTGCTAGATCCTGGGTAATCCTTATTGTGGCTCCTCTATATTTGAATTTATTTTTTCCTAGCATCTTGTAATATTTTTTTTCTTTGGTTTGATGGTTCTGGAATTTGGCAACTATATTTCTTGGAGTTTTGATTTTAGGGTCCTATTTGGTAGGTGATTGATGAATTATTTCAATGTCTATTTTACCTTCTGTTTCTATAACTTCTTGGCAGTTCTCTTTGATAATTTCCTGTAAAATAGAGTCCAGGCTCTTTTTTTTTTTTCATCATATATTTCAGGGAGTCCAATAATTCTCAGATTGTCTCTCCTAGATCTATTTTCCAGGTCTGTTGTTTTCCTAAGAACGAATTTGACATTTTTTCCATTGTTTAATTTTTTTGATTTTGCTTGACTGATTCTTGGTGTCTTCTCAAGTCATTCAATTCCATTTGTTCAATTCTGATTTCTGATTTTCAATGAATTATTTTCTTCACTCACTTTTTCATATCTTTTTCTAATTGTCCAATTGAGTTTTTAAGTGAGTTGTTTTGTTCTATGGAATTTTTTTTTCCATTTAGCCAATTTTATTTTTTAAAGAGCTATTTTCTTTTTCCAACTCACTAATTCTGTTTTTCAAGGATTTGATTTCTTTATCCACTCTATTTTCAAATGAGGGGGATGACTTATTCTCTTGCCAAGCTTTCCTTTCCTTTTCCCAGTTTTATTCTAGCTCTCTTGTGAGAGCCTTTTAAATTTCTTTTATGAGACTTTTGTGTGTTGAGGACCAGGTCATATCCCCCCTTTGGGGATTCATATGGAGATAGTCTGTTTTTAGTCTCCTCAGGGTTTAAAGTCTGCTCTCTATCCATTTAGAAGCTATTAGTGGTTAGAATCCTTTTTAATTTTTTGCTCATTTTGTCAGAGAAGAATCAAAGAAAACAAACTAACAAGAAAAACAAATGCAATTTGCTTTTTTTTTTTTTTGAGGGGGGGGGCTGGATGGTGTTACCAGGCTTCCTCTACAGACTGCAGGGGAAAACAGTGAGGCATAGCAGGGCAGCAATGGCTGCATTGCATCTGTACTCTGAGACTTTGAGGCTCTAAGAGCCTGCTGAGACACTGCGGGTGGGGGTGGCTAGGTCCCAAGAGACCCTATCTTTTTGGGGTTATCATCTTTACCTCCTGTGTTTACAGCTTCTTTGCTGATCCTGGCTTGCTGCCAAGACAGACTATCCACCTATCCACACTATGGTAAAGTTCTTTCCACAGAAACAGCAGAGATCACACCCCTCCCCCTTCCAATCTGCTCAGTGTGAGCTGCATGCCAAGCTCTGCTGCCCACCTTCAGTCTGCCCCAGATCTGGCCATCCCTGCCCCCAAGCAAAAATAGACCCTTTCTGGTGAATTTCAAGGATGTCTTCTGTTGGTAAGTATTGGTGTTTGGTTTTTTTTTTGTTGTTGTTGTTGTTTGTTTGTTTGTTTCCAATCAAGTACTAATTCTGAGGCTTGTCATGAAATAAATTCTGAGAGCAAAGACAGAGATTAAGTAGGTTTGTGTGTCCTCTCCACCATCTTGGCCGGAAGTCCTAATTCATTTTCTCTTAAAGATGATTTTTTTTCTTATTTTATCATCATCTTAAAATTAAATTTGGCCTAACAGTTTCAGAGAACCTAAATTCTTACATTGTGAAACCAAAAGATGACTAGAAATTGTATAGTGTGAGTTAGTTCTTTGTAAATTATCACAAGAATTTTTTTTAAAAACTAGAATCATACCAAAATGATTAGATAACCATGACACAAGCCTCTAGTAATGTGGAAACTTTAAGAGAGGTGAGAAATTGAATATGTATTTAAAAGAAAGCAAGATAAATTAATAAAAGACATATAATATAATTTACTGGGGAGAAAATTGAAATTATCAGAGATTAGTTAAATATTTCCCTCTGTTATGTTCATAGGAAATTCATAGAATTAAAAAAAATCCTACAGTTAGAAGGAATTTCAAAAGCTATATACTTCCATACTTGAAAAAAGCTCCTTTATTCACTTCTAGTTAAGATGATGAAGTGAATTTTTTTTTTTTTTAGGCTGGGGTTAAGTGACTTGCCCAGGGTCACACAGCTAGGAACTGTTAAGTGTCTGAGACCAGATTTGAACTCGGGTCCTCCTGAATTCAGGGCTGGTGCTCTATCCACTGCGCCACCTAGCTGCCCCAATGACATGAAATATTTTAGAAAAATACAATATTTCCACACAAAGCTAAATAAACATCTGAAAAGGTTCTCAGAAAAACAGATGACAAAAAATGCCAAAAGGGATTAGGTATTCATAACTGTACCAAAAGTTCGTTTTCATTTCCATCTTTAATAGAAGATGACATTAGGGAAGTCAGTATCAAGTCAGATAAAGAAAAAAGTAGCCAAAGGAAGATGAAGGCATTGCAGAAGTCTGCAGGTATTCCTTCAATTAGCTATCAACTCATTCTAAAAAGTAAGAGAGGGAGGATATGGGGGTCAGTAAGGAAAAAGGAGGAACAAGGTCCTCAAGCTAGCACAAATTCAAGCAATGAGAGATATGAAGCTATATCCCATCCCCATTTTTTTTTAAAGAAAAAGAAGCAGTGCATACGTGCAATCCCTACTGGTGATTTCATAAGATTATTATCCTCAGTCATACATTCCTTATGGCACTTGGAGACACTGTAGGAGACAAAGTCAATTCAGTGCCTGAGTTCCAGCATGGTGGTAAATTTACATGAGAGGATCATAGTGAGACTATGATGACTACCAGAAAGTAACTGAGGACTTTTAGGATAATAATAGAGAATATAACCTACTTTTGATCATGGATGATGTAAAAAGAATTAGACAGAAATCATCTTGAGCCAGAACCTGTAATGGAGCACAAGGAGACTTAAACAGGAACCAGGTATTAAGATATTGGAGGTCTAGTTCTAATCACCAGATCCAGATCACACTACAGCAAAATCCTGATTATAAAAGAAAAAGGACTTGACAAGACTTTCCCTAATGATAATTTCAGAGGGACTGGTATAATTACAAACTCTCAATGTTATAAAGAAAGTTAAAAATATTGAATAAACCAAGTAACAAAACATGATGAAAATATACAATGTGTTCAAGAGAGGTAATGGTAACTTGACAACAAATGTAAGCAGAGCTTCAGGGGAAAAATTAATTAGCCACAAGAACTATAAGGATGGCTGGAAAAAATGGAAGAAAGCATTAAAAATGAAATAAATTTAATGAGTTCAGGAAAATAATTGGAATTATTAGTTAACATGATAAAGTAGAAAATGTTAAATAAATAGTGGTCTCCCTGAAATTTATTGTAGGAAAGAGAAGTGGTTACAGTTTTATAATTTAAAAAATGGAACATTTTATAAAATAGAGAATTTTTAAATGTTCTTGATGAAAATGCTAGAGCTTAATAGAAATTTTAGAATGTAAACATGGGAATTAAGAGAAATCCAGAAATGAAAATACATTTGGGAAATTGGAAAAGATTAAACAATAGTGAAGCAATTTCATTGTAATGGGGATTGAATAAGCAAATGTCCCATTAGAATTCCACTGTCTCACTGGAATTAGTTTCTCACTGGAATTAGTTTTCAAGGACATAAACAAGAAAAACATAGGATTACAATCAAATTTTCTTTTGATGAAAGTTTTAAGGTAAAAAAAGGGGGAAGGAAAATATATTAGAGGAGAAATGAAGAAGTAAGGAAAGGAACTTAACTATTTTGTCTAAATGGAGTGCAAAAGAATAGGAGCAGGCATTATATACTTTCTCTTATCTGAATCACAAAAAGTAGGACTGAATGCAAATGTGTTTTGCACATGTGCATACACACATGGAGTTTGATATAAAATGCATTAAATTCAAGAGGCAAGAGTTTCATGCAAAACAAACTAACTTCAAATGTGGCTCACAAAGAGAAGTTTAAAAACATGAAGTATAAGAATCATAATCAGGTTTTAGGCTTGATAAAAAGAAGAGTGGGAAAGTGGCAGACAGATCATTTCAATACTATATTATCTGGGTTGATCAAATTCTTTTCTTCAGTCTTCATCTTTAAAAAAAATGAAAAAAGATAACAATGAAGTAAAGTACACAATAATCATAGCAATGAACATGGAAGGAATAAACTCACTTATAATAGGAGGATAGCAGAATAAATTAGAAAGTAACATCTCATTGCATTTTGTTTGTAAGAATTAAATTTTAAACAAAACTCATAGGGAGGTAAAGTTAGAGGCTTGAATGAAATTTATCGTTGTTCAGACAAAATTTTAAAAAGCAGAAGTAACAGGTTTGAATGTGCAGTAAAAATAGACATAATTAAAAAAGATGAGAAAAACAGTATGTGTAAAGATGTCTTAATAATGAAATTATATATGCAGTTGATAAGGCGTCAAAAGATACAAATAGGAAAAAACCTATCTATATTCAAATGAAAAAACAATCATTACTGTTTAGAGAAATGTAAATTTAAAAAAAACCTCTGAGTTACCATTTCATACTTATCAATAAACTTGTCAGAAAAGGAAAATGATAATTATTGGAAAGGATTTAGGAAAATAGGACACCAAGGCATTTTAGAGGAGTTGTGAAGTGATCCAACCATTCCAAAGAGCAATTTGGAATTATACCATACCAAAGAGTCATGAAACTGCATAACTTTTCATCTAGGAATACTTCTATTTGGTCTATATCTCAAAGTGATTAAAAAGGAAAGAGAATATATATATATATATATATATAAATATATATAAAAGTTTTTATAACATGTAAAAATTGGAAATTAAAGGGATGTCCATCATTTGGGAAATGTCTGAACAAATTGTAAATGATTGTAATGGAATATTATTGTGCTTTAAGAAATGATTAACAAAATGATTTCACAAAACCTGGAAATTCTTACATGAACTGATACAATATGAGTCGACGGAATCAGAAGAATATTGTGCACAATAACAGCATTATTGTATGATAAAGAATTGTGAATGACTTAGCTATTCTCAGTAATACAATTATCTAAGGCAATGCCAAAGGACTCATAAGGAAAAAAAGTTTTCCATCTTAGACAAAAAATTGATCTTGTTTAAATACAGATGGAAACATATTATTTTTTATTTTATTTGAGTCTTCTTCCACAAAATGACTAATGTGAAAATATTTTGCATGATTGAGCATGCATAAACCATATAAGATTACTGTGTC
Organism: Sminthopsis crassicaudata; assembly: GCF_048593235.1. Lineage (NCBI taxonomy): Eukaryota > Metazoa > Chordata > Mammalia > Dasyuromorphia > Dasyuridae > Sminthopsis > Sminthopsis crassicaudata. The sequence goes on along the minus strand of NC_133618.1, from coordinate 344,751,984 downwards.
AGGGACAAGGAGGCAGGAGAGGAAAGGAGGGACAGAATTTGATACTCAAAACTTAAAAGCTGTTTTATATAGTTTATACATATGCTATTAGATAAAGCTATTTCCATATTAGTCACAGCTGTGGAAGGAAAAACAGATCAAAAGAGGAAAACACAAGGGGGAAAAAACTAAACGGAAAAAAAAAATTGCATGAGTTGGCATTTAGTCAGTAGGTCCTTTATTTGTATACAGATAGTATTTTCCTTGCTCTTTTTACTTGTCTTGAATCATTGTTACTAAGAAGAGCTGATTCATTCTTCTTGATCATCACACAATGTTTTCCTGGTTCTGCTCATCTCACTTTCCAACAGTCTTTCCAGGTTTTTCTGAAATCTGCCTATTCATCATTTCTTTTTGCACAATAGTATCATTATATTCATATACCACATCTTGTTTAGCTATTTTCCTAATTGATGGCCATCCCCTCAATTTCCAATTTTTGCCATAATGAAAAGGGCTACTATAAATATTTTTGCACATATAGAATGTTTCCTTTTGTCGTGAGCTCTTTAAGATACAGAGCTAACAGTGGTATTTCTGGATCAGAGTATACACAATTTAGTTGTCCTTTGTAACATAATTCCAAATTGCTCTGTAAAATGGTTAGATCAGTTCACAACTCCACCAACAATGGATAAGTATACCAATTTTCCATATCCTCTCCAAAATTTGTCATTTTCCTTTTTTGTCATATTGCCCAATTTCATAGATATGAAGTAGTACCTCAGTATCTATAAATAGCTTTTATTACTTCATCTGAAAACTGTCTTTTCATATCATTTGGCCTTTTATCTGTTGGGAAATATTTAAGAAATAAGATCTTTATCCTTACTCTTGCTATAATGATTTATCTCCCAGTTTTCTGCTTTCCTTCTAATCTTGATTGCATTGGCTTTGTTTGTACTAAAGCTTTTTAATTTAATATGATAAAAGTTATCTATTTTGCTATTTTGGTAATGCTCTCTATTTTTTGTTTCTTTATGACTTCTTCTCCTCCCCATAGGCCAGACATGTAGATCCTTGTTCTACTAATTTTATTACGGTGTCACTCATTGTATCTACATCATGTACCTAATTTAACCTTATCTTGGTACACAGTGTGAAATGTTATCCCAATAATTTCAATCAAATGGTAAGTTCTTATTCCAGAAGCTGGAGTCTTTGTGTCTATCAGACACTAGATTACTATGATCTTTGACAAACGTGTCTTCTGTATCAAATCTATTCCACTGATTGACTATTTCTTAGCCAGTATTATACAGTTTTGAAGATTACTGCTGTATATAGTTTTGAGATCTGGTATTGCCAGGCTACTCCCTTGATATTTTTTTCATTAATTCCCTTGATATTTTTGACTTTTTGTTCTTCCTGAAGAATTTTGTTATTTTTTTATATTTCTACCAGATAATTTTTGGTATGACTGGTATGATTTTATTAGTATGGCAACTAAATTAATTTCTGTAGTGTTATTATTACTACTTATTATTGACTCAGCCTATCTATAGAAAAATATATTTTTCCAAACACTTAGATCTACATTTATTTGTGCAAAAAGTATTTTGTAATTATGTTCATATATTTCCTGAGTTTTTCTTGTCAGGTAGACTGCTAAATTGTTTACAGCTATTTTAAATCTAATGCCTCTTTCTATCTCTTGTTGCAGGACTTTGTTGGTCACATAAAGGAATTGTTAGGATTACAAGGTGATAACTCAGATCGTCTAAACAATTCTCTAGCTCAGAGTTCACAACTTAGGAGTTTACACCTTTAGACTTCTGAAAAAGACTTTACACATTTAAAGGAGTTTTCACCTTTAAAAGGAGCAAGTTCATTGGTTGAAATATTTCCCACTAGCCCCTGAGTTCTCACATGCCCATTATCTGGGAGGATAAAAGAAGACAACATTGTGGCTGGACAAGCAGTCTGGATTGGGGAAGGACAAGAGCTGGAGGAGATTCAGAGCAAGGATTCAGGAAGAAGAAGAGGCTGGCTGGAGGCTCCAGAAGCCTCCCAAGAAACCTGCACACAGAGAAAAGGATTCACACAGAAAAGAAACCTCCTCCCAGAGAAGGATTACAATTGAGAGTCTATCATAACATTACAAGAAATGCTGATGATTTAAGTGGGTTCATCTTATGTCTTACAAATTTATTATTTATTTTCATTATCCAAGCAATTTTTAGTTGATGTTTTAGGGCAAAGCTTCTTTAAAAAGTTTTAATCTCATATGGGGTCATGTAATTGAATGTAAGGTCATGAAATTATGATTATTATAATTAATTTTTTATTTGTATATCTATTGTATATATATATACATATACATATATGTATATATATATACCTATATACCTATGTGTGTGTGTATATATATGTATGTATACATATATATATATATATACATATATATATATATATATATATATATATATATATATATATATATATATATATATATATATATATATATATATATACCTCTCTCTCTCTCTCTGTATATATATATATATATATATATATATCCAGGATCATATAAAAATTTCTCAGGTGTAAAAGGGTTGCAAGTGGAAGAAGTTTAAGAATCGCTTTTAGAGTTCTCTAGGTATAAAATTATATCATCTGCAAAGAGTGATTGTTTTGTTTCCTCAATCTAATTCATTTAATTTCTTTTTCCTCTCTTATTGCTAAAGTTAACATTTCTAGTAGTATATTGAATAATACTTGGATAATTGGTATCCTTGCTTCATCCCTAATGTTTTTGGGATGGCTTCTTGCTTGTTCCCATTGCAAATAAACTTTACTGATAGATAGATACTGCATATCATTTTAAGGAATACTCCCTTTTCCTGGGGTCTCCAGTATTTTTTAAATGAATGGATATTGTATTTTGTCAAAGATTTCCCAGGATCTATTGAAGTAATCATATGATTTTGCTATTTTGTTATTGATAGGGTCAATTATATTGATAGTTTTCCTAATATTCACCCAAGCTTGCACACCTGGTCATACTGTACTATCTTGGTGATACATTGTTGTAGTTGTGTTGCTATTATTTTGTTCTAAAATTTTTATATCAATTTTCGTTAAGAGAATGTGTTATATATTTTTTTCAGTTTCAGCTCTTCTTGGTTTAAGTATCAATAATGTGTGTCCTAAAAGGAGTTTGGTAGAACTCCTTTTTTGCTTGTTTTTCCAAATAGTTTACCTAGTATTAAAATTAATTGTTATTTAAATGTTGTATAGAATTTACTCACAAATGCATCTGGCCTTGGGGATTTTTACTTAAGGAAGTCATTTACAATTTGTTCAATTTTCTTTTTTAAGACAGAGTTATTTAGGGTTTGTGTTTTCTGATTTGCTAAAATCTAGGTAATTTTTATTTTGAAAAATATTCTTCAGTTTTACTCAGTACGTCAGATTTAAGGGCATATAATTGAGTCAAATATTTCTTAATGATGGCGTTAATTTCTTCATCAGTAGAATTTTTTTTCATTTTTTCTTTCTTTTTTTTTTCATTCTTTTGATTTTGTTTAATTGATTCTCATCTGTCATTGAGTCATTAGCTTCCATTTATCCAATTCTAATTTTTAAAGAATTATTTTCTACAATTAGCATTTATTCAACTCCAAAGTCATATTCATCAAGGTACTATTATGGATTATTCATAACTATAACTGTTGATACATAGTTCTAGATTTGTATGTTACACTGAGTTCATGAATTTTTCTTCTTCATGTGCCTTCTTGGTAGGTTTTTCTAAGTATGTCTTCACTCTCCTTCACTGATAGAGGGTAGAAACATACAATCTAGGTTTATTTGGGCTGTGATATATTTATTATTTTTACATTTATTTTTATATAAGAATATGTGATATTATTTCTTTTGACTTATTCAGAAAATAGGTATAAATGAAATCCTGAAAATATCATTATTTTGAGTCTGGTTTGATGCAAATGAAAACACATTGGTGGGGCTTCAAAAATGGAAATAAATAATTAGAAGGTGTTATAGCCAGAACTCTTGTACTTAAAACAAGGATTCTTACAAGCTAAGTGGAATTAATAAGACAATAGTTATCTAGTTTAGGATGGTGATCTAGTTCAGTATGATTGATTTAATCTTACAACAAATAATGGTTCCCTAGTGATATAATGATTGGCTTATACGCAGTATGATGAATGGATTTAACTGTAATAGAGCATATAAGCTGAGACAAATTCAGCCAGGGTGGGATGCAGAAACAGATTCATTCCATCCTCCACTTTTGTGCTATCTGGAGACTGAAGCACAAGCCCTGGGATTCAGAGACAGGTTCACAGATCTCACACCACAATGGCTGGCCTCCTGCATTTCCTCCACTGAGACCAAGGCCTATCTGAAGGACCTCCAGAAAGCTAGCTGGAGCCCCAGACAAGGAAAAAACTTTGAAGGAGACAATAAAGAATTTGGACTTTAATGCCTGGCTATTCTTGTGGTGATTACATGGCTGAAATGAAGACTACTCCTAGACTTCCAGAAAACCAACAAGAACATTACAAGAAGGAATATATTACTTTTTACCACAGAGATATTCCTGTGGCCCTGAGGTAATTTGAGAGTACTATTCTTCTGAGAACCTAATTAACCCTGCCAGGATCAGCCAGCTGAAATGATCAGGTCAAACTAGAAGAGCAGATATTCTCATGTTCTATGTCAGAGATATGAGGTGCTATGGTGTGGATGATCATCTAATCTTATCCTAGTGGTATGTTGGTAAATTTTTAAGAATTGGCTCTTCAAAAAAGAAAAAAAAAAAAAAAAGGTAAGTGGGGGCAACTAGGTGAAGCACCTAGATAAAGCACCAGCCCTAAAGTCAGGAGGACCTGAGTTCAAATGCGGCTTGAGACACTTAAACACTTCCTGTGCAAGACACAACCCCAATTGCCTCAGGAAAAAAAAAGTGTATGATTATGATTAATCTTCCTTAGTCACATTTTCATTTCTTCATTATTTTCTTAAGTCTAGAAAACCAATCAACAAAATGATAAAGCAAATCTTTTTTTTTTTTTTTTGGTAGCATTTATTGATTTCCAAGGTTCAAAAGTTCACACTGAAAATGTAATCATGAATTCTCTTGAACCTGTTCAAATTGGGCCTGGCATTCATGCATCTCTTATATGAAAAATTTTAACAAAAAAATGCTCATCAATTGAAGATTGATGAACAAATTATGATTTATGAGTATATTATTATACTGTAAAAAATTATAAAAGGGACAAGAATGAACTAATATAAATTGAAATGAGAAAAAAACAAGAGAACAATTTATACAATCTATTGATTGCAACAACATAAAACAACTGATATAGTTAATAATTCTGAATAAAAGAATGACACAATTTCTAAATACTGATGATAAAATATGATTCCCACCTCTAGGCAGAAAGGTACAAAATGAGGCATACCTTTTCAAAAATCCCCCATGTGTGGAAGGGAGAGCTTTTTTTTTTTGAGGGAAGTGAGTTGAAGGGATGGATAGTAATAAGAAAATGATATTGAAGAAAACAGTTCACTGATCAGAGAAATGCAAATTAAGACAACTCTGAGGTACCATTACACACCTGTCAGATTAGCTAAGATGACAGGAACAAATAATGATGAATGTTGGAGGGGATGTGGGAAAACTGGGACACTGATACATTGTTGTGGAGTTGTGAAAGAATCCAGCCATTCTGGAGAGCAATTTGGAACTATGACCAAAAAGTTATCAAACTGTGCATATCCTTTGACCCAGCATTGCTGCTATTGGGATTATATCCCAAAGAAATACTAAAGAGCAGAAAGGGACCTGTATGTGCCAAAATGTTTGTGGCAGCCCTTTTTGTTGTAGCTAGAAACTGGAAGTTGAATGGATGTCCATCAATTGGAGAATGGTTGGGTAAATTATGGTATATGAAGGTTATGGAATATTATTGCTCTGTAAGAAATGACCAGCAGGAGGAATACAGAGAGGCTTGGAGAGACTTACATCAACTGATGCTGAGTGAAATGAACAGAACCAGAAGATCGCTGTACACTTCAATGCTGTATGAAGATGTATTCTGATGGAAGTGGATATCTTCAACATAAAGAAGATCCAACTCACCTTCAGTTGATCAATGATGGACAGAAATAACTACACCCAGAGAAGGAACACTGGGAAGTGAATGTAAATTGTTAGCACTACTGTCTATCTACCCAGGTTACTTATACCTTCGGAATCTAATACTTAATGTGCAACAAGAAAATGGTATTTACACACATATATTGTATCTAGGTTATATTGTAACACATGTAAAATGTATGGGATTACCTGTCATAGGGGGGACGGAATGGAGGGAGGGGGGGATAATTTGGAAAAATGAATACAAGGGATAATATTATTTTAAAAAAGTTAATTGTATAAATATGTTTACACATATTGAATATTGTATAGCATATATTGGATTGCTTACCATCTAGGAGAGAGGGTGAGGGGAGGAGGGGAAAATTTGGAACACAAGGCTATGCAACTGTCAATGTTAAAAAAATAATGCATGCATATTTTTTGAAAATAAAAAGTTTCAATAAAAATAAATAAATAAATAAATAAATAAATAAATAAATAAATAAATAAATAAATGAAAGAAAAGAAAAGAAAAGAAAACAGTTCCATGAAACTTTTAAAAAGCCAAACGGTATCAAAATCAATTTTTTTTAAATTAAGGAAAGAAAGCAAAATATAATTCAGGAAAGGGCACAAGTAATCAGTGTATGTTAAAATAATCATGCTAAATTTGGAATAAACCTCTTCCCCCACCAAGGTGGGGGGGCAGAGAAACACAATCTATATATGGCAGATAGTAAAGGTTTAATATACAATTTGTCATTTTTTCTTTTTTATTAAGGAAAAAAGTCATTTTTGTCAAATCTATAATAATGTGTTTAGTTCTGGACACCATATTTGGGAAGGGCATTGATTAACTGGAGGGTATATACAGAGGAAGGCAATCAAGATGAAGAACAACCTCAAATTAAGATTGAATTTGGATGAGGATGAAGAATGTTGCAATATCTATTTGGGAGGAAAAATAGTCTTTTTTTAAACAACAATATGATTCTAATAATTCAGAGGAATACAATGCTCAAGTAAATGGAGACTATAACTCAAAGATGTATTGTCTTTTAAATTAAAAAAAAAAATTATTTAATTAAAAGTGGAACCAAGATGGCTTAGTAAAGGCAGGGATTCTGAGACTTAAAAAATTCTAAAGTGTTAGAATCCACTGGGAAAAAAAGACTGTGTGAAACAATTTTCCAGCCCAAGACAATTTAGAAGGTCAATAGCAATAGTCTGTTCCATGACAGTGAGAGTAGAGAATAATTCAGCACAAGCTGCACCAGTGCAGACCAAATCCTGGTAAACTAGGTCACAGCACACCAGAAGAATTTCTTAGGGCCTCTGGCTCAATGGCAGCACTGGCAATTTCCAGGCCTCCTAGCCCCCAAGATGCCAAAAAAGATTTAAAAATTAGTAGGGAAGGTTTGTAGCACTGGGGGAGGGTGGAGCACAGTTTAGCACAGGTCCAGTATAATCCCAGTTCCAGCAAACCAGGAATAAGCATTGGGAGTCAGTGAATCAGCAGCCACTGCTTTCAAAGGTCTTAGCACCCACATGATAAGGGGGTTGAAAAATGCATCAGAAAGAAATTATAACACTGAGGCAGGGTTCTATTAATTTGATCATTCTCAGATTTAAAAAGCAGTTCTGGCTCACAGTTCCAGGGTGAGAAGTACTTAGCAAACTGGAGCTTGCAGCCATAGTAGGGACCCACTTCACAGTTACAGGGCAGAAAAAAGTGTTGTGGCTACTCAAAGACCACAGCACAGGCCAAGAGAGTAGTAAACCCACCTCTCCTTTAATCATATTACCTTGAAAAAATGGGGGAAAAGCTCTACTTTAACAAAATGAAAGTCAAATAATAGACTTAAAAATGAGCAAACCACAAGAAAAGATTCAGACCACAGAAAGTTACTATGATGATAAGGAAGATCAAAACACACACTCACAAGAAGATAACAAAGACAAAGCTCCAATATCCAAAGTCTCTAAGAAAAATAAAGATTGATTTCAGGCATGGAAGAGCTCAAACGAAATTGTGACAATCAAATAAGAGAGGTAGAGGAAAAATTGGGAAGAGAATTGAGAATGATGTAAAAAGGTATGCAAAAACAAAACAAAACAAAAACAAAACAAAAAAAACCAATGAGGAGAAAAATGACTTAGAAAGCAAAATTGCCCATGTGGAAAAGTAAGTACAAAAGTTCACTGAAGAAAATCATTCCTTAGCAAATGAAAATTAATGACTTTATGAGAAATCAAGAAACAATAAAACAAAATCACTTGGTTTTGGGAACAGTGTTCACAAACTATCAGAGTATATTCCAGGTTATATATTGATGGAATTCATTGAACTCAACAGAAATCTAGGCTCTAGAATGACACAGAACTATTAGAGCTAATGGTCTAGGTGGCAGTGACTACTGCTGAAAAGATTGCCTGAATTACACTCTAAATAAAATTCCTTTTTTTGTATGCATTAATTGTTCAAGTTATTTTTGTACTTATTCACATAACCTATTTTAATAGACTAAAACAATATGCAATGCACACAAAAATTGATTTAAACAACTACTTACCACTATATTTGATGATACGAATGGTTGAATCTCCCTCACCAAACTTGGTAAGAGGAGTCAGACGAACTTCATAGGACTCTGGTTTTATCAACTCAGTCAGATTATAGGTAAGGAGTTCTCCTTTTTGTATGTTCCCACTTATTTTAATCTCCTGCTCCCACCAACGTTGCTGTCCAGCCTGAAATCAAAAGAAATGATATAATGACACAAGTTCCTTCCATCATAGTGTTTTCTTAAAGTAGAAGAAAAAGGAAATAACTAAGCAATTTTTTTACCACAATAGGAAGTTTGTTATATGTATAAGTCACATAAAAGCTAATTTACTTTTAAAAATAAATTGCAAGACATCTTGCAGATATTTTGATGGTTAATTAAATGATGGTAGAAAATTTTAAAACCTTCAAAATTGATTCTTTCTTTTTATAAGAGGAAATAATCAATATTTTCTTTTTTTAATATCATCTGATACTATATTTACTGTTTTATTTTCCCCATTTAGATGTAAAAACATTTTTAACATTAGTTTTTAAAACTTTGAGTTCCAAATTCTCTTCCTTCCTTCCTCCCTTCCCCAGAAGAAAGCAAGCAATTTGATAAAGGTTATACATGTGTAGACATACAATTAATATTTTCTTACAAAATACTCAAAGCAATGAAGATGTACAATGAATTACAATGAATATGTACAATGGATATACAAGACATTGTCTTATATTCTTTTAACTTTTCAATCTGAATAGCCTATAGTGATTGGGAGCTAGATATATCAATCATACTTAGAAAGATAGAAGTGCTAAGTAGTATAAAAAATCAAAAACTTATGCTTCATATAATTCATATACTTTGTTCCTTATTTTTATCATGAAAACAAAATAGATAAAAATAATTTTTCTAGCTTTCAGAATCTTTCAAGATTTTAAAAAATCTTTTGTGATTTTTTTTTCCCCATTGATGGTCATTTAAACCAGTTTTTACAACAAAAAATTTAGCTGTTGTTTAGAATTGGGAAGATACAAGAAGAGAGAGTAATATGTTGCAAATTTTTCCTGGTTCATCCTTTTGGGAAAGCTTTTGAGACTTGAGAGAATCTTTAATCCTCTGTTCCTATCTTTACATCTTTACCAATTATATTGAAAACATTTGGCTGGGGGGGACTAACGGAGAAAGTACAATAATAAAAAGAATGAAATAAGTTGAAAATGAAATGAAATCAGTAAAACAAACATATGTTAAATTCTCTACCCACAAATTATTTGCATTATTTAAACAATCTAAACTATATTAATCAGGAGTTCTTATCAGGTAATCTCCCTCAGAGATTATAGCAACTATGCTTCTGTCAACTCAGAGACCAAGAATCATGTACCTGATTCATATGCAAGGTATTGTGGAGGCAAGAATAGAAGAATGTCACATAACTCCCTATAGTTTTGGTATCTCTAAAACTGAACAACCTCTTTTTAGAAACTATCTTCAATTTCATTCAAAATAAGAAGTCATGTACTTTGAAATGCTCTCAATCTTTAAACCACTTCTACTTTATCCTTATTAGCAAACAAATGCTTTTGTTATGGACAAAACAATGAAAAAAACTTCAAAGTGAGGTTAAAATGAAAGACAGATTCATAATCCTACACTTTCTTCTATTTCATATAAATATAACAAATTTAGTTAAGTGAAATCATAATCTTATACACACCCTAAGGAAAAAAAAAACCTAAATAAACAGATGCTCTATAAGTAAATCAAATTATAGACTAAACAGATGTTCACAATAGATTTAGGGAGAAAACTGTCAGGGAAATTCTTGTTTACACAGTCAAATAGGGGAGCTAACAACTAAATCACTTTAGGGAACTCAAATTCTCCTTTTATCAAAAAAGGTCAAAAGCTTTCTCCTAAGAGTCAGATTTTGGTTAGAGGGGGTTAATATTAACTAAAGACAGATTTTCAGCTAGCCAGAAGTTGCAGAAGAAATGGCTCTGAGCTCCAAATAATGAAATGTAATCAAAGGAAATAAGAAGCTGGTTTTTATATTACAGAGATCTACAATGCCTCCCTTTTACCATAAGACATAATTTTTATGTCATCACTAGTATTTGGGCACACACAACTTTAAGTATATATAAACACTAGGAAATGTTAAAGCAATAATTTTTTTTAATTTTTTTTCAGCTTACAAAACCTTTCTTTTTTTTTATAATATTATCCCTTGTATTCATTATTCCAAATTATCCCCCCTCCCTGTACTCCCTCCCCCCGATGACAGGCAATCCCATACATTTTACATGTGTTACAATATAATCTAGATACAATACATGTGTGTAAATACCATTTTCTTGTTGCACAATAAGCATTAGATTCTGAAGGTACAAGTAACCTGGGCAGACAGACAGTAGTGCTAACAATTTACATTCACTTCCCAGTGATCCTTCTCTGGGTGTAGCTACCTATGTCCATCATTGATCAACTGGAAGTGAGTTGGATCTTCTTTATGTTGAAGATTTCCACTTCCATCAGAATATATCCTCATACAGTATTGTTGTTGAAGTGTATAGTGATCTTCTGGTTCTGCTCATTTCACCCAGCATCAGTTGATGTAAGTCTCTCCAAGCCTCTCTGTATTCCTCCTGCTGGTCATTTCTTACAGAGCAATAATATTCCATAACCTTCATATACCATAATTCACCCAACCATTCTCAACTGAAGGACATCCATTCATCTTCCAGTTTCTGGCTACAACAAAAAGAGCTGCCACAAACATTTTGGCACATACAGGTCCCTTTCTGCTCTTTAGTATTACTTTGGGATATAATCCCAATAGCAGCAATGCTGGGTCAAAGGGTATGCACAGTTTGATAACTTTTTGGGCATAGTTCCAAATTGCTCTCCAGAATGGCTGGATTCTTTCACAACTCCATTGTATTAGTGTCCCAGTTTTCCCACATCCCCTCCAACATTCATCATTATTTGTTCCTGTCATCTTAGCCAATCTGACAGGTGTGTAGTGGTATCTCAGTTGTCTTAATTTGCATTTCTCTGATCAGTAGTGATTTGGAATACCCTTTCATATGAGTGGATATAGTTTCAATTTAATCATCTGAGAATTGTCTGTTCAAATCCTTTGATCATTTATCAATTGGAGAATGGTTTGGTTTCTTATAAATTAGGGTCAGTTCTCTATATATTTTGGAAATGAGACCTTTGTCAGAACCTTTACTTTTAAAAATAGTTTCCCAATTTGTTACTTCCCTTCTAATCTTGTTTGCATTAGTATTGTTTGTACAGAAACTTTTTAGTTTGATGTAATCAAAATCTTCTATTTTGGGATCAATAATGATCTCTAGTTCTCCTCTGGTCATAAATTCCTTCCTCCTCCACAGGTCTGAGAGGTAGACTATTTTCTGTTTCTCTAATCTATTTATGATCTCATGCTTTATGCCTAAATCATGGACCCATTTTGATCTTATCTTGGTATATGGTGTTAAGTGTAGATCCATATGTAATATCTGCCATACTAATTTCCAGTTTTCCCAACAGTTTTTTCCAAATAATGAATTTTTATCCCTAATGTTGGTATCTTTGGGTTTGGCAAAGATTAGATTGCTATAGACGTACCCTTTTTTGTCCTTTGTATCTAATCTGTTCCACTGATCTACGGGTATATTTCTTAGCCAATACCAAATGGTTTTGGTGACTGCTGCTATATAATATAGCTTTAGATCAGGTACACTTAGACCACCTTCCTCTGACTTTTTTTTCATTAGTTCCCTTGCAATTCTCGACCTTTTATTCTTCCATATGAATTTTGTTGTTATTTTTTCTAGGTCATTAAAATAGTTTCTTGGGAGTCTGATTGGTATAGCACTAAATAAATAGATTAGTTTGGGGAGTATTGTCATCTTTATTATATTCGCTCGGCCTATCCAAGAGCACTGAATGTCTTTACAATTATTTAAATCTGACTTTATTTTTGTGGCAAGTGTTTTGTAATTTTTCTCATATAATTCCTGACTTTTCTTTGGTAGATGGATTCCCAAATACTTTATACTCTCAACATTTGTTTGGAATGGAATTTCTCTTTGTATCTCTTGCTGTTGCATTTTGTTGGTGATATATAAAAATGCTGAGGATTTATGTGGATTTATTTTGTACCCTGCCACTTTGCTGAAATTCTGAATTATTTCTAATAGCTTTTTAGCAGAGTCTTTGGGGTTCTTTAAGTATACCATCATGTCATCTGCAAAGAGTGATAGTTTGATTTCCTCATTTCCTACTCTACTTCCTTGAATCTCTTTCTCAGCTCTTATTGCCGAGGCTAGCGTTTCTAGTATTATATTGAATAGTAATGATGATAGTGAGCAACCTTGTTTCACTCCTGATCTTACTGGGAAAGGTTGCAGTTTATTTCTATTGCATATTATGCTTACTGACGGTCTTAAATATATGCTCCTGATTATTCTAAAGAACTCCATTGATTCCTATACTTTCAACAGTTTTTACTAGGAATGGATGTTGGATTTTGTCAAATGCTTTTTCTGCATCTATGATGCAGATGATCATATGGTTTTTATTAATTTGATTATTAATATGGTCAATTATATTAATAGTTTTCCTAATATTAAACCAGCCCTGCATTCCTGTTATAAATCCTACTTGATCATAGTGTATTATCCTGGAGATGATTTTCTGAAGTCTTTTTGCTAATATCTTATTTAAGATTTAGAGTCAAAATTCATTAAGGAAATTGGTCTATAATTTTCTTTCTTAGTTTTCGATCAACCTGGTTTAGGTATCAGTACCATGTCTCTGTCATAAAAGGAGTTTGATATGACTCCTTCATCCCCTATTTTTTCAAATAGTTTATATAGCATTGGGGCTAATTGTTCTTTAAATGTTTGGTAGAATTCACATGTGAATCCATCTGGTCCTGGGGATTTTTTCCTGGGGAGTTGATTAATAGCTTGTTCTATTTCTTTTTCTGAAATGGGACTATTTAAGCAATTTATCTCCTCCTCTGTTAATCTAGGGAGCCTATATTTTTGGAGGAAGTCATCCATTTCATTTATCAAATTTATTGGCATAAAGTTGGGCAAAGTAACTCCTTATTATTTCTCTAATTTCCTCTTCATTGGTGGAAAGATCCCCCTTTTCATTTGTAAGACTAACAATTTGATTTTCCTCTTTCTTTTTTCTGATCAGATTTACCAAAGGTTTATCTATTTTATTGGCTTTTTCATAAAACCAACTCTTGGTTTTATTTATTAATTCAATGGTTTTTTTACTTTCAATATTATTGATTTCTCCTTTTAATTTTTGTATTTCAAGTTTAATTTTTGGTTGGGGGTTTTTAATTTGGTCTTTTTCTAGCTTTTTAAGTTGCAAGCCCAATTCGTTAATCTTCTCTTTCTCTATTTTCTTCAAATAAGCCTCTAAAGCTATAAAATTTCCCCTTATTACTGCTTTAGCTGCATCCCAAAGATTTTGGTATGATGTCTCATCATTGTCATTATCTTGGGTGAAATTATTAATTGTTTCTATAATTTGCTCTTTCACCCAGTCATTCTTTAAGATGAGATTGTTTATTTTCCAATTACTTTTTGGTCTATTTACCCCTAACTTCTTACTGAATGTAGCTTTTATTGCATTGTGATCTGAGAAGAAGGCATTTATTATTTCTGCTTTCCTACATTTAATTTTGAGATCTTTATGTCCTAATATATGGTCAATTTTTGTATAGGATCCATGAACTGCTTAGAAGAAAGTCTATTCCTTTCTATTGCCATTCAGTTTTCTCCAAAGGTCCATCATACCTAGTTTTTCTAATGTTCTATTTACTTTTAAAATTTCTTTCTTATTTGTTTTGTGGTTTGATTTGTCTAAATCTGAGAGTGCAAGGTTGAGATCTCCCACTATTATAGTTTTACTATTTCTTCTTACAATTCTCTTAACTTTTCCTTTAGAAAGTTAGATGCTATTCCACTTGATGCATATATGTTTAGTATTGATATGGCTTCATTATTTATGCTACCTTTCAGCAGGATATAGTTTCCTTCCTTATCTTTTTTAACTAGATCACATTCTGCTTTTGCTTGATCTGAGATAAGGATAGCTACCCCTGCTTTTTTGGCTTTACCTGAAGCAAAATAGGTTCTGCTCCAACCTTTTACCTTTACTCTGTATGTATCTCTCTGCTTTAAGTGTGTTTCCTGTAAACAACATATTGTAGGGTTCTGATTTTTGATCCAGTCTGCTATCCGTCTCCATTTGATGGGAGTGTTCATCCAATTCATATTTACAGTTAAAATTACTAATTCTGTATTTCCTGCCATCATATTATCCCCAGATTATGCTTTTTCCCTTGACCCCCCTGAACCCCTTCCCTGATATTTAATTTATAGACCCCCCCTTGTGATGCGCAGCCCTCCCTTTTTTTAGTATCCCTCCCCCCTCCCTCCAAGTCCCTTCCCTTATTCTCCTTTTCCTTTTCCCTTTTCCTCTCCCCCCTTTTAATGAGGTGAGAGAAAATTCTCTGAAAAACCAATATGTCAATTATTTACTCTTTGAGCCTCTTCTGATGAGAGTAAGATTCACACAATGATTCTCCCCCTCACTAAATTCCCTCAGATATGGTGTATTTTCTATGCCTCTTTCTGGGATGTAGTTTCCCTCTTTTTATCACTCCTTCCCCTTTTTCTGAAACTACCCCCTTCCCTTTACTACACCCCCCTTTTTTTCTTTTATATCAGTAGAATCAAATTATCCATGCATACTTTTTATATACCACAACAGAGTTACGTTCTCAAGGGTTCTGTGTACCTTTTTCTGTTTCTCTTCAGTCTTGTGGATGTAGATCAAATTTTTTGTTTAAGTCTGGTTTTTTTTCTTAGAAACATATAGAATTCCTCTGTTTCATTGAATGACCATCTTCTTCCATGGAAAAAGATGCTAAACTTAGCTGGGTAGTTCATTCTTGGTTGCAGTCCTTGATCTTTTGCCTTACAGAATATCAGGTTCCAGGCCCTTCTATCTTTTAATGTGGAGGCAGCCAGATCTTGTGTGACCCTTATTGTGGCACCTTGGTATTTAAATTGTTTTTTCTAGCTGCTTGCAAGATTTTCTCCTTTGTGTGGTAATTCTGCAGCTTAGCCACAATATTCCATGGTGTTCTTTTTTTAGGGTCTATTTCGAAGGAGTTCGATGAATTCTTTCCACATCTACTTTCCCTTCTGTTTCTATTATCTCTGGACAGTTCTCTTTGATAATTTCCTGTAAAATAGAATCTAGGCTCTTTTTTTGGTCGTAGTTTTCGGGAAGTCCAATGATCCACAGATTATCTCTCCTAGATCTATTTTCCAGGTCTATAGATTTTCCCAGTAAGTATTTGACGTTATTCTCCAGCTTTTTGTTTTTGTTTTGTTTTTTTTGTTTTGTTTGACTGATTCTTGGGTTCTCAGTGAATCATTCATTTCTGTTTGTTCCATCCTGAATTTTAAGGAGTTATTTTCTTCTTTCACAGTTTTTAATTCTTTTTGTAAATGCCCAATTTCGTTTTTAAATGAATTATTTGCTCTATTGAATTTTTTCCATTTCCCTAATTTTTTTTGAGAATTATTTTCTTTTTCCAATTCAGAAATTCTATTTTCTTGAGACTTTTTTATCTTTCCCAATTCAGAAATCCTACTTTCCTGTGATTTTTTAACCTTTTCTAATTCACAAATTTTATTTCCCTGCATCTCCTGTGAATTCTTTATTTTTTCCAACTCCAATTTCAGAACGTTGTTATTCTCTATCATAGCTTCCCTTTCCTTTCTCCATTTTTCTTCAAACTCTCTTAACTTTTTAATAGTCTCTTCGAGGAGAGAGTTATGTGATGGGGCCAGGTATCGTTCCCCTTTAGGTTGTTATCTGCTGACTCTCTGCTGTTAACTTCCTCGGGGTTGGATACCCACTCTTTCTCTGGGTAGAAGGAATCTATGGTTTTTCTTGGCTTTTTGCTCATACTTAAAAAATCTTTTGGGGTTTGTCGCTGGGCTAGGAAATTATTTATGTATTTCTTTACCAGCTTCCTCCCAGACCGGATGGATGCAGCGGCTCCTGCCCCTGAGCTAAGAGAGAGCTCTGGGAGAGAGTTCCCCACCCCCTCCCTGGAAGTGCCTCACAGGTGATCAGCACTGCTGTGCTTTGAGGGCAGCACTATGTGTCCTAGTGGCTTCCCTGAGGTTTGAGCCTATGCGTCCCAGTTTGGTGTGGATGTCAGCAGCTGATGTGAAAAGCCCCTGTGCTCAAACTGGAAGTGTCTGCCCTGAAACCGCAGTCCCTAGTTCAAAGGTTCCGCTTCTCTGGGACTTCCTGGGGCTTAGTTCCACAGCCTCCAGCCAAGCAAGGCACTGTGTGTTTCCTTAGGCCGTATCCACCCACTTCTCAATCCCTTAACTACTCCCAGGTGAAAGCCTGGACAGCCTAAGTCGGCCACACCCACAGTGCTGAGATCTGCTGAGTCACCTCTGGGATCGGGGAAGATCTAATCTGGTTTTAAAATTTTAAGGTGGCTTGATTTCTCTTCTGAACTGCTGTTTTATAAGCAGAGAAGAGCTAACAGCCTGTGCCAGATTCTTCTATCTCAGTGGCTTCTCTGATTCCAGAGCCCTCCTCAGCGTGATCGGAGCAGTAAACCATCTGTGCTGGCCTCTTTTTTTTTTTTCCCCTCCCCTGGGGACTGACCTTTCCTGTTGAAACTCCAGATTCTCTTCAGCTGGTAAGTAGTGCTTCCAGTCCTTGTGGTTTCTATCACTTCAGCGCTATTTTTGAGGCTGAATTTATCTAATTGGTTGTGAGGGAATAAGGACGCTCACAGAGTCGGGTGTATCTTCTCCGCCATCTTGGCTGTGCCCCAAAGCAATAGTAATAATACAATAATCACACTCAATACTAATTTCCATAAAGTCTATTTTATCTAATTTGATTCTTGTTCAAAATGCCATTTAATCAAGTTTGTTTCTTCTAGGATTTTAATTGTCCCATGGACAAAAATCCCTGGAAATATTTTTCCTTATAAATTTTAGAATAGGCCTTATTCCCAGGGCAGTTGTGGAGAGACATTCTTCCTATTACATTCATTTCCCTGCCTGGTTCCAAATTACTTCCCAGATTCCTTAGATATTCCTTGGATAGATAGCAGATTTTTACTTTCTAGTGAATGCAATTTACTAAATTTTCTTAAATTTGATTTTTCAATTAATTCTATTAACAAAAATATAAGTATATCAACATAGAAACCCATAATTCACACTGAAAATTCAGAAATTTTAGTTTTTGCATAATAAATTTTCTATTATCTAATATACGTAATGCAACTTAAGGAAGAATCTTTAAAAGTATCCATGAGGGCATAATTTGCAAAATAAGTCTTTCTGTCACATAAAACTTCAAAATAAGACAAAAATAAACACAGTTTAGTTTTTCCCATTATTAATACAGTTTTCTATGTAAAAATACTTAATGCAATTTTGAGAAGTTATGACTAAAATATAATCAAAGTTTGTAAATCCCCCCTGCAAAAAGAAAGTAGAAAAGGATTTTTAAAAATTCATCTATGTATATATTATATCTAACCTGAAAGATGTTGAGTACTTTTTTCTATCTTTCCAGTCTTCTTAAGTACTTTCAGGATCAAAAAGAAAAAATATTTTTAAAAACATCGAGAAAACATTTGTACTTATTTTTTATCATTGCTTTTAATAGATATATTGAAAAGTCAATCATATAAGCATATATTTGCTTATATATTCACAAATATGTGTATATCTGTGCATGTATATAGATATGTATGCACACAATGCATATGTGTATATATATTCCCAGTTCTCAGTGAAAAGAATTTAATCTTATCTAATCTAAAAGCAATAGCTTTTATCACACTGAAATTTATTATTGAATTAAAATGCAAAACTTTTACATAAAATTTGAAGCTTAATACTTTTATATCTTTATTACAACATATTTTTGTCCTAACCCCTTTTTTGAGGAAACATACATACACAGATAGAGACAGGGATAGAGAGATACAGAGAGGGAGATAAAGAAAGAAAGAAATGGACAGATTAGATTAGAAAGTTAAAATGAATATTGACTACAAAGTCAGACTAGTAAAATTCAAAACATCAGTCTTTCATGCTTTCATCCTATTACAATAACTGTCCTTAATACAAATTAACCCATTCTAAGGGTCATTTAATTAGTTTGTTTCATCTTGGCTTTTAATTGTCCCATATAGCTGTCCAATTATTGGAAATATTTCTGCTTTAAAATTACATAATTGAACTTGTTTTCTTGTGAGGTATTCTTCCTCAAAGACATTTGACTAGTTCAACAACAAGATTTATAGTATGTAAAATTATTTTTATAATTCATCTGCCCTGATTATAGAAATTTGCTATGACAGGAAGGAGTAGGTGACAATATCAAGCCTGTTCCTTCAAGAGCACAGACCAGACTGACTAAAGTATAGGAAAATGAACACGACTCCCTGTACAGGACTGAAACTCTGAAAAGGTGTACTTGAACCAGACAGCAGCCAGATAGGCTAATTACCTATTTGATGTGAGATAATGGTTCTATATACATATATTTAGAGAAGATGGTGATGTGATGGTTCTCCTCACCATTGGAACTTGCTGAATGTGTGGTGGTGAAGTAATCATAGGCAAGGATTGGAAGGTTGAGGGAGAGAGTCAGAGTTGCTCTGCAGAAGAATGAAGAGGAGAGAGACTTGAGGCTCTGGATTCCAAAGTTCAGGATTCATCTTTGGGAAGCCTCATGTCAGCTTGATTGATCCTGACTCTGACTGATCCTGAGGCTCTTCAGAGAGCTACCCCTGACATTTTAGAATACATGAGAACTGTTGGAATACATGGGAGCCACCTGACAATGGCTGCTGGAGATCCAACCCAGAATGGATCTTCTCTTGTGAGAGATGATACAAGGAGACTGAGAGGCAGTTGCTGCTCTCTGACCTCTCTGACTGAGAGACCATTGCATTGTCTGACCTCTCTCCTCTTCCCTTTGCCTCCAATTTATTTCATTCCCAGTCTGCAACATCTGTGTCAGCAAAGGCTGCCTTGAAACTCCTTCAGTTACTATGATTCACAGCTGGGGAGCTCTCAGAGAATAGACCTGTCCCTTAACAACTCATTTCTGTTAGATTCCAAGTAAAGCTTAAAATTCACTTTTTTGGAATAGCCAATCATACACCAAAAGTCCACATTATTCAAAAGGTATCATAGCCAGGAGCAAGATTAACCAGGTGGGAAAATTTCTTGTTCAGAAAAAAAAAAAATCATACAATGAGGAAACTGAATCAAGAGGATTCTACCATTACATTTGCAATGTCTTTCTCTCAAACTTCCCAGACACATCATCCACCTGTAGTAATTTTCAGATTGTACTTTCTTTGAGTAGCACATGCCATTTCCCTCGAATGGTGGATTATTTATGCAATGATAATTCTGATGATCATACCTGAAATCAGAACTCAGAATAATATCAAAACACAATTCCAAGAGATTTTTACCTCAAATAAGGGTGAGGGCTAGGTATACTTTTATTATTTTTTTGCTTATGTTGATGGAATTAAAATGAACAAAAACATATGTAGGACTCTATGTTATTCATTCTTTCTAATTTATATTCATCCTAGAGTAGAAAACAATCATTAGAAATTAAGAAAAATGCCAGTCAAATAACATCAACTTGGGTTAATATATTTCTGAATTATCTCATGGAAAATTATTTCAAAATTAAGCATTTTATACTAATCATATTCAAAGATCAGCACACAGTAATTTTGAAGCAATTACACTTCAAATGCTTATCTGTACAGTTTTTTAACACCTTACTAACAAACTCAAGAACAATCTGTGCTTTAGCTTTAGCTTTAGCTATAGAAGGTCAAATATCATAATTATCGCAATAGAAGAATACATTTCACTTTACATTATAATTTATTTTAGGAGAAACTTAACCAAATCAAATCTGGATTTAAAATTATAAATGGTTTCATTAAAAATCTTAATTTTTTTCATGTGTCCTTGGCTGCCAATATCTTAAATTGTAGGGCTCACTATTTTCAATTAGCTCACTTACAAATGTTTACGATCAGCGGTTCACTTTTTTATTTCTTTCCTCTGTGGCCCTATGGCTTTCCTAAAGTCATAATATCCCTCACATAGACATTGAAATACACCCTTCTAAAAGTCTTAAATTTTAGCATGCTGTACGCAAATAATTCTATGTTCCAAATTTATTACTGTAGATTCCATTGGATAAATGTAACTTTATAGGAACTTGTCAAAAGAAGCATTTGTCCAAGTAGTGCCAATAAATTTAAATGAATAAAAATTTTATTCTATTTTTCTTATCTCAATGAGATCAAACTCCATCTTAAACTGCAATTTCCAAAAGTCCAAATTCTTTACTTTAAAAACCACTGTAAACATCGTCAGTGAAAATAGACCATAACTTTCTATCCACTCTCTTTAGAGTTGTTTTTTTTTTTTTTTTTTTTTTTTTTTTTTTTTTTTTTTTTTGCTTAAATCTGTTTCTTTTTTCAGTGAATGGACTTTTTTTTTACAGTTCTACAAACTTCAAAATTGTATATTTCTTTTTATACTCTAATTCTACCCTTTACTTATTCTCATTTCTTTTTCTTTCCATTTTAAACTTATTTCCCAGTTATATCAATTTTAACAGTCTAATGACTCTTGTACAAATCTTCTTATCTTGTGCTAATTAACTATAAAACTTTAAAATTTTGAGTTACCCATAGTGTATTTCAGTTTCTTTTAGTTGTTTGTGCTTCTGGATTTAATTCCAATTAAATCCTATTAAAACAGTTTACAGAAGGAAAGACAGTTATAAGATACAGCATCCTCTTAAGATCAAATTTTCACTTGATAAAATCTTAAAGACTGCAGCCTGCAAACCATTTCCTCCTTTACGTTAAGAAGCACATTCTTAGCATGTGCTAGGTATTGAAATCACCTTTTTTGTTTTTAGTTAAAAAAGGAATCTATTACTTTCTAAGAGAAATAGTGATTTAAAAGGAGGAAAAAAGGTCTTTACAGCTTATTTGCATGTTCCAGGGAACTGCAACTTCACCTTAAAATCTTGTGATAGTCCAAATATTAAAAACATAATTTAGAAATTTATAGTAAAGATATTGCGTTTAATTTGTAAATTTAGTCTCTGATTAGCTATAAGGCTATACATTCTCTTTATTTCTTTTCTGTTTTCAACTCTGCAATCTCAAAATGGCAAGGATTAGGAAGACCACAAAAAGTTTATTTTTCAAACTTTCTTGTTTAATCTAAAACTTTATCTTCCAACAAAAGTCTGATTGAAGGGTCAATGAGAGTAAGTCTCTGTTTATTGAGAAGAGTATCAGTACTTCAGTATATTACAGAGAAGAAAGAAAGCTGATGTTAGTATAAATATTAACTAAATAATTTGAATCATTTCAATTTCCTTTTCATTTTAGAATAAAAGGGTTATACATTTCATTTCACTATGGAAAATTGAAGCAATGCCAGTATATCTAAGAAGGGTATTCAGTGTCCTTTCTGCTAATATTGTAGACATACATCATTACAATAAGAAACCATACTATGATTCTTGAGTCCTTGGCTCCTTTTTCACCTCCCATGGGTGTTTGAAAGTGTGAAACTTGCAGTTAGTAGTTCCTTTGGCCCTTTCTAGAGGTAAAAGGTAGGCAAAGTTATCATTACTTAATTATTGAAATTCTTACTCATTTTTCCTTTTTTCTTCCTGTTATAGACATTTTAGCTTCATATCCAAGAGCTAATACTAAAAACTAATCTCAGAAATCAGAATCAATTTTATCTGTCAGCACTACCAGTACTATTTTTTGATCATCAAAGGGATTCTCAATTCCTTATGATAGTCTTAAGGCTATTTTTAGTCTTCCCCATTATTTACATTGTTCATTTGTGACTTGGTTAAGATACATAAAGTTGGTTCAATTTATAAATCTTGCACTGCTTTTCTTTAAGGGAGAGTTTTGTGATGGGAGGAGATGACAGGACCTAACTTCTCATTTGCATAAGAAAGTAGGATTTTCTGATTAATAAGCCCTTGGATGAATCTACAGAATTGACAGAATTAACAAAACCAATTTTGGGGCAACCCTGGGTTGTTGGGTCTTCTGTTTTTTTTAATTTAGGGCAGAATTTTCAGGACATACCCAAATGTGCAAATAAGCCATTTGATAAAAAAGTATTGATTTTTCTTCAGCCAATATGAATTCATATGGGGTATTAAAACAAAAGTATCCATTTCATGGTCAACTACTCCTTGGAGTTAATCTTGTCCAAACATTTTCACAAAGATTTTAGCTAATTTGAATTCCTCAAAAGGAATCTTTTCCAAATTAGCCAGAAAATAACCCAAAGAGACATTTTTTTAGAGAAAATGAACTGATTAAATATCATGCTTTAGAATAAAATTTTTACTAAGTATAATGAAGCCAGAATTTGAAAAGTTCAAAGAAGACTAATTTTGGAACCAAAATTTTATATAAAATCAAAAACTAATTTGCTGAAACCAATTCATTGAAACTGATGCACAGAACAAATTTAACTGAAGTAAATTTACTAAAATAATTCACTAAAGCCCTTAAAAGAAATTTTAGATCAGCCTAGAGTTTTGTTGTTGGTAGTAGCACAATGATAAATGAGACAGTAAATGACAGATAAATAAGACAGTAAAAAAAAGGGTGAGATTCTAAATGATTTCTAACTTCACTCAATATGAACTGTAAGCAACATCTTGCTTACACACTTAACTAAGGGAGCTAATAATTAAATCGCATTGGGACATTCAAACAATCTTCCTTTTTATTGTAGGATTCAGGTTTTGGTCAGCAGAAGTTTAAAAAAAGGAATGGCTTTGTGCTCCAAATAATAAAATTAACAAAATTAAATAAAAATGTCTATACAAGATCCAAAGTAGATGAGACTTCTTAGTGCATGCTGTATTTCTCCATATGTTAAGCTAGTCCAAAGATAATAAATAATAGATTAAATAAAGATTATAAATAGTGTCATATTTAATTCAAATTAACCCTTGCAGACTCATAATGAATTCAATATTTTAAGCCTAGGATCAACAGTAAAAAGAATAAGTCAGAAGATGAATGATGTCATTTTCCTCCTTCCTCTTCCTTTCCCTCCTTCTTTCTCTCCCTCTCTCCTCTCTCTCTCTCTCTCTCTCTCTCTCTCTCTCTCTCTCTCTCTCTCTCTCTCTCTCTCTCTGTCTTTCTGTCTCCCTCTATCTCTGTCTGTCTCTCTGTGTGTGTCTCTATGTCTCTGTCTCTTTTAAATTAAAGATTTTTATTTTCAAAACATATGCGAAGAAATTTTCAACATTCACCCTTGAAAAATCTTGTTTCAAATTGTTTTCTCCCTCCCTTATCCCCACCTCCCTCCCCAGATGATGAAGAATTCAATATATGTCAAACATGTACAACTCTTCTATACATATTTCCACAACTATCTTGTTGCACAAAATAATCAGATCAAAAAGGGAAAAAATGAGAAAGAAAATAAAATCAAGCAAACAAAAACAAAAAAATTAATATGTTACATTCTGATCCACACTCAGTACCCACAATCCTCTCTTTGGGTGCAGATGGCACTCCATCACAAGACCATTGTAATTGCTCTGAATCACCTCACTGTTGAAAAGAACCACTTCCATCAGAATTGATCATCATATAATCTTACTGGTGCTATGTACAGTGTTCTCCTGGTTCTACTCACTTCACTCAGTATTAGTTCATATAAGTCTCTCCAGGTTTCTCTGAAATCCTCCTGCTGATAATTTCTTATAGAACAATAATACTCCATAACATCCATATATCATAACTTATTCAGCCATTCTCCAACTGATGGATATCCAATTAGTTTCCAGTTCCTTAATACTATAAATGGGCTGCTACAAACATTTTTGCATATGTAGATTATTTACTCTTTTTTATTATCTCTTTGGGATACAGGCCCAATAAAGGACACTGCTGGATCAAAGGGTATCCACAATTTGATAGCTTTTTGGGACCCATTTAATTCTCATTACATATGAAAAATACCGTGCTTCATTACATCTTAATAACATCATTACTGATCTGGTACCAATTAGAAATATAGTCATTTTTTCCATAAAAATTTATAGAATGATTTGGCATAAAATCCAATCCCAAAAATCTAGAGACTACTTTTCTGGAATTCTGGTATCCAATTTGAAGGTGAGAAAGATTCTTTTAAAGTATATTTTGGAGCCTCATAAAATATCTGGATTTTCTTTTAACTAGTCAGAAAAGAACTGTCTTTGAGATGGGTTTTTAGCTTCAGTCAATTTGAGAAGATTGAAAGTTTTTAATTTTCATAAAGTTAAAAAGTTAGTTTTTAAGATTCATAAAGCTCAGTTCTGAACTGTTCTTTCATTTCTGAAGTGGTTATTCTGACAAAAGGGAGGTGAGGTAGAAACATAAGTAGGAAAAATCTCCCTTTTCTTCCAATATCAAAAAAATATTTGTTTTTTGAAAAAGGAAAATTAGCCCCAAGTAAAATACACAGTTTGAATGCTTAAATTTCTTTGATTAGGTTGGAATGCTCTGTGGACATAATAAATTTTTTTTGAGGTGATGAAAAGTCTTCTTTTTCTCCTTCACGATATGGTTCCTTGAAGAAAAAAATAATAATAATTGCACAGAAGAATTCAGGTAAGGAGGGCTCTCTCTGTGATTGTCTCTATCTGTCTCTCTTTCTAAATCTTTCTTTGTCTTTCTCCCTTCTAGAATTTATGCTTTGAAAGTAAACTCAATCTATATCAGATTGCTTGCTTGTTATGTGGAGAGAGCAGGAAAGGGAAGAAAGGAGAAAAAATTTAGAATTCATAATCTTTCAAAAAAGGAATGTTGAAAATTATCTTTACATACATTGGGAAATGAAATACTATTAAAGAAAAATGAAATGATGTAATAATACTACACATTTTTTTCAAAGGGAAAAAATGAAAAAAATAAATAAACTGGGAAGGAAAATATTGACTTCACAAGCATTTTTTTTTCTCTTTTAATTTTTCAAATCAGTATATTTATTTTCTATCCCTTCTTGATTCAATTAAACAACAATAAAAAAGAAAATTCTCATAAACATATACATAATCAAGTGAAATAAACCTCCTTATACTTCATGTCCAAATTTATGTCACACTGTATGTTGAGTCCGCCATTTCTCTATAAGGAAATATGAAGTGGACTTCAGGACAAGTTAAACTTATACTTGGATATTGTGATTTGGAGTTCTTAGAATATAACTTCAAAATGAAAAGCAAGCAGCCTTGAGGGAGCAGATTTTGAGCCTGGGTAACTCCAGTAGGGGGAAAAAAGAGTTTAGAACATGATGTTTTCTTAAAGAGCATTTGGTTAAATATAATGTTATCCTAACAGATCATCTGGAAAAAATGGAAGCTTTTTTAAAAAGTCCTTGAGAGTGAGATACCTTATGGAATCCTTCTTTCAATGAGAGAAAAATATTTATCTGCTATAGGAATAAATGTGGAAGTAAGGAAGTTTTTTGGTATTTTTTGCCAAGAAATATGTGCCATTATATTAGAAAATTAGTTTAAATTTTCTCTTTGAACTGGCCCTTGACAAAAGGAGATTATATATAATGTACACATTTAAATATATCCATGTTTGAAAATTTTCCTGTTATATTGAAGCTAGAGTATCTGAGACACCAGAATGGAGCAACATTAGTCACTTGAAAAATGTAGTGTTTGTAAAGATTGTGACTATGTATAATGTAATTAAATTGTATTTTATGATATTTAAATGTTTTATTTGATGAATTGTCTGTAACTACACAGATTATTGCTGCTTTTAGAGATGAAAATAATTCTGTTCAATTGTGGGAACTCTATTTTAGGAGAAACCAAAATTTTAAATAATCCTATTGTAACCCCACCATTGAATGTTTGATAAATATTTTTACTGTAGTTAATTTTATCTAAATTGTTGATTTTTATTTAATCATAACAGAGTTTGCTCTTCAGGAATATTTAGTATAAAATGTCTATTATATAATCACAAGACTACCAATCATATTGACTATTTGGAGTTTGAAATTTATGAACTGAACTAAAAAGTTAAAGTTTGAAAATATATTAAACTCAGATTTGTATACAAGAGGCTATAAATTGTGAACTTAGTCTTCTATTTCAACATAAGAACAGACCTGTGAGAAATAAATTATCTTTGCTACAGAAATTAGGAACTCAAAAGTTTCTTTATTAATGAAATAAAGAAAAAAACTAGAAAAATATTGAATATATTTTGACTTTTTAGTTTAAATGTAGTTATAAAACATAAAAGGGAAAAACTTTAAAGTATAAATCCATCAAAAAGTAGTTTTAAGATCTTTTATTTTTTAGAATGTAATATATATATATGTATGCATGCATATTCACTTTTTACATATTTCTATATGTCATATTAGGAGAAAAACCAACTAAAACAGAAAACCATGAGAAAGGAAAAAAAAAAAAAAACAGAAAAATAAGATGAAAATACTATGTTTCAATCTGCATTCAGTTTCTACATTTCTATCTCTAAATGTACCCTCTCACTCTTCTGGGTATTAGTTGCTCCCAAGAGCTTTGATTCCTCTTCTCCTGAGGCAGAATAAGTATACTCTAAGTATGCAAACCTTGCAAAGTATACAGGGTTCTCTGTGATCACTGAAACAAAATTTCTCTCTTTCTTTCTACTTGTTTCAATTCCTTTTGCTGCCTCTTCACCCATTCTGTAGATGTCTCTTCCTGTAGAATGCAGGATTTATTTAACTTTCATTATTAAGCTGCATTCCTCTTAACTTTTTTTTTATTCTCTCCAATTTCTCCAAAGTGCATGGGTACTTTTACATTTTGAAATTTAATCTCACAAAACCAAAATCAAACATTGATTCATTTGTAGGTGGGGTTTTGTGAGTAATGTTTTAAGAGTGTGTATCATGATTCTAATGGATTACATGTGAATATTTAGGAGATAAATTTCCCTTAATGGTATCCAGAAGAGATGCCTCTTTTTATTAAACATTTTCATTTATAGTTAGATTTAGATTTGCAGAGTAAGTCACATTGGCACATATGTTGTGATTCATTGCTTTTCCAAAAACATTACTTCCTTCTGTCTTATGGATTCTGGCAGGAGCAGAATAGTCTTGTGTCATTTGAATTTCCTTCCCTTTATATTTAATGACCTTTCCTTTTTCTTGCAGAATTTGTTATTTGTTAATGGAATTGTTAAATGTAACTACTGGAATTTAAATGTAATAGTCTTGGAGTTTCCAGCACAGAGTTTTTTGTTTCTTTTCTTAGAGATCCTCTGTAGATTCTTTTATTTGGCACTTTATTATTCTTTTCAGAAGTTTTAAGCAATTTCCTTGTATGATTTTTTGCATTATATTTTTTGACATCATGTGCTCTTGGGAGACCTATAATTCTTCATTGGTTTTGATGTGTCCTCCATTCAAGATCAATATGTTTACCTAGTATGAAGACCATGCTTTCTTATAAGGTGGTTATTCTTTTGCTTTTCTTATTCCAGATTATTATTTATTTCTGAGTTTTTACATTTTTAATCAGTTATATTCTTTTTGTTTCTTGTTTGAAACTTGGCATGGTGAATTCAAATTTTTCTATTTTCCAAATTATTTTTCCTTGTTCATGTCATAAATTTTTCTTTTTTATTTGCTGTGGTTAATTTTATTTTGTCTTCAAATACTTATTCATAGATGCCCAAATTCTCTTATTTGATTTAGAGTCCATTTCCCTTCTGCTATAAGTATCTTCTCTATTAGTTTATCGGTTTGTACTCAAGTTTTTGAGCTCTCTGTCAATTTGAGATCATTATACACTCCTTTCTTTTAGAATATAGCTTTTCTGAGCCTTGGAGATTAAAATTATTGCAATCTCCTCCCATAGTGAGTAATTCATGCTTAATCACTTTTGGTCTCTGTCTCAAGTTACCAATTTACATACAGGATTTTTCCCACTTAGATGTCAGTTCCTCACCTTCCCCACACACACCTTTTTTAGAGTACCATACAACCAGTTCCATGTTTTGCCCCTTTTCCCTCTGTTCAACCTATCAGTTCAGCTAGGTGGCATAGTACATAGAGCACTAGCCCTGGAGTGAGGAGAATCTAGTTCAAATACAACCTCAAACAATTGATCCTAGCTGCATGACCCTGAGCAAGTCACTTAACATTAAATGCCTCACAGACCAAAAAAAAAAAAAAAAAAAGTAAAATGAGATTCATAGTTTCGTGTTCTCTGATAACTGCAACCCTGCCATCACAGCCTGCACACATTTCTGAAATTTGGATCTCTGAAGCACTGAAAAGAGGAGGTCAAGTTGGGTTATGGAGTAAATTTTTGTTATAAACTGCCTAGATAGGCTCTTGCATTCTTGCTGACAGGAACATGAGAAGTACTGAGGGAGAATATGATGAACAAATTTTATCAGGAGTTTGCCTTCTCTCTCATTAGTAAGCTAACTTTTTAACTTAGTTAGGTTCTTAATATTGTCAGTCTTGGAAACAGTTTAAATTCCTTTATTTCTGTATCCCAGTTTCTATTTTAAAGAAGTTGGAAAGATACTGAGGACTGGAGAAATGTATATTTCTCCATCTTTTTGATTATACTTTTGTATGCTTAAAAAAAGTAAGATAAAGAGGCAGCTAGGATAAAGCACCAGCCCTGGAGTCAAGAAGACCTAAGTTAAAATCTGGCCTCAGACAGTCGATACTTAATAACTGTATGACTCTGTGCAACTCACATAACATTGAATGCTTCACCACAAAAAAAAAGTAATATGAATATAAAATGGAGGTTCATAGTTTCATGTAGAAGATTACATTTGTGTTTTGCTTTCTGTGTGAAATGATCTTTTTTGAGTGTCTGAGTTAAGAATTTACTTTTTTTTTTAAATGTCACAATTCATTAAGTCTCTAAAACTCTTTCTCATTTTCTCCAATTATCACTCTTCTTCAAATCTTATTTTTCTTCCTTTGTTATTTTGACCCTAAATAAAGTAGTTGAACTATATATTGGTACATCTCAAACACTTATGGAACCACATTATTCTATGATAAGGACATGATCCTGGAGAAATGGACTGAACACTTTCATAGTGCTCTCAACAGACCATCATCAATTAATGCTGAAACCAATAACATTGGATTAGCATCCCCTTATTCATTCTTGTTAAGTACTGCTGGATGAAGCAACACAAGAACAATGCCAATTGAGTCCATTAAAATTTGTATTATGTAATATCAATAAATAAAACCTTTATAATATTACTCCTCTTTACTTTAATTTCTGAGAAAGAGGTGACCCTTCTCAATTCCAATGGTAAACTTTGTGCCCTGAATATCTCTGATGCTTTTTCCTTTAATTCTTCCATTTTTATTTTTATCTTTATCAGTCTCTTCTTAACCATTATATTCTTCCTTCCTGTTTACTAGTCAACTATTTTAATATTTTGTTATTTTACTAATTGATTGTTTTATTATATTACTATTTTACCTACCTTGCAGTCTTTTGGTGACAGGATGGTGATGAAGCAACAGGTGTGAATACACTAGGAGCTGTAGTCACAACCCTGCACTTAGGTAGCCCAGGACTTAGTGTTATCTTCTCATTGGACTGAAGCAGCAGTGGAATTTGGCAGCTCTCTGAGTGTCTGAGCAAGAACTACACTGTTCATGTCCTGGTATGAGAAAAAGGCTGGAGAAGATGCCCTAAAATTGTCTGTATTACCTAATGCTGGCCTGCTTATTATAGCAGCCAAGGATCTCACCCTGAGGTTGAAACACACACACATAAAAAAATAAAAAAACTTTTGTGAAGATGATTCCACTCACCATTGGTACATGGAATGTGCACATGCTTATGGACAACACGAAATCCAGTAGACCTGAAAGACGAACAGCTCTCATTGAGAGAAAGCTTGGCAGGTATAGCATCCAAATAGCATAGCAGCCAGGACTAAAACAGATTTGGCAAATGAAGGCCAGCTTACCAAAGCTGGATCACATTTTTCTATAGTGGCCAACATGATGCAGAGCATTGTGAAGTTGGTAGGTTTTGCAATCAAATCTAATCTAGTTTTTATGCCTCCCAAAAAACTTATGGCAAAGCAATTGTCATTTGCAGGAAAGTCTCATGCCACCATCATCAATATATAGTCCCCCACCATGATGAATCATGATAAAGTAAAAACAAATTATAAAGACTTAGAAAACCTTCTCATCAACATACTGAAAGTGGACAAATTTTGAGAGATGCAGGTTTCTTGTGACAATGAGAATGCAGATGAGATTCAATTTCCTGCTGATAGCAACAATGCAAAGTGCTTTTTATGTTGCCCTGAAGGCTATTCATGGGCCAAAGACCTTTGGCATCTCAAATATTCAACACTGATGGAACCATACTGATTTATGATAAGGACATGGTCCTGAAGAGATGGACTGAACACTTCCATAGTGTGCTCAACAGATCATAATCAACCAATGCTAAAACCAAACAACCATATAACTCAGATTGAAGTCAATGCCCCTTTAACTGAATATGCAACTGAAGAAGTGATCTTGAATATTATTAGACTTCTCTTATAAGGCAAATTATCAGCAGAGAATTACAAGGCAGAGGGTCCATGGCACATACAAAAGTTGTTAGAAATCTTCCAGGTTTTATGGCAAGATGGGGTTATACTTTTGCAGAGTAACAACCATAGATAAGTTTTATTCTTCGTCATTGTCAGAATCTTCCTTAATAGGCTGATCCTTCAACTGGAAGATGGAAGATGAGACTCAGTATGACTTCAGAAAGGACTGAGGAACAGTCTATGTGGTTTGTTGCCAGACAACTCTAGAAGTGCCAGGAGCAAAATAGGTCAGTTGTGAGGTCTTGTGGATGATCATGATAAAACTTGGTTTCCCAGGGATATTCATCAACACTGTACTCCACTTTCATCATGGCATGTTTGAAGGAATTCTGATAATATTCATTTATCAGGACAATTATTCTCATGTTTTCTCCACCAATGGAATGAAGCAGAGCTATGCTATTGTTCCCATGCTTTTTAGCATGATGTTTTCAGGGTGCTGTCAGATACCTTGAATGAAGATGAGAACGGCATTAAGGCCAACTACCATACTGATGATAAATTATTTAACTTGAAAAGACTGAAAGACAAGACTAAAGTGGAGGAAGAGTTAGAGCATGATTTTTTGTTTGCAGATGATTGTACACTCAACACAGCTTCTAAGGATGAGATGTAACCATGTATGGATTACTTCTCTGCCATTTGTGTTAATTTTGTCCTGGCAATTAACCCCAAGAAAAAAAGAGATTTTTCATTGACCAGCACTGTACCACCTATATGCAGAACTCTCAGTTATGCAAAAGGAGAAATTCTGAATGCTGCGGATAAGTTCACTTTCCAGGGAGGTATATAGATGAGGAGGCTTCCAGTGTATAACTTTTGGAAGGCTCCAAAAGAAAACATAAGAAGTGAAGTATTAAATTGCCTACCAAAATGAAGATGTAAAGAGCCATTTTCCTGACCTCATTGTTGTATGTCTGTGAAACCTGGACATTCTCCCATCAATATAATGGCAGAAAATTTAACCACTTCCATTTGAATTATCTTAAGAAGAGTCTGAAGATCATCTGGCAAGATAAGGTACAGGACACTGAGATCCTTTCTTGAGTTGAATTGCAAAGCATTCAAACTGCAGAAAGCACAACTCTAACTGATTGTCCATGTTGTTCAAAAACCAAATGTATATTTGTAAGACTATTTGGAGAACTTATACAAAGCAAATGTCCCCATGGAGGTGAGAACAAGTGAAACAAAGACACTTTCAAGGTCTCTCTGAAAAACTTTGGTATCTACTCTGATACATGCAGACCATGGTCAGAGGACTGTCCAGCATGGCATCCCTGTGTCAAGAAGTACTGAGCAAAGCAGAATTGAATAAAACAAAAGAGATGATAGTATGGACTATTTCTCCACAACATGTGTTGGAACCTTCTGAGTTTGTTTGATCTTATTAGTCACAATTAATACAGTGTGAATTAATTCAAACACATTATAATTGTTTTTTGTTATCATTTATTATGAAAGACAACAACAACAAATTATATTCTTCCTTGCTGTTAACAACTGTGTCCAGGTCTTCCTCATATAAAAAAAATCTTAATTTGATATGAAAACTCCTCAAACAACCACCTTATAGTTTCTTCTCTTTAATAGCTAGTTTTCTCTAGTCATCTACACTCTTTTCCTTTGTTTCTTAACTTTTTGAGTTCTTTTCATTCTGGTTTTTTATCCTTCTATTTACTCTTGTCAAGTTTACCAATTATTTTTTTCTTACCATTTATCACACTATTAAATCCTCTGTAGCTTTTGATACTCTAAATGATTTCTTAATATTCTTTTGCTTTGACTGTTGTTATACTAACTCAATGTTATAACCTTCAAAAATTGTATTTTTATAGATAATTATCAGATCTCTATATTAAACAGCCTTAATTTGTTTCCTGAAATACAATCCTATTTTACCAACTCTCAATCAGACATCTCTATTTGGACATATCAATCAGTATGTCAAATTTCACTCATCTTTTGCACTCCTAAGTAAAAAATAAAGAGAGAAAGAGAAAGAGAGAGAGAAAGAGAGAGAGAGAGAGAGAGAGAGAGAGAGAGAGAGAGAGAATTTTAATATTCCTTTAAAGTTCTTTTTGTTGGATGTACCATTGTACTTCCAATTGGCTAGATTTGCAATCTTGGAGTTAGCTCTTCATCTTACATATCAAATCAAATTTCCAGGCTTTATTAATTGTATCTTCACCACTTTTTATGCATACATGTCTTTCATACCATTTGTAAGGTCATTGCTGAAGTTCAGACACTTCTCAACTGGATTATTGCAGTAGACATTTTTCTCATCTTTCATCATCTCCATGTAGCCAAATTGATGTTTGTAAAGTGCAGGTCTGATACTGTCCTTTCAATGATCAAAGGACTTCTAGAGTGGCTACTCACTCTAGAATAAAATTAAGGTTTTTCAGCTTGACATTGAAAGTTCTCCATGATTTGGATTCTCTTTACTAATGAGAAAGTATGCTGCATTTGGAGACAGAGGACTAAGACTCCAGTCTCGGTTCATGCTGTAGATTTGTAGATCAAAGTTGTAGAATTCACAAATACCTTCAGTTTAATCTTGTCTAACACCTGCTTTTTATAGGAAACAGGTTTATGGTAATTAAGTAATTTGACCAGAGTCACATAGCATACTATAGTGATAAGAAGAAAATACCTTCAAGGTTATTTAATATTTTTTATTTTTAAAGATGAGGAACCAGATTATGACTTTCATGGGGTCATATATCTAATAAATAGAAGAGGGGAAATCTGAACCCAGATTACAATTCTTTACTTTCTTAGCTACATTGCCATTTTCATGTCTTTCTTGCCACTGTGATACAAAATTATAGTTTACTTCAAGACCAAATGGCATCTTCACTTTCCAGAATTCTGCATGTTATATTCTCTTTCCCCCCCTTATATTGTAAATGTTGCCTTCTCATTGTAGAATTTGTTTGACAGCAGGAATTTTATAATTTCTCCAGTGCTTAGCATAGTGTTTTACACATCATAGACAATGTTAAGGAATTTTATTGTTGAATAGAATGTGACAAAAGCAATAATAAAAATTGTTTTTACTATCATTAAGTATATTAAAATTATCATATCTGAGAGCTTTTTAGAAAGTTATTGGCCTTTTAACATTCTGATCAATTCTTTGATTTGTTGTTGTTTTTTAAACTGTCTCTTTATCTTACTTATACTGGATATACAATGATTACTCATCAGCCTAATCTCACTCTGGTAAATACAGAAGTATAGATTTGCTCTGTTCTGGCTTGAAAAATTCAATATTCCTTAGAGAATCCAATACTGCTCCTATTACTGTTTCCAGGGACCATATTAATGTGGAACTTAGGACAGACACCTACTCTGCTTAGTTAATTGCAATTTACAACTCCATAATCTTAGATCCCAACCTGATTCCTAAAATAAGACAATGCTTATTTTAAAGCCATTCCTATGACATTGTTATAGTCCTTGCAGGGTTGGGAGAAGAGGAGATAGTCTCATGGCCCCAAATACTGAGAAAGAAGGTTGTCTAATCAGATACACTGCCAGGATCCCTGTTACCAGGACCTTCTGATCTTAACATGGAAATCTTCTCTGTGGGACCAGAAACAGGTTCCAACTCAGATAGATCAATTAGAGCAATAGGTCCTATAGAATACTGCCCAGGAAGGTAAAAAAAAAAAAGAAAAAAGAAAAAGAAAAAAGATTAGCATTCCCAGGATATTGTTGACCATGCTGATGACATTGGATTAGCAATTTATTCTGGTCGATAGTAAAATGGGATAGAGCATTCAGCAACAGAAAGGGAAATATTGTTTTTGAGGAATCTTGCAATGAAATGACTGCTAATGGAACTGTGGCTACATTATGTAAGTGACTTCATTTTATGGTCACTCAAGAAGTTATGACTAGAGGGGAGTTGAATTGGAAAAGAGACTGTGGTCACTCAGAGACTCTAGTATCTAATGAAATAGAAGTTATAAGACTAGAATTGAATTGGAACAGAGATTGCAGAACACCCTCTGATTATTAAAAACAAAACAAAACAAAAAAACAAAACAACAAAAAAAAAACAGGCTTATCTTCTCACCACTCTCTGGTGGAGGACAATGACTACTTGCCTTGAAAGATCAGACTGTGGATAAACTCTCACCAAATTTGGGAACAATTAGATTTTGTCTTCTAGAGGTGATACCCAATTTTCATGGCTTCAGATTTTAGTTATGATTTTTCCTACCACACATACAAACCAGTTTAGGCTAACAATTGATAAAATTTGAGAAGCCCTGGCTTGAATAAATACTATTATTAGTGCAAATAGACATTGTAGGATGGTGGGTGGGGAGATAGAGAAAGAAATTACAAAGTCTTGCTACATAGGCAAAGGAAGATGATAACATTTCTCAGAGAAAGCTTAGGTTGTAGCTAATGAACCACAGGTTCATCAGAAAGTAATTGATGGCCAGAGCATGGGTGTGCTAATAAAACTATATCAAGATAGTAAGCACTAAGGTACAGTGCCTAAAGCAGTGGACCTAGAGTCAGAAAAACCTGAGTTCAAACTCAACCTCAAATAATTAACGACTATGTGAAATCCAACAAGTCATTTAACCTCAGTTTCTTTAAATATAAAATGAGGATAATAATAGTAACTACCTTTCAAAGTTATGAGAATCAAATGAGATATATGAAAATTGTTTAACAGTACATATGGCACACACACACACACACACACACACACACACACACACACACACACACAATTCCATTCCCCTTTCCTTTTTCCAAGTCTGAGGTAACCAAAAGCCCTGTTCCATTTGGATCTTTCAGGGAGACAAGATACTGTGGGTTTAGTGATGATATGGGCCCTTCTAATAACTTAGAGGTATGATACTGTGAGTGGGATCATTTTATGTAGTTAAAATTATACAACATTATTAGTTCTCAATAAAGTTTTTTTTTTCATCTCTAGTGAAAAAGATGAAGAAGCAAAGCTAGTGTATTTTCATTCCAGATGCCATTGCAAAAGTCTTTTATGCTCTCTGTGAGGAAAAACAGGTGGTATCTGGCAGTTTACAATGTACCACACAATACTGAACAAAATAATCACATCTATCTCTACTGCTATATCTGATCTTATCAGTGGTGTTAAACCAGGCGCAGGCCTATAGTATATAGAATGCAGCTATTCACAAGGCCCTCTCCCCTCCCCAACACATACACATTACTGCAGTTAAGGGTAGTTAATAACAATCCATTCCCTTAGGAAAGAGTCTAATATGCTACAAAGTTGCTTCTACTATTGTAAAATAGTAGTTCAATTTAACATATTTACTCAGCCAAAGGTATTTGTAGGAAAAGATTTTTGAAAGTTGTTACATCTGCAAAGGAAGGAGCCTGTAACAGAGATGGTCAATTATACATTTGACAAACATCAAGAAAACACATTTTTCAGAAAATAAAACCTTGTACAAATAAATCAGTAAATAAAGAAGCATAGTAATATTCTAAGAAGCAGAAAAAATTAACTATTAAATCACTTTTCAAAGGGAAAAAACACAATATGATATATTAATAAAATAAAATCAGCATAAAACTAGTCACCATTTTTCAAGCTTTTCATTTTAAATGATCTTTATTCACAGGGTTAAAAATTGGGAGATTTAATAGCAAGAGGTAGAATTTTGTCAATGCACTTAAATAAAAAATATTATATAATTTAATTAATTAAATTTTTAAAAAGGATTTTTATTATTATTATTATTATTATTATTATTATTGGAGGGAAGGAGGGGAAAAGTTGAAACAAGTTTTTGCAAGGGTCCTTTTTAATAATAATAATTATATATATTTATATAATGTCATATATATATATATATATATATATATATATATATATATATATATATATATATATATGTATATATAACTTCAACAACAATACTATATGATGGTCAATTCTGATGGATGTGACCCTCTTCAACAATGAGATGAACTAAATCAGTTCCAATAGAGCAATAATGAATTGAACCAGCTACAACCAGCAAAAGAACTTTGGGAGATGACTATGAACCACTACATAGAATTCCTAGTCCCTCTATTTTTATCCGCCTACATTTTTGACTTCCTTCACAGGCTAATTGTACACTATTTCAAAGTCCTATTCTTTTTGTACAGCAAAATAACTGTATGAACATATATACATATATTGTATTTAACTTATACTTTAACATATTTAATATGTGGTCAACTTGCCATCTGGGGAAAGGGATGGGGGAAGGAGGGGAAAAATTGGAACAAAAAGTTTTGCAATTGTCAGTGTTGAAAAATTACCCATGCATATATTTTGTAAATAAAAAGCTATAATAAAAAAGTTATTAAAAATAGGTAATTTATAATACCATTTGGGTTGCTTTCCTACATAATTATCAGCAAAGCATATCTTCTTATTTAGGCCCATCTTTTGGGTCTTTTGGATAGATCTCAAATTTAATTCTTCAAAGAATGTAGATTTCCACAACAACCAATTAACATGGTTGGAAAAATGCTGTTATAAAAGTAGATTGACTTTTATTTTAAGGAGGAACTTGAGGATATTAAAATAATTGTGTTGTTTCCCCAAAGATAATTCAGGTTACTTCTCTATTCTATTCTGAGGCAAGATCATTGTCCATTTTCATTGTCAAATATATTTGTACTGACATATGAACTCAATGTTTTATTCATCCAAATTTGTCATGGGGGGAGGTATTTTTCACTTATTTTGTTGACTATAATGCTTAAATAAAAATAAAAGTGAGGAAGACTTTGGTCACATAAGTAATATGATGAAGGACCAGATATTTTCCCTAATCCATATGACTTTTATGAACCTTTCCAAAATTATGCATCAAACATAAAATATGTTCAGCTGTCCCCATCATCTAGGACTCAACTTAAACTGTGATTCACAAATGAATATAGAGTCTCATAACTGAGTAGTTTTGATGTGGTTTGAATGCTGTCAATTCCTGGTGGTCAATAGGTTGGTGGCAATAAGGGAGCTGTTAAGTATCCCCTTTAAATCGGCCACAGGTTTAGGAGTGAAAGAAAGAATTCACTCATTCCCTAACTATTAGTTGCAAAATGAGTTTATTGCTGGATAGAAATCAGTTTGCCAAGGGACTGACTTCTATAGTGGCAAAGACCTCATAAGAAAATGGAGGCTTGGTGCTGGCAATGCTTTCTCAGTGGGTATAAGAGTCCTGACAGCTGAGCAAGCTACCCAAGGCTATCTGTAAAGACCCTAGTTGAGGGAAGCTGTTATATTGGGTAATTTGGTAAGGGATGGGACAGCCTGAGCTATCAGACCAGGATTTCTCAATTGAATGAGAATTTAAAATTTCTATGGGAGTTGATTTGCCCCTGAATAGTATTATTTCTCTTATCCTGGAGGATGAGTTCTGTCTCCACCCCTTGGAGCCTGAGAGATCCTGATCTCTGAGATCAGAAAATGGGACACAATCTCTAAGAGTAATAATCTTAAAGGGAACACAGCTTTAGTAAAGGAAACAGTTCCCTCCTGCTTCAATTTATATATTTATGATTTGTTATCAGTAAATATTTGATGTGCATACCTAGGTCACATAAAAATTTCTCAAATAAAAAGTAGCTGCAAGCAAAAAAGCAGCCCTGGTTTAGAAAACCCAGAAAGAAAATAAGGTTAAAACTATAATTACCAAAGAGTTTAAGAAAAAGAAAACTCAAAACTGTGAACATAAGCAGATAAACCGAAGGAAAAAAAGTAGTGTTTTTCACAGAAAAACTTGTTTGCTTTTTCAACAGCAGGAAATTTGGCCCCTAGATAGAATAAATGAATTCAGATATTTACGGATAACTAATGTAAAATGTCTTGATGAGATTTGAAGAAAATATACTCCCAAAACAAAATGTTTCTGAGTGGTTCAAAAAAGAAATGAGGGGGTGAAGACAGGTTGGCAGAGAGAAGACAAGGCTTACTGTGACTTCCTCTGACCTCTCAAACCAACAATAGATTAAGCCTCTAAACTGATTCTGGAGTCATAGAACCCACACATATTTGAGACACAACACATTTCCAGAAGAAGATACCTTGGAAGAACTTCAGAACAAGTCAAACTGGGAGATTGACAATCTGCCAACCCCAGACCACAACACAGAAAGCCTGAGGCAAGGAGCTAGAATGGGGAGTCAGAATATTGCAGTTTCCATATATCTCAGAATCTTCTATGATCCTCTTAGGCTACTCTGCCCTGGTAGCAAGTGGATGATCTTGCAGATTTGCTATAAAAGGTAAATTGTAAACCACTGAGCCCCACAAGAATGTCTGACCTAACTCTGATTTACCAAGACCAGAAATCAATCCACAGAACTGCCCAAAGGCAAACTAAAGCAGCTGTTGCTCCTTTGCATTAAGAGCAGACTTGAGGGGGGCTGAGCCAAGCTGGCAGAGAAGGTACACGCAAACTTCTAAGCTCTCCCTTACCCTCAATACCAATTATATAATTCAGCCTCAAAAATAACGTTGGACTGGTAAAAATCATGCAGATTAGAAACACAACAACTTACGACCTGAAGAGAATCTGGAACTTCATCAGAAAAGGTCTGTAATAAAGGGAGGGGGAAACAGACCAGCACAGATGGTGATAGACTAAAGGCTAGCTTACTGTACCGATTGGGCTTCAGAGGTCTCTGGGGTTAGAAAAGCTACCGAGACAGAGAATTCTGGCATAGGCTGATAGCTCTACTCTGCTTACAAAAGAGCAGACCAGCAGAGAAGTCAAGCCACTTAAAAAAAAAATCACCAGAAATTGCCTATAGCTACCCCAAACTGGAAGTGAGCCAGCAAGCCAGCAGAAATCACAGCTCACCTTCTGCTGTCCAGTGCTTGTCCTTGGGGCAATTAAGAACCTGTAAGGCAGTGGGGGAGACACAGCCTCGGGCAGCCTATAATCCCATAGTGGGGGGCTCGGCCTAAGGCAGTGGAACTTCCACAGCAGCAAAACTCTCACAACAGTGACTGTGGTTCTCAGGGCAGAGATACTTCCAGTCTGTGCGCCGTGGTTATTTGCCAGTCACCTGCTAATATCCATGGCCTTCAGGGGGCTTTGGCCTGGAGTTGTGACTCTTTCATTGTTCAGCCTCTAGCCTTAGGGCAGTCACTAGACTACAAAGCAGGAGGTCCTTCACTGGGCACACCTCCAGCCTGGCTCTGAACCACTTCCAGAGGAGGAGGGAACTCTTTCCCAGAGCACTCTCATACCTTTTCCATATCATTCACAAGACAGCTGGCTTTCATATTTCTATTCTGTAGAGGAAGCTTGGAACCCTTAATCAGAAAGCAAACCCCACAAGTTATAAAAAATGAGTAAGAAATTGAAGAGAACAATTGACAGCTTCTGTACAGAAAAGCCTGAGGAACCTAACAGCAGACAGTCTTGAAGGGGAATACCCTGAAGGGGAATGTTACCTGGACCCCATCACATAACTCTCTCATAGAAGAGACTATTAAAGACCTGAAAAGAGAGTTAGACGATAAAGGGGTAAAGGAAAGAGAAGCTATGCTAGAGAGTAACAATGTCCTGAAATTTGAATTGGAAAAGATAAAGAATTCACAGGAAATACAGGGAAACAAAATTTGTGAATTGGAAAAGGTTAAAAAAATCACAGGAAAGTAGGATTTCTGAATTGGAAAAGACAAAGAATTCTCAAGAAAGTAGGATTTGTGAATTGGAAAAAGAAAATAACTCACTAAAAAAAAATTAGTGAGATGGAAAAAAATTCCACAGAGCAAAATAATTCATTTAAATACTCAATTGGACATATACAAAAAGAACTAAAAAATGTGAATGAAGAAAATAGCTCATTGAAAATCAGGACTGAACAAATAGAAATTAATGACCCATTGAGACACCAAGAATCAGTCAAACAAAATCAAAAAAAAAAAAAAAAAAAATGAAAAGCTGGAGAATAACATCAAATATTTACTAGGAAAATCTATACATCTGGAAAATAGATCTAGGAGAGATAATCTGAGGATCATTGGACTTCCTAAAAATTATGATGAAAAAAAAGCCTAGATTCTATTTTACAGGAAATCATCAAAGAGAACTGTCCAAAGATAATAGAAACAGAAGGGAATATAGGCATTGAAAGAATTCATTGAACACCTTCTGAAAAAGACACTTAAAAAAAAAATTGTGGCTAAGCTGCAGAACTATCAAACTAAGGAAAAAATATTGCAAGCAGCAAGGAAAAAACAATTCAAATATCGAGGTGCCACAATAAGGGTCACTCAAGACCTAGCTGCATCCACATTAAAGGATCCAGGGCCTGGAATGTGATATTCCGAAAGGCAAAAGAACTTGAAATGCAGCCAAGAATAAACTAGCCAGCTAAGTTTAGCATTTTCTTCCATGGAAGAAAATGGACATTTAATGAATTCCACTTGTTTCTAAGAAAAAAAAACAGGGGGCAGCTAGGTGGCACAGTACATAGAGCACCAGTCTTGAATTCAGGAGGATCCGAGTTCAAATCTGGTCTCAGACACTTAACACTTCCTAGCTGTGTGACCCTGGGCAAATCACTAAACCCCAGCCTC
Organism: Sminthopsis crassicaudata; assembly: GCF_048593235.1. NCBI lineage: Eukaryota > Metazoa > Chordata > Mammalia > Dasyuromorphia > Dasyuridae > Sminthopsis > Sminthopsis crassicaudata. Next base: position 344,709,823 of record NC_133618.1, on the reverse strand, counting down.
AGGGGAAAAAAAAAAGAAAGAAAGAAAGAAAAAAAAAGAAAAAAAACAGACTTAAACAAAAAATTTGATCTCCAACCACAAGACTCAAGAGAAGCAGAAAAAGGTAAAAGGAACTCTTGAGAACTGTATTTCTGTTGTGGATATACATAAAGTCCACATGTATAATTTGATTTTACTGATATAAGATTTAAAAAAGGGGGAAGTAGAAAGGGAAAGGTGATAGTATCAGAAAATGGGTAAAAGGGAGATAAAAAGAGGGAAAATACATCCCAGGAAGAGGCAAAGAAAATTTACCACATTTGAGGAAATTTAGAGAAGGGGAAGAACACTGTGTGAATCTTACTCTCATCAGAGTAGACTCAAAGAGTTAATAATTGACATATTTGTTTTTCAGAGAATTCTCTCACTTCATTAAAAGGGGGAGAGGAAAAGGACAAAGGAAAAGAGAAATAAGGGAAGGGTACAAGAAAGGGGAAGGGATTGAAAAGTAGGGGGGACAGATACTAAAAAGGGAGGGCTGCATGACACAAGTAGGCCCATAAGCTTAATACTGGGGAAGGAGTTCAGGGGGAACAAGGAAAAAAAAAAAGCATAATTTGGGGATAATATGATGGCAGGAAATACAGAATTAGAAATTTTAACTGTAAATGTGAATGGGATGAACTCTCCTATTAAATGAAAGTGGATAGCAGACTGGATCAAAACCCTACAATATATTGCTTAAAGGAAACACAATTAAAACAGGCAGATACTTACAGAGTAAAGGTAAAAAGCTGGAGCAGAATCTATTATGCTTCAAGAGAAGTCAAAAAATCAGGGGTGGCCATCTTTATCTCAGATCAAGCAAAAGCAGAAATTGATCTAATTAAAAGAGATAAGGAAGGAAACTATATCCTGCTAAAAGGTAGCATAGACAATGAAGCCATATCAATATTAAACATATATGCACCAAGTGGAATAGCATCTAACTTCCTAAAGGAGAAGTTAAGAGAGTTGCAAGAAGAAATAGACAGCAAAACTATAATAGTGGGAGATCTCAACCTTGCACTTTCAGAGCTAGATAAATCAAACCACAAAATAAATAAGAAGGTAAAGAAGGTAAACAGAATATTGGAAAAATTAGGTATGATAGATCTTTGGAGAAAACTGAATGGTGATAGAAAGGAGTATGCTTTCTTCTCAGCAGTTCATGGAACCTATCCAAAAATTGATCATATATTAGGACATAAAAATCTCAAAATTAAATGCAGGAAGGCAGAAATAGTAAATGCTTTCTTCTCAGAACACAATGCAATAAAAACTACATTCAACAAGAAATTAGGGGTAAATAGACCAAAAAGCAATTGGAAACAAAATAATCTCATCTTAAAGAATGATTAGGTGAAGCAGCAAATTATAGAAACTATTAAAAATTTCAGCCAAGATAATGACAAGGATGAGACATCATACCAAAATTTGTGGGATGCATCTAAAGCGGTAATAAGGGGAAATTTTATATCTTTAGAGGCTTACTTGAATAAAATAGAGAAAGAGAAGATCAATGAATTGGGCTTAAAATTTAAAAAGCTAGAAAAAGACCAAATTAAAACACCCCAACCAAACACTAAACTTGAAATTTTAATATTAAAAGGAGAAATCAATAATATTGAAAGTAAAAAAAAATAATTCATAACTTTAGCAAAGTTGCTGAATACAAAATAAATCCACATAAATCCTCAGCATTTTTATACATCACCAACACAATCCAAGAGCAAGAGATACAAAGAGAAATTCTATTCAAAACAACTGTCGAGAATATAAAATATGGGGGAATCCATCTACCAAAGAAAAGTCAGGAATTATGTGAGCAAAATTAGAAAACACATGCTACAAAAATAAAGTCAGATTTAAATAATTGGAAAAATATTAAGTCCTCTGGGATAGGCCGAGCAAATATAGTAAAGATGACAATACTCCCTAAATTAATCTGTTTATTTAGTGCTATACCAATCAGACTCCCAAGAAACTATTTTAATGACCTAGAAAAAATAACAGCAAAATTCATATGGAAGAGCAAAAGGTCGAGAATTTCAGGAGAATTAATGAAAAAAAAAATCAAATGAAGGTGGCCCAGCTGTACCTGATCTAAAACTATATTATAAAGCAGTGGTCACCAAAACCATTTGGTATTGGCTAAGAAATAGACTAGTTGATCAGTGGAACAGGTTAGGTTAACGGGACAAGATAGTGTTCAACTATAGCAATCTAGTGTTTGTCAAACCCAAAGATACCAACTTTTGGGATAAGAATTCATTATTTGAAAAAAACTGTTGGTAAAACTGGAAATTAGTATGGCAGAATTTAGATATGGACCCACACTTAACACCATATACCAAGATAAGATCAAGATGGGTCCATGATTTAGGCATAAAGAATGTGATAATAAAAAGATTAGAGGAACATAGGATAGTTTACCTCTCAGATTTGTGGAGGAGGAAGGAATTTATGACCAAAGGAGAAGTAGAGATCATTATTGATCACAAAATAGAGGCTTTTGATTACATCAAATTAAAAAAGCTTCTGTACAAACAAAACTAATGCAAACTAGATTAGAAGGGAAGTAATAAATTGGGAAAATATTTTTACAGTTAAAGGTTCTGATAAAGGCCTCATTTCCAAAATATATAGAGAACTGACTCTAATGTATAAGAAATCAAACCATTCTCCAATTGACAAATGGTCAAAGCATATAAACAGACAATTTTCAGATGATGAATTTGAAACTGTTTCCACCCATATGTTCCAAATCACTATTGATCAGAGAAATGCAAATTAAGGCAACTCTGAGATACCACTACACTCCTGTCAGATTGGCTAAAATAACAGGAAAAAATGATGAATGTTCAAGGGGATGTGGGAAAATTGGGACACTGATGCATTGATGCACCAACAGGTGGAGTTGTGAAAGAATCCAACCATTCTGGAGAGCATTCTGGTAGTATGCTCAAAAAGTTATCAAACTGTGAATTCCCTTTGATCCAGCAGTGGTACTACTGGGCTTATATCCCAAAGAAATACTAAAGAAAGGAAAGGGACCTGTATGTGCCAAAATGTTTGTGGCAGTTCTTTTTGTAGTGGCTAGAAACTGGAAAATGAATGGATGCCCATCAATTGGAGAATGGTTGGGTAAATCATAGTATATGAATGTTATGTAATATTATTGCTCTGTAAGAAATGACCAGCAGGATGAATATAGAGAGGCTTGTAGAGACTTACATGAACTTATGCTGAGTGAAATGAGCAGAACCTTCAACAGCAATACTGTATGAAAATGTATTCTAATTGAAGTGGATATCTTCAGCATAAAGAAGATCTCATTCACTTCAAGTTGATCAATGATGGAAAGAAACAGCTACACCCAGAGAAGGAACACTGGGAATTGAATGTAAACAGGTCACACAATTGTTTTTCTACCCAGGTTACGTATACCTTCAGAATCCAATTCTCACCATGCAACAGGAAGTTTGGTTTTGTATACATGTATTGTATCTAGGTTATACTGTAGCACATTTGATATATATGGGATTACCTGTCATCTGGGGGAGGGGGTGGAGGGATGGAGGGGAAAATTTGGAAAAATGAATATGAGACAATGTTGTAAAAAAATTACTCATGCATATGTACTGTCAAGAAAAATTGTAATTATAAAATTAATAAAAAAAAAAGTTGAAGAGCAAAAAAAAAGCAGACTTGAAGCTTTAAAGAAAATGAACAAAGAAACAAAAAACTCCTATCATAGACAGCTTTTATGGAGAGAGAGAAGAACAAACCTCAAATCCTGAGTTTGCTAAAGGCAAATCAACTACAGGTAAAGCCCCAAAGGGAGATATGAACTGGTCTCCATTTCACAAAGCTTTCTTGGAAGATTGCATAAAGAATTTTGCAAGAGATTGACCCATACTTAACACTGTACACCAAGACCAGGTCAAAATGGGTTCATGACCTAGGCATAAAGAATGACATTATAAATAAATTAGAGGAACATAGGATAGTTTACCTCTCAGACCTGTGGAAAAGTAATGAATTTATGTCCAAAGAAAACTAGAGATCATTATTGATCACAAAGTTTAAAACTTTGATTATATCAAATTGAAAAGCTTTTATACAAACAAAACTAATGGAGATAAAATTAGAAGGGAAAAAATAAAACTAGGAAAACATTTTACAGTCAAAGGTTCTGATAAACACCTCATTTCCAAAATATATAGAGAATTGACTCTAAATTATAAGAAATCAAGCCAATCTCCAACTGATAAATGGTCAAAGGATATGAATAGACAATTTTTGGATAAAGAAATTAAAACTATTTCTAGTCATATGAAAAGATGCTCCAAATCATTATTAATCAGAGAAATGCAAATTAAGACGACTCTGAGATACCACTACACACCTGTCAGATTGGCTAGAATGACAGGCAAAGGTAATGCAGAATGTTGGAGGTGATGTGGGAAAACAGGGACACTGATACATTGTTGGTGGAATTGTGAATACATCCAGCCATTCTGGAGAGCAATTTGGAACTATGCTCAAAAAGTTATCAAACTGTGCATACCCTTTGACCCAGCAGTGTTACTACTGGGCTTATATCCCAAAGATATCTTTTGTTTTATTTTAAAAATTAATTTTATAATTATAACATTTTTGACAGTATATATGCATACTTAATTTTTTACAACATTATCTTTTGTACTGCCTTCCTTTCTGAATTTTCCCCTTCTTCCCTCCACCCCCTTCCCTGGATGGCAGGCATTCCCATACATATTAAGTATGTTATAGTATATCCTAGATACAATATGTATGTGCAGAACCGAATTGTGTTGTTATTGTTGCAAAGGAAGAATTGGATTCGGAAGTTAAAAATTGTAAAAGGCTAGAACTGAGCAATGCACTTGGATAATGAAGCACTTGCCATCACTTGATGTAAGTCTCTCCAAGCCTCTCTATATTCATCCTGCTGGTCATTTCTTACAGAACAATAATATTCCATAACATTCATATGCCACAATTTACCCAACCATTCTCCAATTGATGGGCATCCATTCATTTTCCAGTTTCTACACACTATAAAAAGGATTTCCACAAACATTTTGGCACATACAGGTCCCTTTCCCTTCTTTAGTATTTCCTTGAGATATAAGCCCAGTAGTAGTACTGCTGGATCAAAGGGTATGCATAGTTTGATAACTTTTTGAGCATACTTCCAGAATGCTCTCCAGAATGGTTGGATTCTTTCACAACTCCACCAACAATGCATCAGTGTCCCAGTTTTCCCACAGCCCGTCCAACATTCATCGTTATTTGTTCCTGTCATCTTAGCCAATCTGACAGGTGTGTAATGATATCTCAGAGTTGTCTTAATTTGCATTTCTCTGATCAATAGTGATTTGGAACACTTTTTCATATGAGTGGAAATAGTTTTAATTTCATCATCTGAAAACTGTCTGTCCATATCCTTGGACCATTTATCAATTGGAGAATGGCTTGATTTCTTATAAATTAGAGTCAGTTCTCTGTATCTTTTGGAGATGAGGCCTTTATCAGAATCTTTAACTATAAAAATGTTTTCCCAATTTTTTATTTCCCTTCTAATCTTGTTTGCATTAGTTTTGTTTGTACAAAAGCTTTTTAATTTGGTGTAATCAAAATGTTCTATTTTGTGATCAATAATGATCTCCATTTCTCCTTTGGTCACAAATCCCTTCCTCCTCCACAAGTCTGAGAGGTAAACTATCCTATGTTCCTCTAATTTATTTATGATCTCATTCTTTATGCCTAAATCATGGACCCATTTTGATCTTATCTTAGTATGTGGTGTTAAGTGTGGATCTATGCCTAGTTTCTGCCATACTAATTTCCAGTTTTCCCAGCAGTTTTTTTCAAATAATGAATTCTTATCCCAAAAGTTGGGATCTTTGGGTTTGTCAAACACTAGATTGCTATTTTTATTCACTATCTTGTCCTGTGAACCTAACCTATTCCACTGATCAAATAGACTATTTATTAGCCAATACCAAATGGTTTTGGTGACTGGTACTTTATAATATAGTTTTAGATCAAGTAAAGCTTTGTCACCTTCATTTGATTTTTTTTCATTAATTCTCTTGAAATTCTCTGCCTTTTGTTCTTCCATATGAATTTTGCTGTTACTTTTTCTAGGTCATTAAAATAGTTTCTTGGGAGTCTGATTGGTATAGCACTAAATAAATAGATTAGTTTAGGGAATATTGTCATCTTTATTATATTCGCTTGGCCTATCCAAGAGCACTTAATATTTTTCCAATTATTTAAATCTGACTTTATTTTTGTAGCATGTGTATTGTAATTTTGCTCACATAATTCCTGACTCTCCTTTGGTAGATATATTCCCAAATATTTTATACTCTTTACATTTGATCTGAATGGAATTTCTCTTTGTATCTCTTGCTGTTGGATTGTGTTGGTGACGTATAAAAATGCTGAGGATTTATGTGGTTTATTTTGTATCCTGCAACTTTGCTAAAGTTATGAATTTTTTCTAATAGCTTTTTAGCAGAATCTTAGGGGTTCTCTAAGTATATCATCATATCATCTGCAAAGAATTTGATTTCCTCATTACTTGCTCTTATTCCTTTAATCCCTTTCTCGCCTCTTATTGCTAGCATTTCTAGTACAATATTGAATAGTAATGGTGATAGTGGGCAACCTTGTTTCACTCCTGATCTTACTGGGAAATGTTCCAGTTTATCACCATTACATATGATGTTTACTAATGGTTTTAAATATATGCTCCTGATTATTTTAAGGAATAGTCCATTTGTTCCTATACTCTCAAGTGTTTTTAGTAGGAATGGATGTTGTATTTTATCAAATGCTTTTTCTGCATTGATCATACGGTTTTTGTTAATTTGGTTATTAATATGGTCAATTATATTAATAGTTTTCCTAATATTGAACCACCCCTGCATTCCTGGTATAAATCCCACTTGGTCATAGTGTATTATCCTGGGGATGTTTTTTTGTAGTCTTTTTGCTATATTTTATTTAAGATTTTTGCCTCAATATTCATTAGGGAGATTGGTCTATAATTTCCTTTCTCTGTTTTCAGCCTACCTGGTTTAGGTATCAGTACCATATCTGTGTCATAAAAGGAATTTTGTAGGACTCCTTCAATCCCTATTTTTTCAAATATTTTATATAGCATTTGGAGTTAATTGTTCTTTAAATGTTTGGTAGAATTCACATGAAAATCCTTCTAGTCCTGGGGATTTTTTCTTAGAGAGTTGATTAATAGCTTGTTCTATTTCTTTTTCTGAAATGGGACTATTTAGACTATTTACTTCTTCCTCTGTTAATCTGGGCAAGCTATTTGGAGATATTCTCCATTTCCTTTAAGTTATCGAATTTATTGGCATAAAGTTGGGCAAAGTAACTACTAATTATTGTTCTAATTTCTTCTTAATTAGTTGGAAGTTCTTCCTTTTCATTTTTAAGACTAACAATTTGCTTTTCCTCTTTTCTTTTTTTAATCAGACATATTAAGGGTGTGTCTATGTTGTTGGTTTTTTTGTAGAACCAACTCTTAGTTTTAGTAATTAATTCAGTTGTTTTACTTTCAATTTTATTAATCTCTTCTTTTATTTTTAGAATTTCAAGTTTCATGTTTGTCTGGGGGTTTTTAATTTGTTCATTTTATAGCATTTTTAGTTGTATGTGCAATTCATTGACCTTTTCTTTCTGTATTTTATGCAAGTAGGCCTCTAGAGATATAAAATTTTTCCTTATTACCATTTTGGCTGTATCCCACACATTTTGGTATGATGTCTTATTATTATCATTTTCTTGGGGGAAGTTATTAATTATATCTATGATTTGCTGTTTCACCCAATCATTCTTTAGTATGAGATTATTTAGTTTCCAATTATTTTTTGGTCTATTTTCCGCTAGCTTTTTATTGAATGTAATTTTCATTGCATTGTGGTCTGAAAAGGATGCATTTACTATTTCTGCCTCACTGCATTTGATTTTGAGGTTTTTATGTCCTAATATATGGTCAGTTTTTGTATAGGTTCCATGAACTGCTGAGAAGAAAGTGTACTCCTTTCTGTCTCCATTTAGCTTTCTCCAAAGATCTATCATATCAAACTTTTCTAGTATTGTATTTACCTCTTAGACTTCTTTTTTATTTATTTTGTGGTTTGATTTATCTAATTCTGAGAGTGCAAGGTTGAGATCACCCACTATTATAGTTTTGCTGTCTATTTCTTCTTGCAGCTCTCTTAATTTCTCTTTTAAGAATTTAGATGCTGCACCACTTAGTGTGTATATATTTAATATTGATACTGCTTCATTATCTATGCTACCCTTTAGCAAGATATAATCCCTTCCTTATCTCTTTTAATTAGATCAATTTTTGCTTTTGCTTGATCTGAGATGAGGATGGCTACCCCTGCTTTTTTGGCTTCACTTGAAGCATAGTAGATTCTGCTCCAACCTTTAACTTTTTCAGGTGTGTTTCCTGTAAACAACATATTGTAGGATTCTGCCTTTTAATCCAGTCTGCTAACTGCTTCCTCTTTATGGGGGAGTTTACCCTATTCACATTTATGGTTAAAATGACTATATCTATATTGCTTGCCATCCTCTTGCCAACTCTTGCTTATGCTTTTCTCCTTTCCTTCCCCCTTACCCCCCTCCCTAGTATTAAACTTGGGAGCACCACTTGCTTTTCATAGCCTTCCCTTTTAGTATCCCTCTCCCACCTTAAAGTTCCTCCCCCTATTTTACCCCTTTTCCTCACAATTTCTATATTCCCTTCCTTTTAGGTTACTCCTTCCCTTTTTACTTTTTCCCTCCCACTTTTCAATGAAGTGGAAGGAGTTTCACCATAAATCAAATATGTGTATTGATACACACTATATTCATTCCCCTCCTTTCTTTCTCTCAGATATAATAGGTTACCTTTACCTCTTCATGAGATGTAGTACCACCACTTTACCCTTTTTTATGATATAATGTCCTTTCCACCTCTGGTTTCTAGAACAAATTATACATGTGTTCTTTATATATATTTATGGCAGAAATATAGTCCTCAAGATTTTACGTTTTTAGAAATCTCTTGAGTTCTGTATTTGGAGCTCAAACTTTTTGTGTAGATCCGGTTTTTTCATCAAAAAATAAATGGAATTCATTTACTTCTTTAAATGTCCATTTTCTTCCCTGTTAAAAGATGCTCATTTTTGCTGGGTAAGTTATATACCAAGTTCTTTATCCTTTTGGAATATCATATTCTAGGCCTTTCACTCCTTTAATGTGGATGCTGATAGATCCTGGATTATCCTTATTGTGGCTCCTCCATATCTGAATTGATTTTTTTCTAGAAGCTTCCAATATTTTTTCCTTTGTCTGATGGTTCTTGAACTTGGACACTATATTTCTTGGTGTTTTTATTTTAGGGTCCCTGTCAGTAGGTGATCGGTGAATTTTTTTCAATGTCTGTTTTACCTTCTATTTCTAAAACATCTGGGCAGTTCTCTTTGATAGTTTCCTGGTAAATAGTTTCCAGGCTCTTTTTTTCCTCATATTTTTCAGGGAGTCCAATTATTCTCAAATTGTCTCTCCTGGATCTATTTTCCAGGTCTATTATCTTCCCAATAAGGTACTTGACATTCTTTTCCATTGTTTTGTTTTTTTGGTTTTGCTTGACTACTTCTTGGTTTCTCCTTGAATCATTTCAATTCTACTTGTTCGATTCTGATTTTCAAAGATGTATTTTCTTCACTCACTTTTTTATATCTTTTTGTAATTGTCCAATTGAGTTTTTAAGTGAGTTTTTTTTCTTCTATGGAATTTTTTTCCATTTCATCAATTTTATTTTTAGAGAATTATTTTCTTTTTCCAACTCACTAATCCTGTTTTTCTTGGATTCGTTTACCTTTTCCAACTCACTAATCCTGTTTTCCTTGGAGTTGTTTACCTTTTCCAAATCACTAATTTTGTATTTCAATGATTTCATTTCTTTATCCACTCTGCCTTTAAATGCGTTGGAAGATGCCAGGCTTCCCTTTCCTTTTCCAATTTCTCTTCTAGCTCTCTTGTGAGAGTCTTTTTGATTTCCTCTATGAGAGTTTTGTGTATTGAGGAGCAGATCATATCCCCCTTTGGGGATTCATCTGGAGACAGTTGGTTTTTAGTCTCCTCAGGGTTTGAAATCTGCTCTCTATCCATATAGAAGTTGTCAATGATTAGAGCCCTTTTAAATTTTTTATTCATTTTGTCAGAGCAAAATCAAAGAAAACAAATTAATAAGGAAAACAATTGGTCTGCTTTGGGGGGGGGGGATGGGGCTAGATGGTGTTACTGGGCTTCCTCTACAGATTGCGGGAGACAGCAGCGAGGCACTAACAGGACAGAGATGGCTGTGCTGCATTTGTGCTCTGAGGCTCTAAGAATGCTCTGAGTCACTCTGGGTGGGGGGTGGGGGTAGCCAGGTCCCAAGAGACCCTAGCTTTCCAAGGTTTTATTTTCTACCTCCAATATTAACAGCTTCTCTGTTGATCTTGGCTTGCTGCCAAGATGGAATATCCACACTGGGGTAAACAGTGTTTACTCCACAGAAACAGCAGAGATCACACCCCTCCTCCCTCCAGTCTGAGCAGTGTGAGCTGCCTGCCTGGGTCTTGCTGCTTGTCCTCAGCCTGCACCCAGTCTATTCATCCCTCCCCCAAGCAAAAACAGACCTTTTCTGGCAAATTTCAAGGATGATTTCTGTTGGTAATTATTTGTGGATTTTTTTGCAGTCAAGCATTAATTCCAAGGCTTGTCATGAAATAAATTCTGAGAGAAAACGTGGAGCTCAAGCAGCTGTGTGTCTCCTCTCCACCATCTTGGCCGGAAGTCCCCAAAAGAGATCTTAAGGAAGGGAAAAGGACTTGTATGTGCAAGAATGTTTGTGGTAGCCCTCTTTGTAGTGGCTAGAAACTGGAAACTGAGTGGATGCCCATCAATTGGAGAATGGCTGAATAAATTGTTGTGCATGAATATTATGGAATATTATTGTTCTGTAAGAAATGACCAACAGGATGATTTCAGAAAGGCTTGGAGAGACTTACATGAACTGATGCTGAGTAAAATGAGTAGGACCAGGAGATTGTTGTATACTTCAACAACAATACTATATGATGATCAATTCTGATGGATGTGGCCATTTTCAACAATGAGATGAACCAATTCAGTTCCAATAGTGCAGTAATGTACTGAACCAGCTACATCCAGCAAAAGAATTCTGGGAGATGACTATGAACCACTGCATAGAATTCCCAATCCCTCTAATTTTGTCCACCTGCATTTTTTATTTCCTTCACAGGCTAATTGTACACTATTTCAAAGTCAGATTCTTTTTGTACAGCAAAACAACTGTTTGGGCATATATTGTACATATGTTGTATACATATATTGTATTTAATTTATACTTTAACATATTGAACATGTATTGGTCAACCTGCCATCTGGGGGAGGGGAGGAGGAGAAAAATTAGAACAAAAGGTTTGGCAATTGTCAATGTTGTAAAATTATCCATGCATATATCTGGTAAATAAAAACTATTAATAAAAAAATAATAAAGTCTGTATTTCTCATATATATGTGAGAAATTAAGTCAAATTATAGAAATAAGAAACATCCCTGAATTAATAAATCATCAAAATATATGAACAGGCAGCTTTAAGAAGAAATCATATATCTATAAATATGCTTTAAATCGGTATTCACTAACAATGCAGATTAAAACAACTCCAGTGTACCACTATATACCTAACAGAAATGATAATTACTGGATGGGATGTGGGAAATTGGGTATGCTAATAAAGTGTATTGTATTACTTTAAAAAAAAAAGAATCTTGCAAGAGAATTAGGAGAAAAATGGGAAAAGGAAATGAGATCTTTGCAAAAAGGGATAGGAAAGGCATATAACACCCTATAAAATAGATTTGCTAATATGGAAAAGAATTATAAATTTTTTAAAAATAGAAATGAAAAAATACCAATTCATTGAAAAACGAATTTGTGAAATGGAAAAGAATATGCAAAGAACAAAACAATTCAATTGGCCAAATACAAAAGGAACTAAAAAAAGGCAACTGAAGAAAATAATACACTAAAATTAGAATTGAACAAATGGAAGTGAATGACTCAATAAGACTTCATGAATCAGTGAAACAAAACCAAAAAAAGAAAAAAATAGAAAAAAATATGAAATACCTCCTAGGAAAAACTGACCTGGAAAATAGATCTAGGAGAGGCAAACTAAGGGTTATTGGGCTTCCTAAAAGCCATGATGAAAAAAATAACTTAGACATTATCTTACAGGATATCATAATCATTATAATCATAACAGAAAGTAAAATAACCTTTGAAAAAATTCATCAATCACCTCCTGAAAGAGACCCCAAAATTAAAACTCCAAAAAATATTGTGGCTAAATTTCAGAACTATCACACCAAGGAAAAAATATTACAAACAACCAGAAAGAAATAATTTAAATACTGAGGAATCACAATCAGGATTACCCAGAGGGCAGCTAGTTCAAATCCATCTTCAGACATTTAATACTTTCTAGTTGTGTGACTGTGGGCATGTCACTTAACCCCAAGTGCTTCAGGGAAAAAAAAAAAAAAAAAAAGATTATCCAAGACCAAGTAGCTTCTATCTTAAAGGATCAAAGGGCTTGGAATTGATATTCCAAAATGCAAAGGAACTTGTATTACAGCCAACAATAAGCTATCCAGCTAAAATGAGCAGTATCCTTCAGGGAAGAAGTTGGACATTCAATGATACAGGTAAATTTTATCTAATTCTGATAAAAAGACCAGAATTGAATAAAAAAATTAATCTCCAAACACAGAACTCAAGAGAATCATAAAAAGGTAAAAAGGAAAGAACTATTGAGAACTATATTTCTCTTTTTTATTATAGCTTTTTATTTACAAGATATATGCATGGACAATTTTTCAGCATTGACAGTTGCAAAACCTTCTGTTCCAACTTTTCCCCTCTTCCCCTCTCCCCCAGATGGAAGGTAGACCAATACATGTTAAATATGTAAAAGTACTATATTTCTCTTATGGGTATACTGAGAGAGTGTGGGTATAATTTGATTTTATGATAATAATATGAAAAAGAAACTATAGGTGGGAATGGGGTTGTGGTTGAAAAAAGGGAAAAGGAGGTAAAATAAGGGAAATTACATCTCACAAAGAGGCAAAGAAGACCTATTATAATTGAGGGAAAAAAGGAAAAGGAATGAGCATTGTGTGAATCTTACTCTAATCAGATCTGTCTCAAAGAGAGAATATCAGACATATTGGGTTTCACAGAAACTTGTCTCACCTTATAGGAAAGTGAGAGAGGGAAAGGGGAAAATAAAAGGCAAGATTAATAGGAGGGAAAACAGAAGTAGTAATTGAAAGGTATAAGAAAGGGAAAAGGGCTCTAAAGGGGGAGAGCTGTTTGAGGAAAGTGATCAGAAGCAAAATACTGGGGAGGAGGCAAGAGGAAAAGAAAGAGAAAAGCATAATTTACAGTAAGTAAGATGGCAGGAAATACAGAATTAATTATTTTAACTGTGAATGTGAATGTGGCAAATTCTCCCATAAAACAGAAATGGATAGCAGACTGGATTAAAAGCCAGAATACTACAATATGTTATTTACAAGAAGTACATTTAAAGCAGAGTGATACATACATAAAGTCCTGGAGCAGAATCTATTAGACTTCAGGTGAAGTTAAAAACAAACAAACAAACAAAACAAAAGAAAAGAAACCAAAAAAAAAAAAAAAAAAAAAAAAAAAAAACAAAACAAAAACAAAACAAAACAAAAAAAAAAAAAAAACAGGGGAAGCAATCCTGAACAGAGATCAAGTAAAAGCAAAGGTAAATCTAATTAAAAGAGATAATGAAGGAAACTATATCTTACTAAAGAGTAGCATAGATAATATAGCAATATCAATACTAAACATATAAGCACCAAGTGGTATAGCATCCAAATTTCTGGAAAAGTTGATAGATTCAAAAAGAAATAGACAACAAAACAATACTAGTGGGAAATCACAACCTTGCTCTCTCAGAACTAGATAGATCAACCCAAAAATAAATAAGAAAGAAGTTAAGGAGGTAAACATAATGTTAGAAAAGTAAGGTATGGTAGATCTTGAGTGGAGACAGAAAGTTTACTTTTTTCTCTGCAGTTCATGGAACCTATACAAAAATTGGCCATATGTTAGGGCATAAAAAACCTCAAAATCAAATGCAGAAAGGCAGAAATAGTAAATGCATCATGATGCAATAAAAATCACATCCAATAAAAGGCCAGGAGAAAACAGATCAAAAAGAATTTGGAAACCAAATAATCTCATCCTAAAGAATGAATGTGTGAAATAGCAAATCATAGATGCAATCAATAATTTCATCCAAGAGAATGACAATAATGAAACAGCATACCAAACTTTGTAGGATGTAGCCAAAGCTATTAGTAGGGGAAATTTTATATCTCTAGATGCTTACTTGCATGAAACAGAGAAAGAGAACATCAATGAATTGGACTTGCAACTAAAAAAAGCTAGAAAAAGAACAAATTAAAAACTCTCAATTAAATACCAAGTTTGGCATTCTGAAAATAAAAGGAGAAATTAATAAAATTGAAAATAAGAAAGGTATTGAATTACTAAATAAAATCAAGAATTGGTTTTATGGGGAAAAAAAACAACAAAATAGATAAAAATTTTAGTTAATTTGATTAGAAAAAGGAAAAAAAGAAAATCAAATCGAAATGAAAAGGGAGAACTTCCTATCAATGAACAGAAAATTAGAGTAATAATTAGGAGTTGTTGTGCCAAACTATATGCCAATAAATTTGATAATCTAAGTGAAATAGAGGAATATCTACCAAAAAAAATATGGATTACCCAGGTTAACAAAAGAGAAATAAATTATTTAAATAATCCCCATTTTAGAAAAAGAAATAGAAAAAAGCTATTAATCAACTCTCTAAGAAAAAAATCTCCAGGGTCAGATGGATTTACATTTAAAGAACAATTATTTCCAATACTATATAAAGTATTTGAAAAAAATAGGGAAAGAAGGCATCCTACCAAATTCCTTTTATTTAGCTGATAGCTAAACCAGGTAGAGTGAAAATGGAAAAAGAAAATTATAGACCAATTTCCCTAATGAATATTGATGCAAAAATCTTAAATGAAATATTAGTAAAGAGATTTTAGAAAGTTATACCCAGGATAACACACTGTGACCAAGTAGGATTTATACCAAGAATGCAGGACTGGCTCAATATTAGGAAAACTATTAACATAATCAACTATATCAATTACCAAACTAACAAACTATTGATTATCTCAATAGATGCAGAAAAAGCATTTAATAAAATTCAACTCCCATTCCTATTAAAAACATTAGAGAATATAGGAACAAATGGACTTTTCCTTAAAATGATTAGTAGCATCTATTTAAAATGATCAGCAAGCATTATATGTAATGGGAACAAACTAGAGCCATTCCCATGAAGATTAGGAGTGAACAAGGTTGCCCACTATCACCATTACTATTCAATATTGTATTAGAAATTTTAGCTTTGGCAATAAGAGAAGAAAAAGAAACTAAAAGAATTACAGTAGGTAATGAGGAAACCAAATTATCACTCTTTGCAGATGATATGATGGTACACTTAGAGAACCCTAGAGAATCAACTAAAAAAGTACTAGAAACAATTCACAACTTTAGCAAAGTTGCAGGATACAAAATAAAGCCACAGAAGTCATCAACATTTTTATACATTACCAAGAAATTCCAGCAGCAAGGGACACCAAAAAAATTCATTCAAAACAACTTTGGATAGTATAAAATATTTGGGAATTTATCTGCCAAGGGAAAGTCAGGAACCATATGAACACAACTACAAAACATTTTCCACACAAATGAAGTCAGATCTAATCAGTTGGGAAAATATCAAATGCTCATTGGTAGGCCAAGCAAATGTAATAAAAACGGTAACTACCTGAATTAATCTACTTATTTAGTGCTATACCAATCAACTTCCCAAGAAATTATTTTATAGACCTAGAAAAAATAATAACAAAGTTCATCTTGAAAAACAAAAAGTCAAAAATTTCATGGGAATTAATGAAAAAAAAAAAAAAGCCATGGAAGGTGGCCTAGCTGTGCCAGACCTAAAACTGTGTTATAATGCAGCAATCATCAAAACCATTTGGTACTGGTTAAGAAAGAGTAGTTGAAGAGTGGAATAAGTTAGAATCACAGAACAAAATAGTCAATAACTATAGCAATCTGTGTTTGACAAACCCAAGCACCCCAGTTTTGAGGATAAGAATTTACTATTTGACAAAAATTGTTGGGAAAATTGGAAACTAGTATGGAAGAAACTAGGCATTGACCCGGACCTAACACTCTTTATCAAGATAAGGTTGAAATGGCTTCATAATTTAGATTTAAGGAGTGATATTATAAATAAATCAGAAGAACATAGGATAGTTTAACTCTTAGATCTGTGGAGAAGGAAGGAATTTATGTCCATGTTAAAAAAAATTATCCATGAATATGTTTTGAAAACAAAATGATTTAAAATAAATAAAAAATAATGAAGTTGCAAAAAAACAGAAATGAAAATTATAAGAGCAGAATTTATGCAAAAATATTGAGCAGACAAACCTCACAAAGACACTTGCAAAAAAAGGCAAAAAAGAAGGAAGAATGTACTTGACTAAGTGAAAGGGAAAAAGTAGGGAGAAGAATTATATGACTAGATAAAACAGGTAGTTATTTTTAACAATTAATATTTTATTTAAATAGTTCAGGTTGATACTGTCAATACCCTTCCCCCTTTTGAACTTTTCAACAATATTTTAATTTTACAATTACATACAAAATAGCTTTCAGCATTCATTTTTGTAAGATCCTAAGTTCTGGTTTTTTTCTCCCTCTCCTTTTCATCTACCTTTGAGAGAATAGCAAATTATAGCAAACAATCTGATATAGATTATACATGGACACTGATTGTAAATATATTTTATTAATCATATTGAAAATGAAATATCAAAACAAAATGGAAAAATCACAAAAAAGAAAATTAGTATGCTTTCTTCTGTATTCAGTCTCCATAGTTCTTTCTCTGAATGTGAATGGCATTTTTTATCCCAAGTCTATTGGAATCATTTTGTATCATTGTATTTTTGCAAAGAGCTAAGTCTGTCATAGTTGATCAATACACAATCTTGCTGTTATACACTGCTTTCCTGGTGCTGCTCACACTTTGCTTAGTCTCAATTCATTTAAGTTTTTCCAGGCTTTTCTGAAATCAGTTTACTTATCATTTATTATAGAAAAATAGTATTCCATTACAATCATATGCCATAATTTATTCATCCATTCCCAAATTGATGTGTATCCACTCAATTTCCAATTCTTTGCCACCACAAAAAGAGCTGCTACAAACATTTTTGCACATATGAGTTTTTCCCCCTTTTTTATGATCTTTTTGAGATACAGACCCAGCAGTGGCATTGCTGGATCAAAGAGTTCTCCCCAAAATAAAGAGTTATCACATTTTGACAGCCTTTTGGACATAGATCCAAATTGTTCTCCAGAATGACTGGATCAATTCGCTTCTCCACCAACAGTGCATTAGTATCCCAGTTTTGCTACATCCTTTCCAACATTTATCATAATTTCTTTCCTATCATAATAACCAATCTTATGGGTATGAGATGACAGAAGGAAGAAAGGGTTAAGAGAGGCATTTTTCAGAAGGAAAACACTTCTGAGAAGTGAAGCTGGTGCAGTATTTGGGATAAAGAAAACATTAATTTTTTAATTGCATGTCCAATCTATTATTCTGCTTTTTCTATATTTTATTGATTCAATCTGGCCTCAGAAATTCAGTAGCTGTGTGACCCTGAGCAAGTCATTTAATCCTATTTTCCTCAGTTTCCCTATCAATAAAATGAGCTGAAGAAGGAAATAGCAACAATTCCAATATCTTTACCAATAAAATTCCATTTGGGGCCTCAAAAATTCAGATGTGGCTGAAACAACTGAACAACAAAAGGGAAAAAAAGAAGAGAAAGCTAAGCAACAGAATAGAAAACAGAAATAGAAAACAAAATAGAAAAAGAAAACAGCATAAAAGGAAATGTAAGTTTGTAATCTTAACTGGGTGAATGGGATAAAGTCACCCATAAAATATGTCTCCCTTCCTTCCCCTCCCTCTGTCCTTCCCTTTTTCCTCTCTCCCTCCTTCCCTTCCCCTCTCTCTTGCTCTACTCTCCATCTGTATTTTATAAATTTATGTACATAGATATGTGTGTATATATGTATATGTTTATATGTGTGTATATGTGTGTGTGTGTGTGTATATATATATATATATATATATATATATATATATATATATATATATATATCTAATATATGTCCATTTGAAACAGAAAAAAAACATACACAGAGTAAAAAAATAAAATTAAGAGACTGGAGCAGCATCTGTTATGCTTCAGCTAAAGTAAAAAAGGCAGGGATGATAAAAGCAAAAATAGACCTAATTAAAAGTAATAAGAAAGAAAACTGCATTTTGTTTAAAAAAAAAAGTACTATGATAAATAAAGTAATAACAATATTAAACATATTTCCACCAATTTCCATCAATTCAAATTCTTGGAGGAATTAGATGCAGGAGGAATAGATAGTATAATTATACTAGGGGAGACCTCAGTTTCCCCATACAACTAGAAAAATCTAACCACACAAAAAGT
Source organism: Sminthopsis crassicaudata (assembly GCF_048593235.1). Lineage (NCBI taxonomy): Eukaryota > Metazoa > Chordata > Mammalia > Dasyuromorphia > Dasyuridae > Sminthopsis > Sminthopsis crassicaudata. The sequence goes on along the minus strand of NC_133618.1, from coordinate 344,690,973 downwards.
AAAGATGAATAGAATTTTATAAAAGATAAATTCGATAAGCCTTTGAAGAAAATTTAATGGGAGTAGGAAGGATTATAATTTTTCTCATTGTGCATTGACAATGCATTAGGACATTAAAACCTCATAGAAAAATACCCTTTAAAGTGCACAAAATTTACATTAATCAAGGGGCTATGGAAACATAGATTAAATTATTTGGAAATAAGTTAATACTAAAGAATTATTGGGTAAAAGAGCAAATCACAGAAAGAATTGATAATTCCATTAAAAACATAACAATAATGAGACATTCCAAAATTTGTGAGATGCAGTCAAAACAGTAATTAAGGGAAAATGTATATCTCTAAATGTTTGAATCAATAAACTGGAGAAAAAGTAGAACAATAAATTGAACATGCAATTAAAAAAATGAAAAATATCAAATTAAAACTGCCAATTAAACATTAAAATGAAAAGTTCGCATATCAAAAAAGAGATTAAGAAAAATGAAAGAAAAATTGAACTAATAAATAAGATTAAGAGCTCCTTTCATGGGAACAATTAATAAAATAGGCAAAATATTTATTAATTTGATTTTTAAAAGGAAAAATAATTACTAGTATTAAAAATTAAAAAGTGACTTCATCACCAATGAAGAAAAATTAAAACAATTATTAGAAGCTATTTTGTCCAATTATATATTAATAAATCTCACAATTCAAATTAAATGAATAAATATTTCTAAAACAAATAGCCAAATTTAAGAGAGAAAAAAAGAGAATACTTAAATAACTCTATCTTAGAAAAAGAAAAAGAAATTTAACAAACCACAGATGAGCTCCCTAAGATAAATCACCAAGACTGGACATTTAAAAGTAAATTCTATCGAACATATAAAGAATAATTAATTCCAATGCCATAAGAATGTTTTAGAAAAAAAGACAAAGAAGTCCTACCAAATTATTTTAATGACACAAATATGATTCTGAAATGTAAGGTAGGAAGAACAAAGACAAAGAAAGCTATAGTCCAATTTCCCTAATGAATAATAAGCAAAAATTTTGAATGAAATACTAGCAAGGAGTTTAGGGTAATGTATCACAAATATATCACCAGGTAGGACTTAAAACTGAATAATAGTATAATTAGATATAATATAATAAGGATAATATACCATATCAATTATAAAAGAAAAAGGAAAAAGAAAAATCATATGATTCACTTCAATAGATACAGAAAAAGTTATTAAAAACACTAAAGAGTATTACAATAAATGAAGCTTTATTATAATACTAAGTAGAATCTTTCTTAAACTATCAGCAAACATAACATCATAGAATCCTTCCCAATAATTTCATGAGTGGAAGAAAAATGTTTATTTTGATCAGTATTATTCAATATTATAGTAGAAAAATAGGTGGAGACAAAAAATTGAAGGAAATAACATACACAATGAGAAAATAAAATGTTCATTTTTTTACAGATGATATGAATTGAAATACAAATTGAAAGAATAAGAAATCTTTAGCAAAGTTGCAAACTTAATAAAAAACAACAACAAAACAACCTCATATAAGTGTTTTTAGATATTATCAATAAAGACCAGGAGGAAGAGACAAAAAAAGAAAGTTCATTTAAAATAACTGCAGAAAACATAACATATTTGAAAGTCTACTCACTAACCCACTAAGACAATTACAAAATGCTTTTTATACAGATGAAGATACACCTAAAGAATTGGAAAAAAAAGGTTAATTGTTCACAGATTGAGCCAATAAAATAAGCATTATGTCTACATAAATTAAACTATCAAAAATTATTTTCTAGAGCTAGAAAAAATGACAAAACTTATTTAAAACAGAAAAAATTCAAGAACATCAAGGGAAGTAGTGAGGAAAAAATGTGAAGGAAGGCTGCCTTTCAAAGTGGTAATACTTTGATACTTATTAAAAAAGAATGATAAATCAGTAGAATAGATCAGAAACATAGTAGGAAGTAGAAAATGATCATTGCAATTCAGCATTTTTGAACCCCCAAATCCAAGCATTTTGAAATTTTATTTTCCCAATTAGAGGTAAAAAAAATTTTAACATTTTTTTTCTTTTAAAATTTTGAGTTCTAAATTCTCTCCTTGCCTCCTCTACCTGCCCATTGAGAAGACAAGTAATTTGATATTGGTTGTATATGTGTACTAACAAAAACACAATTCCATATAATTTATCCTACGAAAGAAAACAGAAAAAAAGAAAGGAGAAGAAAGGAAAGAAGAAGTATCTTTGATAGGCATTCAGCCCCATTAGTTCTTTCTCTTGAGATGCATAACAATAGCTTTCATAAGTTTTATCATATGTCCTTCATACTTGTTCATTATATAGCTGAGAAGAGCTAAGCTCTTCACAGTAGATTATCATAAAGTATTGATGTTACTATGTATGATGTTCTTTTAGTTTTGATTATTTTACTTTGCATCAATTAATGTAAATCTTTCAGGTTTTTTTTCTAAAAATACTTTGTCATTTCTTACAACAAAATAGTATTATAACACAATCATATAAAACACACAACTTGCTCAGCCATTCCCTACAATTGATGCATGTCCCTTATTTTTTAATTCTTTGCCACCACAAAAAAGCTATTATGAATACATATATATATATATGTATTTTTTTCTTTTTTTGTTTTGTACCTTGTTGGGATATATACCTACTAGTAGTATTGCTTGCTTAAAGAGTATGCATGGTATTATAAGCCTTTGAGCAGAGTTCCAAATTACTTTCCAGAGTGGTTGAAACAGTACACAACTTCACCAACATTGCACTACCATTTTAATTTTCTCACATAACCTCCAATATTTGTCATATACTAGAGCATAGCATAAAATGAATAATTTCAATTACTTTATTTTTATAAAAGGGCTTGTACAAATAAAACATAAGTAGCCAAGATTAGGTTATTGGGTGGAGGGGATTTTTTGTAGACAGATTTTCAGATTAATGTAACAAATCTAAACTATATAAAGAACTTTACGAACTCTATAAGCATATTTCATTCTCCAATTAAAAAATGGTCAAAGGATATGAAAAGGCAGTTTTCCAATGAAGAAATCAAAATAATTTATGGTCTTTTTTTAAATTTTTATTTTATTTTATAATTATAACTTTTTTTTGACATTACATATGCATGGGTAATTTTTTACAACATTATCCCTTGCACTTACTTCTATTCAGATTTTTTCCCTTCCTCCCCCAACCCCCTCCACCAGATGGCAAGCAGTCTTATATATGTTAAATATATTACAGTATATTCTAGATACAATATATGTGTGTAGAACCGAATTTCTTGTTGCACAGGAAGAATTGGATTCAGAAGGTAAAAATAACAGTTTACACTCATTTCCCAGTATTCCTTCTCTGGATGTAGCTGATTCTGTCCATCATTAATCAATTGGAATTGGATTAGCTCTTCTCTATGTTGAAGATATCCACTTCCATCAGCATACATCCTCGTACAGTATCATTGTTGAAGTGTATAATGATCTTCTGGTTCTGCTCGTTTCACTCAGCATCAGTTGATGTAAGTCTCACCAAGCCTCTCTGTATTTCTCCTGTTGGTCATTTCTTATAGAACAATAATATTCCATAACATTCATATACCATAGTTTACCCAACCATTCTCCAATTGATGGACATCCATTCATCTTCCAGCTTCTAGCCACTATGAAAAGGGCTGCCACAAACATTTTGGCACATACAGGTCCCTTTCCCTTCTTTAGTAGTTCCTTGGGGTATAAGCCCAGTAGTAGTATGGCTGGGTCAAAGGGTAGGCACATTTTGATAACTTTTTGGGCATAATTCCAGATTGCTCTCCAGAATGGTTGGATTCTTTCACAACTCCACCAACAATGCATCAGTGTCCCAGTTTTCCCACAGCCCCTCCAACATTCATCGTTATTTGTTCCTGTCATCTTAGCCAATCTGATAGGTGTGTAATGATACCTCAGAGTTCTCTTAATTTTGCATTTCTCTGATCAATAGTGATTTGGAACACTCTTTCATATGAGTGGAAATAGTTTTAATTTCATCATCTGAAAATTGTCTGTTCATATCCTTTGACCATTTGTCAATTGGAGAATGGCTTGATGTCTTATAAATTAAAATCAATTCTCTGTATATTTTGGAGATGAGGCCTTTATCAGAACCTTTAACTATAAAAATGTTTTCCCAATTTGTTACTTCCCTTCTAATCTTGTTTGCATTAGTTTTGTTTGTGCAGAAACTTTTTAATTTGGTGTAATCAAAATGTTCTATTTTGTAATCAATAATGGTCTCTAGTTCTCCCTTGGACACAAACTCCTTCCTCCTCCACAAGTCTGAGAGGTAAACCATCCCATGTTCCTCCAATTTATTTATGATTTCGTTCTTTATGCCTAAATCTTGGACCCATTTTGATCTAATCTTAGTATGTGGTGTTAAATGTGGGTCCATGCCTAGTTTCTGCCATACTAATTTCCAGTTTTCCCAGCAGTTTTCTTCAAATAATGAATTCTTATCCCAAATTCTGGGATCTTTGGGTTTGTCAAAGATTAGATTGCTAATTTTATTCACTATCTTGTCCTGTGAACCTAACCTATGCCACTGATCAACTAGTCTATTTCTTAGCCAATACCAAATGGTTTTGGTGACTGTTGCTTTATAATATAGCTTTAAATCAGGTACATTTAGACCACCTTCCTCTCACTTTTTTTTCATTAGTTCCCTTGCAATTCTCGACCTTTTATTCTTCCATATGAATTTTGTTGTTATTTTTTTCTAGGTCATTAAAATAGTTTCTTGGGTGTCTGATTGGTATAGCACTAAACAAATAGATTAGTTTGGGGAGTATTGTCATCTTTATTATATTCGCTCGGCCTATCCAAGAGCACTGAATGTCTTTCCAATTATTTAAATCTGACTTTATTTTTGTGGCAAGTGTTTTGTAATTTTGCTCATATAATTCCTGACTCTCCTTTGGTAGATATATTCCCAAATATTTTAATACTATTGATTGTTATTTTGAATGGAATTTCTCTTTGTATCTCTTGCTGTTGGATTGTGTTGGTAATGTATAAAAATGCTGAGGATTTATGTGGATTTATTTTGTATCCTGCGACTTTGCTAAAATTCTGAATTATTTCTAATAGCTTTTTAGCAGAGTCTTTGGGGTTCTCTAAGTATACCATCATGTCATCTGCAAAGAGTGATAATTTGATTTCTTCATTTCCTACTCTAATTCTTTGAATCTCTTTCTCGGCTCTTATTGCTGAGGCTAGAGTTTCTAGTACTATATTGAATAGTAATGGTGATAGTGGGCAACCTTGTTTCACTCCTGATCTTACAGGGAAAGGTTCTAGTTTATCACCATTACATATGATGTTTACTGAAGGTTTTAAATATATGCTCATTATTTTAAGGAATAGTCCATTTATACCTATACTCTCAAGCGTTTTTAGTAGGACTGGATGTTGGATTCTATCAAATGCTTTTTCTGCATCTATTGAGATGATCATATGGTTTTTATTAATTTGATTATTAATATGGTCAATTATACTAATAGTTTTCCTAATATTAAACCAGCCCTGCATTCCTGGTATAAATCCCACTTGGTCAAAGTGTATTATCCTGGGGATGATTTTCTGAAGTCTATTTGCTAATATCTTATTTAAGATTTTAGCATCAATATTCATTAAGGAAATTGGTCTATAGTTTTCTTTCTCAGTTTTCGATTGACCTGGTTTAGGTATCAGTACCATGTCTGTGTCATAGAAGGAATTTGGTAGGACTCCTTCAATCCCTATTTTTTCAAATAGTTTACATAGCATTGGAGTTAGTTGTTCTTTAAATGTTTGGTAGAATTCACCTGTAAATCCATCTGGTCCTGGGGACTTTTTCTTAGGAAGTTGGTTAATAGCTTGGTCTATTTCTTTTTCTGAGATGGGACTATTTAGACTACTTACTTCTTCCTCTGTTAATCTGGGCAAGCTATATTTTTGAAGGTATTCTTCCATTTCATTTAAGTTATCGAATTTATCGGCATAAAGTTGAGCAAAGTAGCTCCTAACTATTGTTCTAATTTCCTCTTCATTAGTGGTGAGTTCACCCTTTTCATTTTCAAGACTATCAATTTGCTTTTTCTCTTTCTTTTTTTTAATCAGGTTTACTAAGGGTTTTTCTATTTTGTTGCTTTTTCATAGAACCAACTCTTAGTTTTATTAATTAATTCAATAGTTTTTTTTTTACTTTCAATTTTATTAATCTCACCTTTTATTTTTTGAATTTCAACTTTTGTGTTTGTCTGGGGGTTTTTAATTTGTTCCTTTTCTAGCAATTTTAGTTGTAAGCCCAATTCATTGGCCCTCTCTTTCTCTATTTTATGCAAGTAGGCCTGTAGAGATATAGAACTTCCCCTTATTACTGCTTTGGCTGTATCCCACACATTTTGCTATGATGTCTCATTATTGTCATTTTCTTGGGTGAAGTTATTAATTATGTCTATGATTTGCTGTTTTACCCAATCATTCTTTAGTATAAGATTATTTAGTTTCCAATTATTTTTGGTCTATTTTCCCCTGGCTTTTTATTAAATGTTATTTTGACTGCATTATGGTCTGAAAAGGATGCATTTACTATTTCCGCCTTACTGCATTTGATTTTGAGGTTTTTATGTCCTAATATATGATCAATTTTTGTATAGGTTCCATGAACTGCTGAGAAGAAAGTATATTCCTTTCTGTCTCCATTTAGCTTTCGCCAAAGATCTATCATATCAAACTTTTCTAGTATTCTATTTACCTCTTTGACTTCTTTCTTATTTATTTTGTGGTTTGATTTATCTAATTCTGAGAGTGCAAGGTTGAGATCTCCCGCTATTATAGTTTTGCTATCTATTTCCTCTTGCAGCTCTCTTAATTTCTCTTTTAAGAATTTAGATGCTGCACCACTTGGTGCATATATGTTTAATATTGATACTGCTTCATTATTGATGCTGCCCTTTAGCAGGATATAATGCCCTTCCTTATCTCTTTTAATTAGATCAATTTTTGTTTTTGCTTGATCTGAGATGAGGATGGCTACTCCTGCTTTTTTGGTTTTGCCTGAAGCATAATAGATTCTGCTCAACCCTTTTACTTTTAGTTTGAATGTCTCATCCTGTTTCAGGTGTGTTTCCTGTAAACAACATATAGTAAGATTTTGACTTTTAATCCAGTCTGCTAACCGCTTCCTCTTTATGAGGCAGTTTGCCCCATTCACATTTATGGTTAGAAGGACTAATTCTATTTTGCTTGCCATCCTATTAACCCCTGCTTATGCTTTTCCCCTTTCCTTCCCTTTTACCCTCCTACCCAGTATTAAACTGGTGAACACCACTTGCTTTTCACAGCCCTCCCTTTTTAGGATCCCTCCCCCACCTTAAAGATCCTCCCCTTATTTTACCCCTTTTCCTCGAAATTTCTGTATTCCCTTCCCCTTAGCTTACTCCTTCCCTTTCATTTTTCAATGAAGTGGAAGAAGTTTCACCATAAATCGAATATGTCTATTGATACACGCTATGTTCATTTCCCTCCTTTCTTTCTCTCAGATATAATAGGTTACCTTTGCCTCTTCATGAGATGTAGTACCACCACTTTACACTTTTTTATGATATAATTTCCTTTCCACCTCTAGTTTCTAAGACAAATTGTACATATGTTATTTACATATTTTTTTTGGCAGAAGTATAGTTCTCAAGATTTCTTTTTACCTTTTTAGAAATCTCTTGAGTTCTATATTTGAAGATCAAACCTTTTATGTAGGTCTGGTTTTTTCATCAAAAATAGATGGAATTCATTTATTTTGTTAAATGTCCATCTTCTTCCCTGGAAAACGATGCTCATTCTTGCTGGGTAAGTTATTCTTGGCTGCATACCAAGTTCCTTAGACTTTCGGAATATCATGTTCCAGGCCCTTCATTCTTTTAATGTGGATGCTGCTAGATCCTGGGTTATCCTTTTGTGGATCCTCCATATCTGAATTGCTTTTTTCTAGCAGCTTCCAATATCTTTTCCTTTGTCTGATGGTTCTTGAACTTGGCCACTATATTTCTTGGCGTTTTGATTTTAGGGTCCCTTTCAGTAGGTAAGCGATGAATTTTTTTCAATGTCTATTTTACCCTCTGTTTCCAGAATGTCTGGGCAGTTCTCTTTGATAATTTCCTCGAAAATAGTGTCCAAGCTCTTTTTTTCCTCCCATTTTTCAGGGAGTCCGATTATTCTCAAATTGTCTCTCCTGGATCTGTTTTCCAGGTCTGTTGTCTTTCTGGTAAGGTACTTGACATTCTTTTCAATTGTTTCATTTCTCTGGTTTTGCTTGACTACCTCTTGGTTTCTCCTTGAGTCATTCATTTCTACTTTTTCCAGTCTAATTTTCAATGATGTATTTTCTTCACTCACTTTTTTTATATCTCTTTGTAATTGTCCAATTGAGTTTTTATCTTTTATAGAATTTTTTTCCATTTTATCCATTTTATTTTTTAGAGAGCTATTTTCTTTTTCCAGCTCAGTAATCCTATTTTCCTTGGAGTTGTTTACCTTTTCCAGCTCACTAATCTTGTTTCTCAATGATTTGATTTCTTTATCCACTCTGTCTTTGAATGCATGGGATGACTTCTCCAGGCTCTCTTGCCAAGCTTCCCTTTCCTTTTCCCATTTCTCTTCCAGCTCTCTTGTGAGAGCCTTTTTGATTTCCTCTATGAGGTTCTTTTGTATTGAGGAGCAGCTTATATCCCTCCCAGGGGATATATCTGGGGACAGTCTGTTCCTAGTCTCCTCAGCATTTGAAGTCTGCTCCCTCTCCACACAGAAGCTGTCAATGGTTAGAGCCCTTTTGAATTTTTTGTTCATTTTGTCAGAGTAGGAATCAAAGAAAACAAACTGACAAGAGAAACAATTGGTCTGTTTTGCGGGGGATGGGGCTTCCTCTACAGACTGGGGGTAGGGCAGCAGAGAGCCACTAACAGAATAGCAATGACTGTACTGAGTCTGCGCTCTGAGGCTCTGAGAACGCACCGAGTCAGTCCAGGTGGGGGTTGGGGGTGGCCGGGCTCTGAGAGACGCTGGCTTTCTGGGGTTTTAATCTGCACCTCCCGTGTTTACACCCTCTCTGCTGCTCCTGGCTTGCTGCCAAGACGGAGCATCCACACTGGGGCAAAAGCCCTTTCACAGAAACAGCAGAGATCGTACCCCTCCCCCTCTGGTCTGAGCTGTGTGAGCTGCCTATCTTGCTCTGGCTACCTGCCCTCAGTCTGCGCCCAGTCTGATTGACCCTCCCCTGAGCAAACACAGACCTTTTCTGGAGACTTTCAAGGATGTCTTCTCTTGGTGATTATTTGTGGATTTCTTTCTGGGTCAAGCATTAAGTCAGAGGCTTGTCATGAAGTAAGTTCTGAGAGAAAACGAGGAGCTCAAGCAGCTGTCTGCCTCCATGCCGCCATCTTGGCCGGAAGTCAATTTATGGTCTTATAAAAATGCTGTAAATCACTATCAATTAGAGAAATGCAAAGTAAAACAAGGTTTAAATACCATTTTATACTTCTCACATTCGCTAAAAATGATTGAAGGGGAAAGCATCTACTGTTGGAGGTGATGCAAAAAAATTGAACTTTAATTGATGATAGAACTCTGAATTGATCCAAACAATTTGGAGAGTATGGATTGATACCTTAACAGTTATTAAACTGTCTATATTCTTTGACTCAGCAATAACACTACTACATACTTTTCTCAAGATGATTAAGGAAAAAGGAAAAGAACCTATATATTATAAAATATTTATAGCAGTTTTCTTTGGGGTGGCAAAGAACTGGAAATTGAAGAGATATCCATCAACTGGTAAATGGTTGAACAAGCAGTGGTAGATCATTTTGATGGAATACTACAGTGCTATGAGAAACAATGAACTCCGTGACCTTAGGAAAACATGAATTGACTTGGACAAAATAATGAAAACTGAAATGAGCAAAAAATATATACAGTAGTAGCAATATTGTTTTAGTAACAACTTGGAGTGGCTAAGTTATTTGAACTATTCTAAATATCCAAATTAACCACAAGCACATATTTTGTATAATGGGAGTCCTGGGGGCAGTAAGGAAGAAAAAAGGGGAAAAAATTACATGATAACTTTATTACATATTTTAAAAGTTGTGTGTAATAGATTTTCAGTTTCATGTGCAGTCATTTTCTTCTATTCTACTATATTATGGAATTGCTTGTTTTGTTTTTTGATAAGAATAAAATAAATAAATTTTAAATTTTAAAAGCAACAGGTTTTTGAAGAGCTACAAGAGGCAATTAAACAGGTTGTACTCTTGGACCTTTTATGACCAAGATTATGGAAGCCTATCATAAGGATTATATGTATCCATAAGTGCCTGAAATTATAAAAATGAACCCTAAAAGATGTCATGTTTAACTATACATCTTTTGAAAAGTAGCTCCTAACTTGTTGATAAAACAAAGATTTTTCAGAATTCTGTCTTTAGTCCTACAAACACCACCTTCTAAATAGTTCTAAATCTCCTAAGAATGTGTCTTTACTGACAGGGTTACTTAAAAGTTGTATCATTTTTATCCAGCAATGAACCCTCAGGAATATGGCACAATTGAACAATGGAAAGGACAGGTAAAAGTTCATCTCAAAGACCCTCACTTTCAACAAGTGGTGGGAGGGATGATTAGATTGATTTCTTAATACAGTATTTATCTTAAACTCCCTGTGTCCATTTAGAAGCTTCCCCTAGTTCATCCTCTCAATATACATTTATAAAAGATGGAAGATGAGGGACTAGAAGTAATTGTAACTGATGTTGACTGTAAATGACACTACACTCAACTGCTTCTCTAAAACTGAGCTCCAAGTTGAGAAGTTTTTTTTTTTTGTTTTTTTTTTTTTAATTTTTTTTATTAACTCAACCTTCTTAATTGTAATCAGAAGAGAGGGGAAAATGGATACTAACATCATTGTCCATTGTTCTTGGCAATAAAAAGAAATTCTGCTTTATTGTACCCATGGAAAAGGCCTTGGCAAGGTAATATGAGGGTCCTATTGAGTTTCCTAATCTACCTACTTGTATTTCTCATTGGAATTAGATGTGAAGGTTTCATATAGCCATCCAGGAGATGATTAATGGCTCCCCCAAAATATCCTATTAGGAGGTACAGGAAACCCATTGTAGATTTCAGAGAAAAAAATGGATTACCATTTAGTAGACTGGACACAAAACTAAGAAATGATGGGGAGGAAGGAGGAGTGCCTAACTTGTTCTTTATACATTTAAGTGACCTTGAGACTCTCTTGCTGATTCTTCCAGATCCAGTTTGATGGCCAGAGTTGATATCTTCAGAAATGATAGCCATTGTTTTCACTTGTCAGTCACCATGATGCTCACTTATTTTGATCACAATGCTTCCTGCTATTGTTGTCAAATCTACTATCATAAACTAAATCATGAATTTACAATAGTCTATGAAAATACAATGAGGCTATCCTAAAGATTGTTATCTTATCTGATTGGTCACTAAGCCTTAGGATACTCACTCCCTCCAAAGACAACTTTTTAGTATTAAAACAAAAATGTAAGGGTAAAGGGACATGGCTCAAGAAACTTTTACTCCATACATATTAGGTACCTACCTACTCTTTTTCATACAATCCCATATACATATTTATACACGATGCACATTTTCAATCTTTATCCACAGGTATCAAGATCCTTAAAAATGTTAAAATTTTATAGGCACTTTTCTCAATTGATTGTCTTCTCATCTTAGGCAAACTTGGGGGAAGACTCCACAAGCATTTGGATGCTAAAGTATATCATTAATAACTATACCATCATTTGGAAATGAGAGTAGTGTATTGGTACCATGCATAATGAACATTTGTGATGGAAAAGCATCACTTTTGCCTTTTCCCAATTGAACGTGTTTCCTAATATCTATATTCTGACCTATTTCTGTATACCCCAAGATAGCTTTTGAATTTATAGAGTTACAATAAATAAAAATTTGCCAGAGGTAATATTTCCACAATTGATTTTCTTAAGGCCTTAGATTTTAGTTCTAGAAGTCCAAACTTTGTACACCAAGGGAATAATTAGGAATTTATTTTATACTATAGAATTAATTTTTAAAAATGAAATGGCCCAAGCCATCAAAGAAAAGACTGAGAGTGTTAATATGAGTGGTGTTATATTGACCAGCTAGCCACCAGACACTATTTGTTAGGGGGTAAATACCACTAAAAAGATACAATTGGTGGCTAGAATCAGAAAATAGGGCATCTAATTTTCTTTTGAAATGTGCAACAAGTATTATCTACTTTCTTATCGAAAGTGCTATAAGTCAGACACTTAATGTTTGACTCAGTCATCACTGACATTCCCAATGGGAAAACATACTGAAATCCATAGTTGGAACTTCCCTAAATAGAATAGATGAATAAAAGAAGTGAATTGCAAAATTTGGCTCATTGTTAGTCTCTAGATGACAAAGTGATTCTATGTTTGACAATGAATTGATCTTTGTAATTATTAAGAAGGTTCTATTGTTGGGGGCAGTAGCCCCCTTTGATATTCCTTGTTTAATCTCCAACTTCCTTTGGGCTAGTTTAGGTTTTCAGCCCCCATTCTAATGATCTGAAATTCCTTTCTGGGGAGAGACTGAAGGAGATAACAATAGAGAATTTTTGTCTTATTTACAATAATAAGAAAATTCCTGTCTTATTTTACAACAACAGAGAATTCTTGTATTATTGACAAATATCTCCGGAACCTCTTGATAACATCTCTGTGCAAACATTGTTTTGTTGACTCTAGTCATCATGTATGTATATAAGGAAGGCTGAAAAATGAAATCTTGCATTTGGTGTATACCAGCCAATGCCCATCAACTGACGTCCCCTTTTGCAGGCAGAACTGGTTTTCCTGAATGCCTGTCTATCCCTTTACTATCAATAAAGACTTTGTTTCCTTACAGCATTAAGTAGCAAATTCATTTGCTGCCGACCCCACCCTCAGTTACTTTGGGGAAGGAAGGAGAGAGAGAAAAGGAACTGACCCATCTCGGTGTAGAACCTCAGTTTACTCCTCATCACTATGTCCAACAACTGGTTCAGCCAGGTATAGTTAGGGCTAGGTATACAAATTTAACAAACTTTCCTAATCATAATTCCCTAGTAGTTGATAAAAATGAAATTGGGGAGGATATTAGGATACACCTAATAATTTAATGGGTTATTCCTAAAGTTCTCATCCTGCTCAGTCCTTGTGAATCTGTTCAAGAACAAGAAGTGACAAGGGAGCCCCAAAACTCTAAAACTCCTTAAAGAACAAATTCTCCTTGAATCCTGGTCTCTGTAAAAGATCCTGAGAGATGGCACCACCCCCATTCATAACACTCACTACAGATTAAGCTTCCCATTGAATTAAAGAGACTCCTTCAATTCTATTCAATTCCAGCTCAAACTCCACTCACTAGCCCCATCCAGAGCAGGCCTCAGCTTGTAGCCAAAGGCTTCTATTATAAAAGAACCAATTTTAAATTCACTCCTAGGAGAAGATCTATTATGCCAAGAAATCTCTCTCTCTTGCATAGCAGCAAACTCTGCCCACTGGAATGATATTCTCTTTCAGCATTACCCTCTCTTTATCCTTACCTATTTCCCTAATGAGACTTTATACCTCTTTCTTGAGATCTCTCTACTAGAAACTTTACTTCTCTGCCAGGACTCTTCCACTACTTTACTCCCCTGTTGGACTTTGCCACTTAGGAATTCAGCCTTTCTATTCATGCATAGCAAAGGCTAGCTTTTCAGGTTCATACATTCCTTTATGAAGGACTTCTGCATGGTCAGAAGGAGATTCCCCAAACTCCCTACCTTGTGCTGAATCCCAAGGGGAATTAGGGGAGCCAAACCTCTTCATTTGGTTTCCTGAACCCCAAACCTGCCACTAACCTCATCATTTAACTCCATGACCACCAGGGACCCTAATCTCATCATTTTGGTTCCCTGAATATAATCTCATCAAAAGGACAGAGAATCCAGAGACCTGATACTTTTGTGTATAGCACACATGAACAATCATTTCTTTTGTGCACATGGAACTATAAGAATAGGGAATCAAATGTTTGTATGATAGTGACAAGGAATCCTAGAAGCTGAGGGAAAATCAACTAATTTGATTTTAAAAATGGCTAAACTAGTTACATTTCAATTTTAAAGCAAAGGTGCATTGGATGTCCGTCTTTAAATAAGAATCCTGAATTTGCAGCCAAAAGATGGTGATTCAGATACTTCTGCTAGACTTTTTTAATTTAATCAAGTGACTTCTACCTAAATCTCAGCTAATATGGGGTATTGGATGAAGTGATCTAGATCTTGCAGTTCTAAAGAAAAAAGGTATTTGAAAAATTATTCAAGTATTATCATTTGGGAAAAAGAAGTAGGCAATCTCCATTGATCCAGAGCAAGAGATAGATGTTAAGTTATGTCTCAGGATAACTGCAACCTTTTTACAATTATATCTAGGGGAAAAATAAAATGGGATCCCTTGAAAAGTGCTGTGTGTCCTGTTATTAGAATGTTGAATCAGAAAGAAAGTGGATATATATCCAGGTTACTGTGAAAGAGATTTTTCACTAACTTTTAAGACCAGCTACAACTTGAAGATTTTATGATTTTTGATCATCGAGCAGGAAACATAGAGTTAAACTTAAGATAGATTTCTTAAGTAAAAAGAAACTTAAATTTTGGAAAATGGATGATTTTCTTAGTGGAAAAAATACAAGTAGATAAATATACTAATACAAGATCTTTATAATTATGTATATATATATATATATATATATATGTATATACATATATACATATATACACATATATAAAACTGATTCATATACAGAAATATTTGTAAAACATATTTATATATATATAAATCAGTGATTGGATTCTAAAACCATTCTTTATAATTTGAAGTCTTTGGAATTACAATTTCTAAGATTTCTAATTTTATAAGAAATAAAAATATTTTGTGTAGGTGTGACACATTTGAAAGTTTCATTTACAACAAATATTATGTCATTCTATTATTTTATGTAGAGGTAAGTCTTTCATAAAACCCAGAAGGATAAATTTTTAATCTATCCATTGTAAAATACATACTTATTTCTATAGATTTCTAAGCATTTCATGACACATTTCTGATATATATGAAAATGAATAGAAAAGTAATTATAACAAAATCTTTAAGGGAAATAAAGAAAATAGCCATTATATATAAATATTAACTAATTTTCTTACCTGCCTTATACCCAAACGATAAGCAACAATGCGGTCCACTGCATCAGGATTCATTTGAGTCCATTGTAGACTATAGGAATATACTCGATGTCTGTTTTGCCACACAGGATTATAGGTGTCATAATAGAATTCAGGAGCATAAGCTTTGCCTGAAAGAGAGAAAAATGCATTAGATTCAAAGGGTTAAAAAAAAAAAGAGAGAGAGAGAGAGAGAGCAATTTAAAGGGGCTAGGTGGCACAATGGATAAGAGTATTAGGCCAAGAATCAGGAAGACCTGATGTCAAATCTGGACTCAGACTCTTACTAGTTGCATGACTGGAGGCAACTCACTCAGCAAAATATATCAGTGAAATAAGCATATAGAGGAAATGGGGGAAACCTAGAGAAAAAAATCATAAATTTCCTATTAAAAACAAAACTAGACCTTCTGAATCACAAAAACAAAAACCAAACAAAAAAACAAAAACAAACAAACAAAAAAAACCTAGCTGTTTGATTCTCTGGTAAGTCATTTAATCCAGATAGCTTCCCCCCAAAAACCTCACAAACCCACAAACATTAGTAATGGAGAAACAACTAGAGTTCATTCCAATAAGACCAAAGACAAAGCAAATAAGAACTGTTAATTTATTCATTCAATGCCATAACAATGAACTTGCCAATCAGATACTTTTTAGAGCCAGAAGAAATAAAAATAATTACAAAGCAATTGAGGAAGAAAAGGTCATGTATCTCAAAGTAAAAAAGAAGAAGACAAAAAAAAAAGAAGAAGAAGAAGAAGAAACCCAGGAGAACAAAGCCTTAGACTATAATGTAATAATCATCATAGCTACCCAGTAACTTTTTTTAATGTTGGTTAATGAAACAATTTAGGTAAATGACACAGAAGGAAGCATTTTGTCCTATTTGACAAAATACTTCTAGAAAAAATGAATAATAATTTGGCAAACATTGGTTTAGATAAACATTTCACAACATACACCACAAAAGACAATAATGGATATGTAAATAATATATAAAAGGTCATAACAGTTTAGGAGATACTTTATTTGACTTCATTGGTCAGGTTAAAGCAAGACCACAGGAAGAAGATATATTTTGGAAGAGGAAAAGAGAATTCTCAAATAAACAAGACATTATTGAGATCATAATATGTAAAATGGCATTTTGTCACATATAGTCATAAAACTTTTTAACAAATTCAACATAGTTAATATTAAAAGGTAAATAATTGTTTAAAAATCTTTAAAAACAATATAGAACAGCAGTAATTCTCCAAAAAAAGAATTGAATAGGCAATTCTCAAAAGAATAAACCCAAGCTGACCACAGCTATATAAAAATGCTCCAAATAATTAATACTGAAAACAAAAATGCTATTTAAAAGATCTCTGAGGTTCTATTTCATACCTATAAGACTATCATAGATGATGAAAAAGTAACAAAAGAAATTGTTGAAGATATTTTTAGAGAACAGGTACATTAATGGGATATTGGTAGAGTTTGGTTCAACAAAATTTTGGGAAGTAATTTGAAATTATAAATCTAGAGTGACTAAACTGTCTATATGCTCTAATTCAAAGATATTTCTACTAATCTTAAATCTCAAAGATATTAAAGTGAGAGGGAAATGTATATATTTAAAATTTTTTTACAGTTGGACTTTTTTTTAAGCAAAATGTGAATTAAAATCATGTAATTTGAAGATTGAAAGAGACCCCAGTGATCATCTAGTTCAATCTGTACATAAAAATATTATCTGATAACTCATTATCCAGTTTCTGGTGGAAAACTCCAATGATAACAAACATTGGTTGGTAAAGTAGCCCATTCCACTTTTGGACAGGTTTAATTCTAAGAACACTCATTCTGTTATCTTGCCTACATTTGATTCAATTAAACTTGTACCCATTTATCCTAGTTATAACCTCTGGGACTAAGCAGCAGAAATCTAAGCCATCTTTCATTTGATAGCCATTTAAATAGTTGAAGATAGCTATCATGCCTACCATGAGTCTTCTCTTCTCCAGGCTAAACATGTGGAGTCCTTTTAACTAATACTAATGTGTCATGATTCAAGATTTGTCAGTCATGATTCAAGATTTCCCATCTTCGTTACCTTATTCTGGTCACTCTATCTTGATAATGTCTTTGCTAAACGCTGGTCCCAGAACTGAACACAATACTATAATTGGGGTTTTTAATGATCACATCAACTTTTTTGACTGCAGCTTCAAACTGTTTTCTCATATTGGATTTGATATACTAAAAGTTCCAAACTTTCCCCCCCAAACAACTGTTTTAGCCATGCTTCTCTCATCTTTCATATAATTGTGAAGATTATTTTTTGCGTCCAAATGAAGGACTTCACATTAATCTCTAGTGAATCACCTTATTTGATTCAACTCACTGTCAAGACCTTTTGTGACTTAGAAATCCAATGTATCTGTTATCCTTTGTATTATCTGCAAATTTAATGAATATGTAATTTGTCTTTATCCAAGTATTGTTGAAGGTGTTTAACAGAACAGGGAGAAGCACAGATCTTCAGACTATTCCAGTGAAGACTTATGGCCATTTTAAACAACGAATTATTCTAGAAAATAATACTATAGGATACTTAATAAAAATGCTAATACCTGTAAATTGTATCCATGATATTGCTCTAGTCTACTAATTCTATGATTCTGTTTTTAAGTGATATTAAATTTGGTTCTATCTGTTTTTGAAGTCATACTCAATCTTAAAAATCACTGTTTTTTAGATATGAAAGAGAGCTACAGAGACACCCCCCCATTTTACTTTAAACTAAACATTCTCCAACATATTTTCTCCTTTAGTTTCTGAAAATCTTTTTCACATCCTTTTAAATATTAAGTCTTTTTTGTTCCTTTGGCAAAACATCTGTCAACTAGCATGCTTATGTATTTTTGTTATGTGAACTCAATCTCTGGCCAATAATGTGATTTCTTTATTGTAAGTCATCATCTAGCAAGCTATATCCCATTCTCATACATTACCTTCTAGGCCAGCTATTTACTTAGGTTAATCTTTGTTTTATCTATTCTTTATCTTTCATGAACAACTTCAGAAACATACAATTTATGCCTCACTAGTCTTTACTTTTTATGCTCTAAAATTCATAATTGTTGGCAAAACTATCTAGGTTCCTTCTTGTAGTATCGTTTGTGCTCTTGTAAATATCCAGAAGGATTTAGTTGTCATTCATTTTGAAAGGTCTGGGGAGATTCTATTTGACTATACTGTTTTAAGAATATCAGATTTTTTTATTAGTGCTATCAGGATAACAAATGTCTTTTAGTGCTCTTGAGCAAGGACTCATCAAAATATAACTATATTTTTCTTATTCCTCTCTCATTTCAAAGTTTCTGTGATTCTATTAATGTAATTTTTGAAGTTCTAAATTTTCATCTGTTTTAAAGTTCTGATATTATAGCTATACTTTTCCTTTCCTCTTTCATCTGGTACATGAGTCCATTTTCTTTTACTGTTTTAAAAGCATATATATATGCATTACACTAAAGGCACTGGCCCTATCAATATTCAAAGAAAAGTGTTTTTAAAAAGTGATTTAAGTACTGTTTATCGTTAAATTTTTTATAGAATTTAATTCTAATTTTTCTTAAAACAAATTCTACGAAATGGAAATATATATATTTATATATCCCAATTGAATATAATTTTTTTCTTTTGAGTTCCAAGTTCTCTTTCTCACTTCTGAACCTTTCCTTTCATTGAGAAAATGAGAAATTTGAATGCAATTATACATGTAAAGTCAAGCAAAATATATTATCATATTTAATAGTTTTTCAAAAAATACAAACAAGAAAAAGTAAAACAGTATGCTTCAATCTACACTCAGATTTCATCATTTCTTTTCCAGAATATTTAATTATAGGTTCTTTGGAATTGTCTTGCATTAGTGTTATCAGAGTAACTAAGTCTTAAATAATTTATCATCCTTAAAATATTTCTATTAGCAGAGATACTGATATAGTTTATTTCTTTCTCCAGCTCATTTTGAGGTGGCTTCAACCTGAGGAAAACAGGGTTAAATAATTGCCCAGGGTCACATAGATTAGTGAGGCAAGATTTGAACTTCCTGATTCCAAACCCGTTGCTCTATCTACTATATCACCTAGTTACCTAGAGTCAGATTAAATAACATTTATTACCAGGCAAATGACATCAGTTCTGTTGAATGCATTTCCAAATTATCCCATATATAAGAATCATTATTCTTATCATCTTTTGCATTTTCTACTAATAATCCATTTTGGAGTTATCAAATATGAACTGATTACATTTAACTAAACAAATATAATAATAGCAACATTTATATAGCACTTACCATATACTAGTCACTGTGTTAAGCACTTCACAATAATTATGTCATTTGATCCTCACAACAACTCTGAGAGATGGATCTTATTACTATTTTTATATATCTTGTTGTTATAATTTTTTTCCCTTTATAGGTCAGGAAATTCAAGTATATAGAGATAACTTACTTATGATCACACAGTTGCTAAATTTCTAAGACCAGAGTATAACTTAGGTTTTCCTGCATTTTCTAGCAGTTTTTCTAATATCTTTATTTGGGAACTGGATCTAAGATGAAGAAGATCTAACAGAGTCAAAAGGCAGGAGTCAGAGAATATTCTTTGAGATTGTAAGGTCTCTGATCTAAATAATCTTTTTTCTTCTCATGGTCAAGGAAAGGTTACCAAGAAACAGCTAAATGAAAATTATATACCTATTTATTATCCTTTACTCTAGGAATGCCTTCAAATTAGTTGCCTTTCTTCATTACACTAAAGGAACTGGTCTGTAAAGGTCCAGTCATCTCTAAGTTATCCTTCCAGACCACCGTCTAAACTCAAACTCACAGTCAGACTGCTCCTTGCCCAACTGCCCTCCTCTTTTATCCTAGCAGAGAATGGGCTAGTGAGAACTCAATGGGGTTTGTGAGAACTCCTACAGCCAATGAACTTGCTCCTCTTAAAGGTGCAAACTCCTTTAAACATCTAAACTCTCCCCCAGATGTCCAAAGGTGAAAACTCCTTTCAAAGGCCTGAACCAAAGGTGTGAATTCTGAGCTAGAGAATTGTTTAGACAACCTGAGTTCTCACCTTGTAATCCTAACATCTCCCCCTTTCTTTTGATTTAGAACATAGGGTTGTCATGGCTTTGAAACATAAATCCATCAATATGGGAGGTATTACACATAATTACATAAATTACATAAACACATAGTAACATAGTAACATAACACATGCTGGAAGTATGTAACAATTAACAAGATCAAATAATCATAAATTGAGAATTTATACATATCCATAAGTCCATTGTCCATTAGTTCATGTGCCAAAAAAAATCCAATAATTCCTGCAACTTTTGAAGTCCTCCAATAGTCTCATCTTGTGTTAGGAAATCCAATGATTCCTGCTGGTTTTAAAGTTCTTTTACAGTCTTCTTATTAGCCATGCTCTTTCAGTGTCAGATGTTTCTTAGATTTTCTCCTTTGTTTTGAGGTCTTTCTCTTTTTCTGTCTCTCTCTGATGGACAAGGTGAATACAACTTGTTGGCACCCATCTGATTCCTTCTTCATCTGAAGAAATACAAGCAAACCCTCTTCCCCAAGGAGTTAACTTATCTGTTCCCTTCCATTCACCACTTTCTGGGTTTCTCCACGTGACCTGGTGATTATCTAAGGACAGTGGAGCTGCTCACACTGGACACTGCCCTTCTGGTGGGTTATAAAACTTGTCTGCCGGAGCCAGTGCATCTTTGTCAAAAATTAGAAAATTAATGGTAAAGAGAACTAAATTTAGAAGTTCTCTAGGATTACCTCTGGCTCTCCCTTTCTTTTGTTTTTGGAGGAGTGTCTTAATGTCTCTGTTTCTTCTCTCTACTATTGCCTGACCTTGCAGATTAAAAGGTATGCCAATGGTGTGTAAAATCTAATACTGCGCACAAAAGTATGCAAAATGTTTGGAAGTATATGCAGGTCCATTATCTGTTTTTATTTCTTGTGGCACACCCATAATTGCAAATGCTTGGATAAGGAATTCAGTGACCACTCGGGCTGTTTCTTTTGCTATTGACACTGCAAAAGTGAATCCTGAAAAGGTATCTACCACCACATCGATAAAAAACAGACTACCAAAAGATTTATAATGGGTCACATCCATTTGCCAGATTTCATTAGGTCTCAAATCACGAAGGTTCTTCCTTGGAGAGAGTGTAGGAGCATGGAAAGGAAGGCAAGCTATACAGGCTTTTACGATGCTCCTAGCTTCTTCTCTTGTTATTCCAAATTATATATATTATATATATGTAAAGCTCAGGCAGCCTGATGATATTTAGAATGAGATTCTTATGTTTCCTGAAATAAAGGAGTACTGGCTAACATAATTAAAAGGCTATCTGCCTTTGAATTTCCATCAACAATAGGACCCGGAAGTCCACTATGTGAGTGGACATGCAAGATAAAAATCTTGCCTGGATCCTTTCTCACTTGCTCTTGAAGTTTCTTAAAGAGCTGATAAATATTAGAGGCTGCAAATTTTATTTAGGCTGTGGCAATTCTTTGTAGCACACCTACTGAATAGGCTGAACCAGTAATTATATTTACATCTCCTGGATAACAAGTAAGAGCTAGCATGATAGCAAATAATTCATTCTGCTGAATAGACTGAAAAGGAGTTCTGTCTACTCTCTTTATGGTTAAATCATGAGAATATACAGCACAAATATTTTCTTTGGAGACGTCTGTAAAGATTATGAGTCCTTTAAGAGGAACCTTAGAAACCTTTTCTTCAAAAATCCATTACCAATTATGTAGTAGCCAGATTATCTTTAATGGAGATCCATGTGCAAAATTTGGAGTGGTGGCCAATAAAATTTGCTATTCTGGGATGGTCTCACAGCATACATTAATTTGTGCATTAGTATAGAATGTGTATATTTTTTCAGGACTTATCCCACATAATTGTATTACTCTCTTAATAACCTTTAATAAAATGCTAGCCACAAGCACTGAGTAAAGAGTAAACCTTTGTTCTGGTTGTGCTGGGAGGTTCACCCACTAGATCACACTGTCTCCTTGATGAAGGACTGCTGTGGGTGCCTCTTTTGTAGCAAAAACTAATATTTCCAAGGGTTTTTGAGTGATTCTTTCAACCACATTGGATAAAGCCAGTTCAACTTCTCTCAAAGCCTCTTGTGCTTCTTTTGTAAGCTGGCGTGGTGAATTTAAAGCACTGTTCCCCTTAAAATGTCATATAGAGGTTGGAGTTGATTGGTAGTTAAGCCTAACAGTGGACACATCCATTGGATATCTCCTATTAATTTTTGGAAATCATTTAAGGTGTCCAACTTCTCTGTTCTTAAAGAAAGCTTTTGTACTGTGAGTGTCTTAGGATATACTTCATATCCTAAATTTTGAAAAGGAGCATGTCTTTGAATTTTTTCTGTAGCTATATGCAGTTTGTAGTACTTTAATATTTCCATGGTCTTTTGTAGACATGCTTCTAACATTTGTTCCTTAGGTGCACATCCCAAAATATCATCTATACAATGTAACAATATTACTTTTGGAAAGGCTTTTCTTACTGGAGCAAGAGCAGCAGCAACATACATTTGGCACATAGTAGGGCTGTTTTTCATTCCCTGTGGCAAAACTGTCCATTCTTATCTTTTATAAGGCTCAGGCAAATTAGCAGTAGGCACTGAAAAAGCATATCTTTTCATATCCTCCTTATCTAGAGGGATAGAATAGAAACAATCCTTAATGTCTATAACCCAAAGAGGCCATTCTCTTGGCAACTGAGTAGGAGATGGAAGTCCAGGCTGAAGTTCCCATAGTTTCCATCTGTTCATTTACTCTTCTTAGCTAAGTTAACATCCTCCATTTCCCAGATTTCTTTTTCACCACAAATACTGGGGAATTCCAAGGACTTAGAGAAGGCCGCAAGTGTCCTTGGTCAAGTTGTTCTTGCACTATGTCTAATAAGGCCTGAATTTTATCACTTCTTAAGGGCCACACTGGTGAATCAGTCTTCCACTGAATAGAAATCGGTGAGAGTGCAAGTAGGCCTTCAAAAGCAGCCCTGCCTAAAAAGCCGAAGTACTTATTTGTAATCCTGCTGTAAAATGTCTCTTTCCCACAGATTGATGGGGATTTTTTCAACCACAAAAGGCATAAAAACTGCTGTTTCATTTTCAAATGTCCATCTCAAAGGCATAGCACTAACTTCTGCTGCTATTGATCCTCCTACACCAGACATGTAGGTGTTTGCCTTAGTCTTTGGCCAGTGACCGGGCCAATTGGCACCTCTAATAACTGTACAATCTGCACCCGTGTCTACCAATCCTTCTAATGGTATTCCATTTATATAAATAGTAAGCATAGATAGGTCAGCTGTCACAGCTGCTGTCCAATATATTCCTGGATTTTGTTCATTGGAGTCAGAATCTGGACGACTGTTACCAGATTGCTTATTAGGGGTATGTAACAATAAGCCTGATGCTACTACTTCTCCTGGTTGATAAATCACATGTTGTCTACCTATGTTAGTGACTGGGATATTAGCTACACATTCTCCAGTTTCCCACATCAGTGTATGGATGGACATTGTTTTGTAAGCACTCTCAGAAGGCGAAATGGTCAAGCCTGGAGGCAAAGGATCCATAGGCTGAACAGGAACAGATTTCATTTCTCCAGGGAATATCTCAGTAGTCTCTACTGCACACAACTCTATTTTTCCTAATTTCAATCCCTTTCTTCTATCTGATTGCCTTTTGGGTGATTGATCATGTCTTAAATTTCTCTGGATGTAACCTCGGTTACCATCATGCCCCACTTGGGGGGCTGAAGCTGGGCCTCGCCTCTCATTTCCCTGTGTCAATCTACATTTGGAGACCCAGTGGAAGCCCTTGTGATATTTTGGACATGGAGTTTTAGGTCTTCTCTCACCCTGTCTTCTCACTGTATCTCCATATCTACACTGAGCTCTTAGATGCCCAATTTTTCCATATTGAAAACATCGCCGAGTTTCTCTAGAAGTCCCTTGCCAGGAGGGACTCTGTCTTCCCAAGTTCATAATAGTCTGGGTGTAAAAAGCATTTGTTTCTACTGTAGCACAGCAACTTATGATCTCCTCTAAAGAAGCATCTTTGTCTAGTCCCCATATAATTTTCTTGCAAATCTCATTGGCATTTTCCTTAGCCAGATGTCTGGTCATTATTTCTGTAGCTGCATTTTCTCCAATAGTGTTTTTGACAGCAGTTTGCAAACGTCCCACAAAATCCACAAAAGGTTCATTGGGACCTTGCTCTATTTTAATGAAAGCCTCCCCCTGATCTTTCTGTTTGGGGAGGGAACCCCAAGCTTTTATTGCAGCCTTAGAAATTTGCTCATATGCTTTCATGATATAATTAATCTGTTCTGAATTCTCTCCATACTGACCTACACCAGCTAATTGCTCAAAAGTGAATTGTGTGTTAACTCCTGTTTCCAAACAGGAGTTGGATCTTACATAACTCATGAAACTCCGCAAGCCACAACAGATTTTTGTCCAGATTCTAAACATGTCCTTGCTATGGATTTCCAATCATTCAGGGTTAGGACTTTATAAGACAAACCATCTAGTAACATTTTAACATAAGCTGATGTAGCCCCATAAAGGGTACAACCTTTTTTCAAATCTTTAATTTTATTCAAATCTAAAGGTGTATATCTTCTCCTTTTTTGACCTACAGAGTCAATCTCTTCAATCACAGGATATGCATGTATAAAATCACTTATATCCTGTCCTTCTCTCTTAGCTTTTACCAGTGCTTTTTCTAATCTTGTCATAGGGTGTTTCACAGATGATTCTGTTTGTGTTTCTGCCTCTTCCCCTCCTCCTTCTTCCTCCACCCCTGAAGGTGGAGTTGATGTGGGCCTGTCAATAATCTGCTCTCTAGGCAGGGTTGAAGCTTCTTCAAGAGAATCAGTCATCACACCCTAATTCCTCATTTAAATCTCCTTGCCCTTGGGCAAGATCTTGATCTTTCCTTTTTTCCTCACACTTCTTCCTCTGTTCATTTTTCAAACTTTTACTTCTCCTACAACTTGCTTGATAGTTTAAGGCTAATTGAACTACGTTGTATATATAAAATACCTCTGTGGAAATTGAACAAGGCCCATTTTTTATGTGAAATTCTTTCAATTGAAGTCCCACTAGCTTCCAGTTATCTACATTTAGTTTTTCTTCCTCTAAAAACCAAGGAGATGTGCGTTTTAATGTACCCAAGAGTTTATCAATCTGTACCCCGGTTACAAGTAAACTCTGCTCCTCAATCATCTTAATTATACTCTCTATAGCACCACTATTATCTATTATCTATTATCACCTTGTAATCCTAACACTGGTCTATCAATATTCAAAGAAAAGTATCTTAAAAAGTGATTTATGTACTGTTTACCCTTAAATTTTTTATAGAATTTAATCTAAATTTAATTCTAATTTTTTTTCTTAAAACAAATTCTACAGAATAGTACCACAAAACTCACTAAAATATTTTGACATGTGTTGCTTAGCTGAAAAAGTTTACTCTCTAAACTCTTAACTTCCAACATTTATTAAGATCTTTAGCAGTTTTCCTTTCCATGATTATTTGACTTTATTTCTATAATTCCAGTTGTGGGTAAGGCTGAAATGACAGGGGGAAAAAAAAAATATTTATATATATATATATATATATATATATATATATATATATATATATATATATATATATATATAGCTGTTTTTCCCCTCTTTTCTTATAACCTAATCACCCACTGAAATGCAGAAACTAGGAGTTAGACTTGTTTATTGGGACAACTACTTCAAATATGAATCTTTATTAATCTTTCCCCAAATACTAAATTCTTTGAATACAGCTTTTTAGCACTCTGTATGGTTGACTGCATTTTTCCTTTAAAAATATTTCAAAATAACAATCCACAAATAACACATGAAATAAGAAAATAAAAAGTTCCTATGTTTAAAAAAAAAATACAGACAAAACAATAAAACAAACAAATACTTGCTAGGTTTAATTTATTACTTTGTTAAAAAAAAAAAAAAAAAAAAAAAAAAAAAAACTCACTTAAAACCAAAACAAAGTACCAGTTAAATTTTCATGAAGATTTATTTCAAAATTAGCATAATTCAATAGCATGCTATTTAAACATTCCTTTAACTATTGGGAACAACAACCTGTCCTATGCAACCAAAAAGCTATGTAAGGGGGAGCTCCTTGATGAATGCCTGGGGGGAGGGGGAGATAATCCATTCTTTTCTCCATGGTAAATTTTTTCAATCCCTGAAGCAAACCTAAATTTTCTTCCCTAATCTCTGAGATTAACATAAACTTTTATTTCCCAAGAAACTTTAATCATAATCTAAACTTCTAGAATCCCTGGGATAGACCCAAATTTAACCTAAACTTAAATTTCTCCAATTCTTGGGATTATCCAGACCTAAACTTTCCCTGTCTCTGGGGCAAACTCTATCTAAATCTAAATTACTCCACTTCCTGGAGCAAACTGAATCTAAATCTAAAATTGAGCTGTTCCTATCTAAACTAATCAAATTTACAATCTAAACCTTACATTAGTTCAGAAGAAAATGAGATCAAGAGCAGGAGTTGGACTTTCAAAGATAATCTTCCATTGAAAAAGTCCCTCAGTGAAAGATTAACCAGACAACTCTAGGCACTTTTTCTAGAAGGCTCTAAGAGTTCTTACTTGACCTAGCTGACTTCTCCAAAAACTGGCATGTGAAAAAGGAAATAACTAAAGAAATAATCATTCAATATTTGAAGCATACTGATTTATTAAACAATTGTAAGACAATTGTTTTGGGATTGGGACCTTTTCCTCAGCTTAGGGCTAGACACCAAATACATGGGGATAAAGACTTTTGTATATTAAAAAAAAACTAACCAAACAAGATCAGTTAATTAAAATGAAGCAATAGGTAATGCAATCTCTAGTTGGATGAAGGATTAGGATGTTTCTTAGTTGGGAGGAAGAAGAATAAGTATAATTTCTTAAAATCAGAAAAGGAAGTGTCTCATTCCTCAAAGTGTTTGTTCCCAAAGAAACATGGAAAGAATAATTAATTGACCAGTGTGGAACCAGTTTTCATATAAAACATATGGGTTTGGTTGAAATGTCCAATTGTATGTCCAAATGTCTTCGTTCCATCAGTCTTTTGATTTGATTGGGTTTCTGGTCAGCAAAGCCTAGATCCTTAGTTAAGAATTTCTAAAAAGTATGTAGGAGTAGTCCAGCTTCTCAATCACACAAGGCTAGATTCAAACCATGCAGCAAAGTTTTCTCTCATTTGCTAAATTAAATAAAATTTTCTCAGCATTCAGAAGTTGAACTATATCCATGAGTGGAAAGAAAGGTGACTAAGCTATCTCCAAAACTGAGTCACAAGATGGAATTAGGGGTTTACTCAATTTACATAATTAAACACTTGCTGTCTTAATTTCCTCAATTCTTTCCTCACACATAATTTTGAAATAATAGGTGATATCACTGGCAAATTACAGGAACATAGAACACATTATTTATGAAATTTTGGTTAATGGAAAAATTTGAGACCAAACAAGAAATGTAAAACATTATAGAATGTAAAATGGATCATTCTAATTATATCAGATTTCAAAGGTTTTGCACAAATACAATACAATTATAATTAGAAGAAAAGCAGGAAATGAAAAATTTTAACAGCAGGGCTTTCTGATATAGATTTCATTTCTTAAATATAGAGAGAACTAAGTCAAATTTATAAAAATATAATCATTCCCCAATTGACATAAACAATATTATTACTAACTCTGTATACCAAAGAGATCAAAGAAAAAGGAAAATGGTCTTTGTGTATTAAAATAGTTGCAGGAGTTCCTTTTTGTGTTGATAAAGAATTGGGAATTGAGGAAATGCCCATCAACTGGAGAGTGACAAGCAGAATGCAATACTTATTTAAACTGATATAAAATGAAATGAATAAAAATAGGAGAACATTGTACATAGTAATGACAACATTGAACTTATAATCAACTGTGAATGACAGTTATTCTCAGCAATACAAGGATCCACAACAGTTTTAAAGGACTTATGATGAAAAATGCTATGTATCTCAAGAAAAAGAATTGATGGAGTTTGAATGAAGGTTGAAGCATACTTTTTAAACTTTATTATTCTTGGATTGTTGTTTTTGTTGCTATTACTGTTTTATTTAGCAACATAACTAAGACCAAAACAGCAATTCAGATGTCCACAGAAAAAATCTCAAAGAGCGATGTGAATTGATGTCAAGCCCAAAGAGGTTTCTTGAAAGTGTTCACATTTTTTTCCTTTGAAGCAAGATAATTGTATAAATATGTATACATATATTGAATTTCACACATATTTCTACCATGCTTAACATATATTGGAATACTTGCCATCCAAGGGAAGGGAGGAGATTTGGAACACAAGGTTTTTCAAGGGCTAATACTGAAGAATTGTCCACACATACCATATTCTGAAAGGCAAAGGACCTAGGGTTACAACCAAGAATTAACTACTGAGTGAGAATTAACAATATTTTTCAGGGGAAAAGATGGATCTTCAATGAAGTAAGAGACTTTCAATCATTTCTATTAAAAATCAGAACTAAACAGAAAGTTTAATTTAAAAACACAAGACTCAAGAAAAGCATAGAAAAATAAACAAGGGGAATGGTATATTAAGGATTAAACTGTTTACATCCCTGAATGGGAAAATGATATCTGTAACTCCAGAGAACTGAATCTCTCATTGGGCAGACAGAGGGGAGCATCACATGGATAGAGGGTATGCTAGTGAATGGACTCTAATGTAATGATATCAAAGAAAAGGATATTCAGGGTTGGGAAAAGGAGGAAAAAAAGAGGAAAAGGAAGTTATATGGGACAATTAAATCACATGAAGAAATGCAAAAAATGAATGGAAAGAAAGATGGAGGATGAGCATTGTCTGAAGCTTGATCTCATCAGTTTTGGCTCTAAGAGGGAACACAGTAATAATTCCTTTGGGTATAAATGTATCTAATCCTATAATGAAGTAGGAAGAGAAAGAAGAAAGTAAAGGGAGGGCCAGAATATAAGGGAGAGGAGAAACACTAGGTGAAAAAGTAAGAGAAGGGGGCAAGGAATGATAGTAGATAAGAGAGTAAAAAACAAAAGAAAACTATTAAGAACAGGGGTAAAAAAGAGAGAACAAAAGTATATACAGTGGATAAAGTAGGATGTAAGGAAATATAGAACTGGTAATCATAACTAAATGTGCATGAGATAAATTCTCCCATAAAATGTGAATGAATTGCTATTCAGAGTGGAATAAAAAACAGAATCCTATAATATGTTGTTTACTAAAAACACATTTGACAAAGAGAGATACTTACAGAATAAAGATAAAAAACTAGAACAAAATTTATTATGCTTCAGCTGAAGTTAAAAAAAGCAGGGGTAGCCATTCTTATCTCAGGTAAAACAAAAATAAAAATAGAACTTATTAAAAATATAAGAAAGGAGAATACATCATGATACAGGGTACCATAAACAATGAAGTAGTAATTATATTAAATTTGTATGTACCAAGTGATAGAGCAGCCAAATTCCTAGAGAAGATTTTAAACCAGTAACAGGAAGAAATAGACAGCAAAACTATACTAATGGAAGAGCTCAACCTTTCCCTCTCCGAATCAGACAAATTTACCCAAAAATAAACAAAAAAGAGTATAGGAAGGTTAATAGAATCCTAGAAAACCTAGATATCATACACCACTGGAAAAAATGAATAGGGACAGAAAGGAATACACATGAAAAAATATCAAGTGCTTTTGGATAGCAACTATAATAAAGATAACAATATTACCTAAACTAATCTATTTAGTTAGTGTTATACCAAAACTCCCAAGAAATTATTTTACTGACCTAGAAAATAATAACATCAAAATTCATCTAGAAGAAAAAAAGGTTAAGAATTTCAAGGGAGTTAATGGAAAAAAAGCAAATGAAGGTGGTACTAGATATATTATAAAGCAACTATCATCAAAACCATTTGCTATTGGCTAAGAAATAGAATAGTTAATCAGTGGAATAGGTTAATGACTATTATATATATATATATATATATATATATATATATATATATATATATATATATATATATATAATAATGACTATTATGTATATATAGCCAATGACTATAGTAATCTAATATTTCACATACTCAAAGATCCCAGGTTTTGGGACCAGAACTCACTATTTGACAAAAACTGATGGGAAAATAGGAAACTAGTAAGACAGCAGTCATGCATGGACCCACACCTAACACCATATGACAAAAAGGAGTTCATGATCTAGACATAAAGAATATTATTAAAAAATTAAAAGAATATAGGATAGTTCACCTCTCAGATCTTTGGAGGAGGAAGGAATTTGTGAGTAAAGAAGAACTAGAAATCATTACTGATCACAAAATAGATAATTTTGATTATCCTAGGTTAAAAAGGTTTTGTACAAACAAAATTAAGGCAGACAAGATTAGAAGGAAGTAATAAACTGGGGAAACATTTTACATTCAAAGGTTTTGATAAACGCCTCATTTCCAAAATGTATAGGGAATTTACTTAAATTTATAAGAATTCCAGCCATTCTCCAATTGATAAATGGTCAAAGAATATGAACAGACAATTTTCAGATGAAGAGATTGAAATTATTTCTAGTCATATGAAAAGGTTCTCCAAATCATTATTGATCAGAGAAATGCAAATTAAGACAACTCTCAGATACCTGCACACCTGTCAGATTGGCTAAGATGACAGGAAAAGATAATGATGAATGTTGGAGGAGATGTGGGAAAACTGGGATATTAATACATTGCTGGTGGAAATGTGAACAGATCCAACCATTCTGGAGAGCAATTTGGAACTATGCTCAAAAAGTTATCAAACTGTGCATACCCTTTGATCTAGCAGTGTTTATACTGGGTTTATATCCCAAAGGTATCTTAAAAGAAAGGGACCCACATGCACAAAAATATTTGTGGCAGCCCTTTTTGTAGTGGCTAGGAACTGGAAACCTAATGGATGCCCATCAATTGGAAAATGGCTGCATAAATTATGGTATATGAATGTTATTGAATATTATTGTTCTGTAAGAAATAACTAACAGGGTGATTTCAGAGACGCATGGAGAGACTTACATGAACTGATACTAAATGAAATGAGCAGAACCAGGAGATCATTATATATGGCAACAAGAAGACCATATGATGATCAATTCTGATGGATATATATCTCTTCAAATGAGATGATTCAAACTAATTACAATTTTTTCAGTGATGAAGAAAGGCATCTACACTCAAGAGAGAGGCCTGTGGGAACTGAGTGTGGACCACAACATAGCATTTTCATGTTTTCTATTGATGTTTTCTTGCATTTTGTTTTCCTCCTCAGGTTTACTTTTGTTTCTAGATTTGATTTTTCTTGTGCAGCAAGATAACTGTATAAATATGTATACATATATTGGATTTAACATATTTTAATATATTTAACATGTATTGGACTACCTCCCATCTAGGGCAAGGGGTGGGGGGGAAGGAGGGAAAAATTTGGAACAGAAAGTTTTGCAAGGGTTAGTGTTGAAAAATTACCCATGCATATGTTTTGTAAATAAAAAGCTTTAATAAAAAAAAATCACATACAGAAAGAAAGGAATACATATTTTCTCAGCAGTACCTAGCACTTACACAAAACTGACCTTGTATTAGGGCATTAAACCCTCATAATCAAAAGCAGAAGGGCTTTCTTTTTCAGATTATAATGAAATAAAAATTATATTCAATAAAGGGGTAAGGAAAGATATACTAAAAACCAACTGAAAAATAAATAATCTAATTCTAAAAAAATGCATGGATCAAACAACAAATTACAGAAACAATACATAATTTCATACAAGACAATGACAATAATACAATATACAAAAACCTATGGGATGCAGCCAAAACAGTTTTTAGGGGAAATTTTATATCTCTAAACAACTACATGAATAAAACAGAGAAAGAAGTATCAATAAATTAGGAATGCAGTAACTAAAAAGGCCCTAAAAAGAACAAATAATGCCCCGCCCAATGAAATACTACATTTGAAATTATGAAACTCAAAGGAGAGATTAATAAAATTGAATCTAAGAAAACTATTGAACTAATAAATAAAATTTGGCAGAGCCAAGAAGGAGGATAGAAAGCAGGTCTGACATCCCTTAGATCAACACTAGATCAAGCCTCTGAACTAGTTTCAGGGTGGCAGAACCCACAAATATTTGAGACATATCAAATTTCTAGCCGAAGATATTTTGGAAGAGCTTCAGAAAAGTTCTGTTTCAATCAGGCATGGGGACGTGGCTGAGTGTAGGACCATTGCAGGGACCCAAGTAATGTGATATTTGAGGGCTGGTAAATATACTGAAAGGTTCTCAGCCAAAATACAGCAGCATTGGCTACTATGGCAAAGGATCAGCAGATTACCTTTGACATAGCCAAGGCAAAAACCAGAATAATGTGGGACCAGGCCACATCCACCCAGCACAGGAAGGAAATCACCAGTACTGGCCCAGGACAGCATAAAGCCATTGTTTCCTGTAGAGGAAGCTTAGGACAATTTCCCTTTTGCCCTAAGAGCAGACCTCAAATGAGCAAAAAAAGCAAAAAGAACTCTGAACATAGTTTTTATGGAGACATGAAACATACCTCAACATAAAACAAATCTGCAGGTAAAGCCCCAAAGGGTGATATGAGCTACTCCCCATCTCACAAGGCTCTATTGGAAGAATTCAAAAAGGATTGTAAAAGAAAGTTACAAGAAAAATGGGAAAAGGAAATGAGAACTTTGCAGAAGAGTTTGGAAAAGGAAACAGAAATTATCTGAAGAAAACTCCTTAAAAATAGATTTAGTGAAATGGGAAAAGCATATAACTCTTTACAAAACACAATACTTCTGTTATAGATTTACTTAAAGGATTCATGTATAATTTGATTTTATGTTGATGGCATAAAAAAGAAACTAGGAGTGGAAAGGGGATTACACTGAAAAAAGAAAAATGGAAGTAAAATAGGGTAAATTACAGAGAGGCACACATACCTATTACAACTGAAGGAAAGAAGGGAGGGGTGAGAATTGTGTCAATCTTATTGTCATCAGATTTGTCTTAGAGAATATAAAACATATTTAGCTTTAAAGAGAAACTTGTCTCACCCTACAGAATGTCATCTCCTATAGGGAAGTAGGAAGGGGAAAAAGGTAAAGGAATGGAAGAGGCTAATAGGAGGGAGAACAGAAATAGAAAGGGAAAGTAAAAGGGGAAGATTTTTTAAAATAATTTTATTATATATTTTTATAATATTATCCCTTGTATTCATTTTTCCAAATTATCCCCCCTTCCTCTACTCCCTCCCCCCGATGACAGGCAATCCCATACATTTTACATGTGTTACAATATAACCTAGATACAATACATGTGTGTAAATACCATTTTCTTGTTGCACAATAAGCATTAGATTCTGAAGGTACAAGTAACCTGGGCAGACAGACAGTAGTGCTAACAATTTACATTCACTTCCCAGTGATCCTTCTCTGGGTGTAGCTACCTCTGTCCATCATTGATCAACTGGAAGTGAGTTGGCTCTTCTTTATGTTGAAGATTTCCACTACCATCAGAATATATCCTCATACAGTATTGTTGTTGAAGTGTATAATGATATCCTGGTTCTGCTCATTTCACTCAGCATCAGTTGATGTAAGTCTCTCCAGGCCTCTCTGTACTCCTCCTGCTGATCATTTCTTACAGAGCAATAATATTCCATAACCTTCATATACCATAATTTACCCAACCATTCTCCAACTGATGGACATCCATTCAAGGGGGAAGATTTTTTTGAGGCAAGTCATTGTCAGAAGCAAATTACAGGGAAGAAGGAAAAGGGGAAAGGAAATACAAAAGTATAACTAAAGGAAAACAAGATGGCAGGAAATACAGAGTTAATCATTTTAACTGTGATTGTAATTGGGATGAACTCTCCCATAAAAGAGAAGTGGATAGCAGACTGGATTAAAAGCCAGAATCCTACAATATGTTGTTTGTAAGAAACACATTTAAAACAGTGACACATATGGAGTAAAGGTAAAAGGTTGGCGCAGAATCTACTATGGTTCAACTGAAGTTAAAAAAAAAAAAAAAAAAGAAAAGAAAAGAAAAAAAAAGCAGGAGTACTGATTCTGACTTCAAATCAAGCAAAAATAGATCTAATTAAAAGAGATAAGGATGGAAACTACGTCTTGCTAAAGAATACCATATATAATCAAGTAACATCAATACTAAACATATATATATATATATATATATATATATATATATATATATATATATATATATATATGTATATACCAAGTGATATAGATCCCAAATTCATACAGGAAAAGTTGAGAAACTTCAAGAAGATTTAAATCACAAACCTATACTAACAGGGGATCTCAACCTTGCTCTTTCAAAACTAGATAGATGAAACCACAAAATAAATAAGAAAGAAGTTAAAGAGATAAATAGAATACTAGAAAAACTAGATATGATAGCTCTTTGGAGAAAATTGAATGGAGACAGAAAGGAATACACTTTCTTCTCAGCAATTCATGGGAACTATACAAACATTGATCATATACTAGGACATAAAGACCTCAAAATCAAATGCAGAAAGGCAGAAATAGTAAATGCATTTTTTTCAGATCACAATGCAATAAAAATTATATTCAATAGAAGGCCAGGAGAAAATAGACCAAAATGTAATTGGAAACTAAATAATTTCATTCTAAAGAATGAATGGGTGAAACAGTAAATCATAGACATAATTAATAACTTCACCCAAGAAAATGACAATAATGAGATATCATACCAAAATGTGTGGGATGCAGTCAAAGTGGTAATAAAGGGAAATTTTATAGTTCTAGCTTATTTGCATAGAATAGAGAAAGAGAAGTTCAATAAATTGGATTTGCAACCAAAAAAACTAGAAAAAGAACAAATTAACCCCCCCAATTAAATGCCAAATTTGATATTCAAAAAATAAAAGGAAAGATCAATAAAATTGAAATTAAAATAACGTATTGAATTAATAAATAAAACGAAGTGTTGGTTTTATGAAAAAAAGCAACAAAATAGATAAACCTTAGTTAATTTGATTAGAAAAAGGAAAGAGGAAAATCAAATTGTTAGTCTTAAAAATGAAAAGGGAGAACTATACACCAATGAAGAGGAAATTAGAGCCATAATTAGGAATTACTTTGCCCAACTTTATGCCAATAAATTTGACAACCTAAGTGAAATGGAGGAATATCTACAAAAATATAGATTGCCCAGAAAGAAATTAATTACTTTTATAATACCATTTTGGAAAAAGAAATAGAACAAGCTATTAATCAACTCCCTAAGATAAAATCCTCAGGACCAAATGGATTTACATGTGAATTCTACCAAACATTTAAAGAACAATTAACTTCAATATTATATAAATTGTAGAGGGCTGAAACCCCCAAAAGATATGCTTGAATCAGACAACTGATCACTTAAGGCTAATTACCTATTCCATGTGAGACAATGACTCTATTAGCATATGTTTGGATACATGACTCTTCTCACCTTTGGTGCTTGCTGAAT
This sequence comes from Sminthopsis crassicaudata, assembly GCF_048593235.1. NCBI lineage: Eukaryota > Metazoa > Chordata > Mammalia > Dasyuromorphia > Dasyuridae > Sminthopsis > Sminthopsis crassicaudata. The sequence continues at coordinate 344,654,821 of NC_133618.1, read as the reverse complement.
GTTTGGTGTTAAGATAATGATGGGCAAGGATTGGTGGGAAGAGGAAGAGGGGCCAGAGAGGCACTTGGCAGCAGGACAAGGAGGAGAGGCGGTGACTCCAAACTCCCAAACCCAGGATTCTGCTTATCTGCCTCTTTCACTTCTCCCCCTAAAAACCAAGGACTTTACAGCTGGCTGACCCCAAAGCCCTCCAGGGAGATAGTCCATACCCAATAATAAACTATTTGAAAAAATAGGGAATGAAGGACTCCTACCAAATTTCTTTTATTACATAGACATGGTACTGATACCTAAACCAGGTAGGATGAAAACAGAAAGAAAGTTATAGACCAATCTCCCTTATGGATATTGATTTTGATATTTTATTTTAAATAAAATATTAACAAAGAGATTACAAAAAATCATCCCCAGGTGTAGCGAGCTGTCGTCTCTAGAAGCTGCCGGATCACTCTCTGGGAAGAGATCTGCTGTGTCTTCTACTCAAATCTCTCCGACAGATTCTTCTTCCTCTAACGAACCATTGTCTCCAGGCAGTTGCTGTTAACTCTTGTCCAGAGAAGTGACTTCCCTTCCTGCAGAGAGCCCCGTCAAGCCTGATGCAATGCAGAGTCTTCTTCTATCTCTGGGTGTCCTCTCTTTTATTCTCCCAGAGAATGGGCGTGGGATAATGCAAGGGCTTCTGGGAAGAACCACTTCAGCCAATGAGCTTGCTCCTTCTATCAAATCAACCTGAGTTCTCACCTTGTAATTGTCCAACCTGAATTCGCACCTTGTCACTATCCAGACAACCTGAGTTCTCACCTAGTAATCCTAACATTTCCCCCTTTCTTTTGATTTAGAACATAGGACAGTCATGATCTTGAAACATAAATCCATCAATATGGGAAGTATTACACATAATTACATAAATTACATAAGCACATAGTAACATAGTAACATAATACATGCTAGAAGTATATGACAAATAACATAATCAAATAATGATAAATTGAAAATTTATAAATGTCCATAAGTCCATTGTCCATTAGTCTCATCTTGTGTGAGGAAGTCCAATGATTCCTGCTGGTTTTTAAAGTTCTTTAACAGTCTTCTTATTATCCATGCTATTTCAGTGTCAGATGTTTCTTAGATCTTCTCCTTTATTTTGAGGTCTTTCTCTTTTTCTGTCTCTCTCTGATGGACAAGGCGAATATGCCTCGTTGGCACCCATCTGATTCCTTCTCCTGCTGAAGAAATACAAGCAAACCCTCTCCCCCAGGCAGTTAACCTATCTGGTCCCTTCCATTCACCACTTTCTGGATCTCTCCACATCACCTGGCGATTACCTAAGGACAGTGGAGATGCTCGCACTGGACACTGCCCTTCTGGTGGGTTATAAAACCTGTCTGCTGGAGCCAGTGCATCTTTGTCAAAAATTAGAAAATTAATGGTATAGAGAACTAAATTTAGAAGTTCCCTAGGGCTACCTGTGGCTCCCCCTTTCTTTTGTTTTTGGAGGAGTGTCTTAATATCTCTGTTTCTTCTCTCTACTATTGCCTGCCCTTGAGGATTAAAGGGTATGCCCGTGGTATGTAAAATCTTATACTGTGCACAAAAGTGTGTAAAATGTTTGGACATATATGCAGGTCCATTGTCTGTTTTTATTGCTTGTGGCACACCCATAATTGCAAAAGCTTGTATAAGGAATTCAGTGACAACTCGGGCTGTCTCTTTTGCTGCTGGCATTGCAAATGTGAATCCTGAAAAGGTGTCTACCACGACATTAATAAAAGATAGACGACCAAAAGATTTATAATGGGTCACATCCATTTGCCAGATTTCATTGGGTCTCAAACCACGAGGATTCTTCCCTGGAGGGAGTGTAGGAGCATGGAAAGGAAGACAAGCTGTACAGCTTTTTACTATGCTCCTAGCTTCCTCTCTTGTGATTCCAAATTGTAAATGTAAAGCTCGAGCAGCCTGATGATATTTAGAATGAGATTCTTGTGCTTCCTGAAATAAAAGACTACTGGCTAACATGGTCAGAAGGCTATCTGCCTTTGAATTTCCACCAAAAATGGGACCTGGAAGTCCACTATGTGAATGGACATGCAAGATATAAATCTTGCCTGGATGTTTTCTCACTTGCTCTTGAAGTTCCTTAAAGAGCTGATAAATATTGGAGGCTGCAAATTTTATTTGGGCTGTGGCAATTCTTTGTACTACACCTACTGAATAGGCTGAATCAGTAATTATATTTACGTCTCCTGGGTAATAAGTAAGAGCTAGCATGATAGCAAATAATTCATTCTGTTGAGTGGACTGAAAAGGAGTCCTGACTACTCTCTTTATGGTTAAATCATGAGAGTATACAGCACAAATATTTTCTTTGGAGGCGTCTGTAAAGATTGTTGGTCCTTTAAGGGGAACCTTAGAAACCTTTTCTTCAAAAATCCATCGCCAATTATGTAGTAGCCGGGTAATCTTTAATGGAGATCCATGTGCAAAATTTGGAGTGGTGGCCAATAAAATTTGCCATTCTGGGATGGTCTCACAGCATACATTAATTTGTGCGTTAGTACAGAATGTGTATATTTTTTCAGGACTTATTCCAGATAATTGTGTTACTCTCTTAATAGCCTTTAATAAAATCCTAGCCACAAGCACTGGGTAAGGTGTAAGGCTTTGTTCTGGTTGTGCTGGGAGGTTCACCCACTCAATCACTCTGTCTCCTTGATGAAGGACTGCTGTGGGTGCCTCTTTTGTAGCAAAAACTGATATTTCCAAGGGTTTTTGAGTGATTCTTTCAACCACATTGGATAAAGCCAGTTCAACTTCTCTCAAAGCCTCTTGTGCTTCTTTTGTAAGCTGGCGTGGTGAATTTAAAGCACTGTCTCCTCTTAAAATGTCATATAGAGGTTGTAGTTGATTGGTAGTTAAGCCTAACACTGGACGCATCCATTGGATATCTCCTATTAATTTTTGAAAGTCATTTAAGGTGTTCAACTTCTCTGTTCTTAAAGAAAGCTTTTGTACTGTGAGTGTCTTAGGATATACTTCATATCCTAAATATTGAAAAGGAGCATGTCTTTGAATTTTTTCTGTAGCTATATGCAGTTTGTAGTACTTTAATATTTCCATGGTCTTTTGTAGACATGCTTCTAACATTTGTTCCTTAGGTGCACATCCCAAAATATCATCCATACAATGTAACAATATTACTTTTGGAAAGGCTTTTCTTACTGGAGCAAGAGCAGCTGCAACATACGTTTGGCACATAGTAGGGCTGTTTTTCGTTCCCTGTGGCAAAACTGTCCATTCTTATCTTTTATAAGGCTCGGCCAAATTAACACTAGACACTGAAAAATCAAATCTTTTCATATCCTCCTTATCTAGAAGAATAGAATAGAAACAATCCTTAATGTCTATAACCCATAGAGGCCATTCTCTTGGCAACTGAGTAGGAGATGGAAGTCCAGGCTGAAGAGTTCCCATAGTTTCCATCTGTTCATTTACTTTTCTTAGATCAGTTATCATCCTCCATTTTCCAGATTTCTTTTTCACCACAAATACTGGGGAATTCCAAGGACTTAGAGAAGGCCGCAAGTGTCCTTGGTCAAGTTGTTCTTGCACCATGTCTAATAAGGCCTGAATTTTATCACTTCTTAAGGGCCACTGTTCTACCCACACTGGTGAATCAGTCTTCCACTGAATAGGAACTTGTAAAAGTGCAGGTAGGCCTTCAACAGCAGTCCTACCTAAAAAGCCGAAGTGCTTATTTGTAATCCTATCTGCTGTAAAATGTCTCTTCCCCACAGATTGATGGGGATTTTTTCAACCACAAAAGGAGTAAAAGCTCCTGTTTCTCCTTCAAATACCCATCTCAAAGGCCTAGCACTAACTTCTGCTGCTATTGATCCTCCCACCCCAGACATATAGGTGTCTGCTTTAATCTTTGGCCAGTGACCGGGCCAATTGGCACCTCTAATAACTGTACGATCTGCACCCGTGTCTACCAATCCTTCAAATGGTATTCCGTTTATATAAATAGTAAGCATAGATAGGTCAGCTGTCACAGCTGCTGTCCAATATATTCCTGGATTTTGTTCATTGGAGTCAAAATCTAGGCGACTATCACGAGGTTGCTTATTAGGGGTACGTAACAATAAGCCTGATGCTACTACTTCTCCTGGTTGATAAATCACACGTTGTCTGCCTGTGTTAGTGACTGGGATATTAGATACACGGTCTCCAGTCTCCCACATCAGTGTATGGATGGACACTGTTTTGTAGGCACTCTCAGAAGGTGAAATGGTCAAGCCTACTGTGCCTGGAGGCAAAGGATCCATAGGCTCAACAGGAACAGATTTCACTTCTCCAGGGAGTATCTCGGTAGTCTCTACTGCACACAACTCTATTTTTCCTAATTTCAATCCCTTTCTTCCATCTGATTGCCTTTTGGCTGATTGATCATGTCTTAAAATTCTCTGGATGTAACCTCGGCTGCCATCATGCCCCACTTGGGGGGGTGAAGCTGGGCCCCACCTGTCATTTCCCTGGGTCAATCTACATTCGGAGGCCCAGTGGAGGCCCTTGTGACATTTTGGACATGGAGTTTTAGGTCTTCTCTCACCCTGTCTTCTCACTGTATCTCCATATCTACACTGAGCTCTTAGATGCCCAATTTTTCCATATTGAAAACATCGCCGAGTTTCTCTAGAAGTCCCTTGCCAGGAGGGACCCTGCCTTTCCACATTCATCATTGTCTGGGTGTAAAAAGCATTTGTTCCCACTGTAGCACAGCATCTTATGATCTCCTCTAAAGGAGCATCTTTGTCTAATCTCCATATAATTCTTTTGCAAATCTCATTGGCATTTTCCTTAGCCAGATGTCTGGTCATTATTTCTGTAGCTGAATTTTCTCCAATAGTTCTTTTGACAGCAGTTTGCAAACGTCCCACAAAATCTGCAAAAGGTTCATTGGGACCTTGCTGTATTTTAGTGAAAGCCTCTCCACGATCTTTCTGTCCAGGAAGGACACCCCAAGCTTTTATTGCAGCCTTAGCAATTTGTTCATATATTGTCATGGTATAATTAATCTGTTCTGAATTCTTTCCATACTGACCTTCACCAACTAAGTGCTCAAAAGTGAATTGTGTGTTAACTCCTATTTCCAAATTGCATCTGACTTGAATTTTACATAATTCATGAAATTCCGCAAGCCATAATAAATTTTCTCCAGGTTCCAGACATGTCCTTGCTATAGATTTCCAATCATTCGGGGTTAGGACTTCATAAGACAAACCATCTAGTAACATTTTGACATAAGCTGATGTAGCCCCATAAAGGGTACAACCTTTTTTCAAATCCTTAATTTTATTCAAATCTAAAGGTGCATATCTTCTCCTTTTTTTACCTACAGAGTCAATCTCTTCAATCACAGGATATGCATGTATAAAATCACTTATATCCTGTCCTTCTCTCTTAGCTTTAACCAATGCTTTTTCTAATCTTGTCATAGGCTTAGGCTGCTTCACAGGCAATCTGTTTGTGTTTCTGCCTCTTCCCCTCTTTCTTCCTCCATCTCTGAAGGTGGGGTTGATGTGGGCCTGTCAATAATCTGTTCTCTAGGCAGGGTTGAAGCTTCTTCAAGAGAATCATACCATAATTCCTCATTTAAATCCTCTTGCTCTAGGGAAAGATCTTGATCTTTCCTTTTTTTCTCACACTTCCTCCTCTGTTCATTTTTAGAACTTTTCCTTCTCCTACAACTTGCTTGATAGTTTAAGGCTAATTGAACTATGTTGTAGATATAAAATACTTCTGCAGAAATTGAACGAGGCCCATTTTTTGCTTGAAATTCTTTCATTTCATATCCCACTAGCTTCCATTTATATACATCTATCTTTTCTTCCTCTAAGAACCAAGGGGATGTGCATCTTAATGCAGCCAAGAGTTTAGCAATCTGTACCCAGGTTACAAGTAAACTCTGCTCCTCAATTATCTTGATTATACTCTCTATAGTACCACTCCTGAATGGGGGTGGAGCTGAGGTTGCTTCTGGGGCTGGGGTTGAGTCGGCTGAGGTCCAGGGATTGAATATAGCTAACATCTGCCCCATTTCAGCTATAAGAGATTCCTGGTTTAGCCCTTAACAAGTTAAGTTCCTTATTTATCTATTAGCACGCTCACTTAATCTTTAACAAAGTTTCCTCGTTACTCACGGTTCTGGGTCAGAGAGACTGAGATCTAGATCGGAAGCTTTTCCACTGGAATCAGGACCGTGTCTGTCCCTGTTCGGGCGCCAAATTGCAAAGGTCTGGTCTAGCTCCTCTTGTCAGGATAAGCAAAAGTCCTGGCCCCACGTGTGGACGCCAAATGTAGCGAGCTGTCGTCTCTAGAAGCTGCCGGATCACTCTCTGGGAAGAGATCTGCTGTGTCTTCTACTCAAATCTCTCCAACAGATTCTTCTTCCTCTAACGAACCGTTGTCTCCAGGCAGTTGCTGTTAACTCTTGCCCAGAGAAGTGACTTCCCTTCCTGCAGAGAGCCCCGTCAAGCCTGATGCAATGCAGAGTCTTCTTCTATCTCTGGGTGTCCTCTCTTTTATTCTCCCAGAGAATGGGCGTGGGATAATGCAAGGGCTTCTGGGAAGAACCACTTCAGCCAATGAGCTTGCTCCTTCTATCAAGTCAACCTGAGTTCTCACCTTGTAATTGTCCAACCTGAATTCTCACCTTGTCACTATCCAGACAACCTGAGTTCTCACCTAGTAATCCTAACACCCAGGGTAATACAACATGACCAAGTAGGATTTATACCACAAATGCAGGGCTGGGTCAATATTAGGAAAAGTATTAGCATAATTGACTATATCAATAACCAAATTAACAAAAAACATATGATTATCTCAATAGATGTAGAAAAAGCATTTGATAAAATCCAACACCCAATCCTATTAAAAACACTAGAGATTATAGGAATAAATGGACTTATCCTTAAAACAATCAGTAGAATCTATTTATAATCTTCAGTAAGCATCATATGTAATGTGGATAAACAGGAACCATTCCCAATCAGATCAGGGGTGAAACAAGGTTCCCCACTAGCACAATTGCTATTCAATATTGTACCAGAAATGCTAGCTTTGGCAATAAGAAAAGAAAAAGAAATTAAAGGAATTAGAGTAGGTAATGAAGAAACCAAATTATCATTCTTTGCACATAATATGATAGTATAGTTAGATAACTCTAGAGAACCAACTAAAAAACTATTAAAAGTAATCCACAACTTTAGCTAAGTTGCAGCATGCAAAATAAATCCACATAAATCATCAGCATTTTTCTACATCACTAACAAATTCCAACAGCAAGAGATACAAAGAGAAATTCCATTTAAAATAACAGTCATTAGAACAAAATATTTGGAAATCTCTCCCAAGAGATAGTAAGAAATTATATGAACATAACTACAAAAATTTCCCACACAAATAAAGTCAGATCTAAGCAAATGGAAAAATATCAAATGCTCTTGGATAGGTTGAGCGAATATAATAAAGATGATAATACTACCTAAACTAATCTGGAAGACCAAAAGATCAGGAATTTCAATGGAATTAATGACAAGCAGAGCAAATGAAGGTGGTCTAGTTGTACCAGACCTAAAACTATGTTATAAAACAACATCCTTCAAAACCATTTGGTACTGGCTAAGAAATAGAACAGTTGATCAATGGAATAAGTTAGGAAAAATAGTCAATGATTACAGCAATTCCAGTATTTGACAAATCCAAAGACCCCAGCTTGGGTATAAGAATTCACTATTTGACAAAAACTGCTGAGAAAATTGGAAGCTAGTATGGCAGAAACTAGGCATTGACCCACACCTAATACCATATAATAAAATAAGGCTGAATAGGTTCATAATCTAGACATAAAGAATAATATGATAAACAAATTAGAAGACTCTTGGGGGCAGAGTTAAGATTCTGAAGATGATACACATTTCTTTCCGACCTTCTCCTACAACCATCATGCTAATTAGCAAATCCTACCTCTGAATTAGCTCTGGCCTAGTAGAACCTATAAAAAATTATCAGCAGATGATACTTTGAAGATCACCAGAAAAGGTCTGTTTCAGTTGGAAATGGGAGGGAGGGGGTGGAGCCAAGATGGCAGAGAAGGCACACATGACTTTCTAAGCTCCTCTCATGCCCTCACTAGCAATTATTAAATTCAGCCTCAAAAATGGGGCTTGACTGGTAAAACTCATGAAGATTGGAAGTGCAACAACTCATCAGCTGAAGATAATCTGGAAGTTTGCCAGAGAAAGTTTGTCCTTAGGGGCCAGAGCAGATCAGCACAAGTAGGGAGATAGGAGAGGCTAGAATGGAGCAGACCAGGAGAGAAGATGACCTCTATGCTTAGAAAATTTACAGAGACAACTTTGGCATAGGCTGATTGCTCCACCTTGGTTTCAAAGCAGTAGACCAGCAAGAGAAACTAAAGCCAGAATTAGAGGGTACTCTAAAAAATGCCAGAACCTAACAGGGTCTGGCTATACCCACCCAAAACTGGAAGTGAGTGACTAAACATAGACTGTAACACAGCTCTGCAGCCACATTCTGCAGTATGGGGCTTTTGCTCGGGCAGTTACAAATCTGAATGGCAGATGGGTACAGCCCAGGGCAGCCTCTAAGCTACAGTGAGGGGCTTAGCCTGGGACAATAGAACTTCCACAGGAAGACTGTACTTCCCTGGGCAGAGACACTTCTGGTAGGTGGGGCTATTTGCAGGTCAGCTGCTAATACCCACAGCCCCATGGTGAGCTTTGGCCTGGGATAGTGATACTTTCACTGCTCAGCCTCTAGAGTCAGGGCAATTGCTAATTTGCCTAGCGGGGTTGTTCACTAGACATTTCCACAGCTTGGGCAGTGCTAACTAGGACTGAATCACCTCCAATGGGGAACTCCCGTTTCTCTCCACTCTTTGCATCCCTTTACAAGATGGACTACTGTCCATATACCTATTGTTGCTTTGCAGAGGATGCTGGTAACCTCCTTGCCCTGAATGCAGATCCTACAGGCTTTAAAAAATGAGTAAAAAAATCAAAAGGACTATCACTAGCTTCTATACAGAAAGAGAGCAGGTTTTCAACCCCAAGGAGACTAATAGCAAACAGTCTGTAGACAATACCCCAAAGGGGAATGTTACCTGGCCCTCATCACATAGCGCTCTCCTAGAAGAGACTACTAAAAGAAAGATAGAAGAAAAATGGGAAAAGGAAAGAGAAGCTATGCAAGAGAGTAACAACTTCCTGAAATGTGAATTGGAAAAGTTAAATAATTTCCTGGAAGTGTAGGGAAACAGAATTTGTGAATTGGAAATGTATGAATCTGTCTCTCATCACTGTTGGCTCAAAGAGAAAATAATTGACACATTTGCTTTACAGAGAATCTTCTCTCACCTCATTAAAATGGGGGAGAGGAAAAGGAAAACGGAAAAGAATAATAAGGGAAGGGTACAAGAAAGGGGAAGAAATTCAAAGGAGGGAGGGAGGGATCGTAAAGAGGGAGAGCAGTGTGACACAAGTGGGGCCCATATATTTAATACTGGGAAAGAGGATAATGGGGAGGAGGGGCAAGAAAAAGAAAAGCATAATCTGGGGATAAAAGATGGCAGGAAATATAGAATTAGTAATTTTAACAATAAATGTGAATGGTATGAACTCTCCCATAAAGTGGAGGCAGATAGCAGACTGGATCAAAAGTCAGAATTCTCCAATATGCTGTTTACAGGAAACACATTTAAAGCAGGGAGATGAATACAGAGTAAAGGTAAAAGGCTAGAGCAGAATATATTTCAGGTGAAGTAAAAAAAGCAGGAGTAGCCATCTTTGTCTAAGATCAAGCAAAAGCAAAAATTGATCTAATTAAAAGAGATAAGGAAGGAAACTATACCTTCCTAAAGGGTAGCATATACAATGAAACAATATCAATACTAAACATATATGCACCAAGTGGTATAGGATCCAACTTCCTAAAGGAGAAGTTAAGAAAGTTGCAAGAAAAAATAGAGCAAAACTATAATAGTCACAGACCTCAACCTTGCATTCTCAGAATTAGATAAATCAAAGAACAAAACAAATAAGAAAGAAATTAAAGAGGTAAATAGAATATTAGAAAAATTAGGTATGATAGATCTTTGGAGAAAATTGAATGGTAACAGAAAGGAGTATACTTTCTTCTCAACAGTTCATGGAAACTATACACAAATTGACCATATATTAGGGCATAAAGATCTCAAAATTAAATGCAGGAAAGCAGAAATAGTAAATGCTTTTTTTTTCAGATCACGATGAAATAAAAACTACATTCAACAAAAACTTAGGGGTAAATAAACCAAAAAGTATTTGGAAACTAAATAATGTCATCTTAACAAATGATTGGGTGAAACAGCAAATTATAGACACAATTAATAATTTCACTCAAGATAATGGCAATGATGAGACATCATAACAAAATTTTGGGGATGCAGCCAAAGTGGTAATAAGAGGAAATTTTATATCTTTAGAGGCTTACTTGAATAAAATAGAGAAAAAGAAGATCAATGAATTGGGTTTGCAACTTAAAAAGCTAGGAAAAGACCAAATTAACCCCACCTCAATCAAATACTGAATTTGATATTCTAAAGTTAAAAGGAGAAATTAATAATATTGAAAATAAAAACTATTGAATTAATAAATAAAACTAAGACTTGTTTTTATGAAAAAAACAATAAAATAGATAAATATTTGTTAAACCTGATTAGAAAAAGGAAAGAGGAAAATCAAGTTGTTAGTCTTAAAAATGAAAAGGTAGAACTTTTCACCAAATGAAGAGGAAATTAGAGGAATAATAAGGAGTTACTATGCCCAACTTTATGCCAATAAATTTGATACTACCTCCAAAAATATAGGCTTCCCAGATTAACAGAGGAGGAAGTAAATTACTTAAATAGTCTCATTTCAGAAAAAGAAATAGAACATGCTATTAATCAACTCCCTAAGAAAAAATCCCCAGGACCAGATCGATTTACATGTGAATTCTACCAAACATTTAAAGAACAATTAGCCCCAATGCTACATAAAATATTTGAAAAAATAGGGAATTAAGGAGTTCTACCAAATTCCTTTTATGACACAGATATGGTACTGATACCTAAACCAGGTAGGCTGAAAACAGAGAAAGGAAATTATAGACCAATCTCCCTAATGAATATTGATGCTAAAATCTTAAATAAAATATTAGCAAAAAGACTACAGAAAATCATCCCCAGGATAATACACTATGACCAAGTGGGATTTATACCAGGAATGCAGGGCTGGTTCAATATTAGGAAAACTATTAGCATAATTGACTATATCAATAACCAAATTAACAAAAAAAAATGATCATCTCAATAGATGCAGAAAAAGCATTTGATAAAAGCCAACATCCATTTCTATTAAAAACACTCGAGAGTATAGGAATAAATGGACTTTTCCTTAAAACAATCAGTACCACCTATTTAAAACCATCAATAAGCATCATATGTAATGGGGAAAGATTGCAATCACTCCCATTAAGATCAGGGGTCAAACAAGGTTTTCCGTTATTACTATTACTATTCAATATTGTATTAGAAATGTTAGCCTCTGCAATAAGAGTCAAGAAAGAGATTAAAGGAATTAGAAATAGGTAATGAGGAAACCAAATTATCACTCTTTGCAGATGATATGATGGTATATGTAGAGAACCCCAGAGATTCTACTAAAAAGCTATTAGAAATAATACACATCTTTAGCAAAGTTGCAAGATACAAAATAAACCCACCTAAATCATTAGCATTTTTATACATCACGAACAAAATCCAACAGCAAGAGACAAATAAAGGGCTCGAACTGAGAAAATGCACTTGGGTAATGGAGCACGTGAGACTAATTGCCAATTGAACAATTCTCTAATAACATGTTTGAAGGATGACCCTCCCCAACTATTCTGTGCTGGCTTGATTGGTGGCACTAAGAAGGGAAAGTGACTTCTGTGGGTGGAGGAGGAAGAGGAAATTGAGGCATTCTCCTGGTAGTGGAGCGAGAGGAAGGTGGTGTGGAGATTACTAGATCTAATCCCCTGATTTTTGGTGATCCTGACTCTGGCTGATTTCTGGGAAGACAGAATTCCAGCAGAGACACAAACAGAATTTTCATTTAAAATAATTGTTGATTGGAAAACTCAGGAACTATATGAGCAAAACTACAAAACACTTTCCAGACAAATAAAGTTAGATCTAAACAATTGGAAAAATATTAAGGACTCTTGGAAAGGTTGAGCAAATATAAAAAAGATGACAATACTACCTAAACTAATCTATTAATTTAGAATTATACCAATAAGACTCCCAAGAAGCAATTTTAATGACCTAGGAAAAATAACAACAAAATTCATGTGGAAGAACAAAAGGTGAAGAATTTCATGGGAATTAATGAAAAATGCAAATGAAGGTGGCCTACCTGTAACAGATCTAAAACTATATTAAAAAGCATCAGTCATCAAATCCATTTGGTACTGGCTAAGAAATAGAGTAGTTGATCAGTGGAATAGGTTAGGTTTACAGGACAAAATAGTCAATAACTATAGCAATCTAGTGTTTGACAAACCCAGAGTTCCAAGCCTTTGGGATAAGAATTTATTATTTGACAAAAATTTCTGGGAAAATTGGAAATTTGTATGGCAGAAACTAGGCATGGATCTACACTTAACACTGTTAAGTTCAACACAAGATAAGTTCAAAATGGGTTCATGATTTAGGTATAAAGAATGAGATTATAAATAAAATAGAAGCACATATGATAGTTTACCTCTCAGACTTGTGGAGGAGGAAGCAATTTGTGATCAAAGAAGACCTAAAGATCATTATTGATCACAAAATAGAAAATTTTGATTATATCAAGTTAAAAAGCTTTTATAACAAACAAAAGTAATGCAGACAAGATTAGAAGGGAAGCAATAAACTGGGAAAACATTTTTACAGTTAAAGGTTCTGATAAAGGCCCTCATTTCCAAAATACACATGGAACTGACTCTAATTTATAAGAAATCAAGCCATTCTCCAATTGATAAATGGTCAAAGGATATGAACAAACAATTTTCAGATGATGAAATTGAAACTATTTCTACTCATATGAAAAGGTATTCCAAATCACTATTGATCAGAGAAATGCAAATTAAGACAATTCTGAGATACCACCTGTCAGATTGGTTAAGATGACAGGAAAAGACAATGATGAATGTTGGAGGGGAGGTGGGAAAACTGGGGCAACGATGCACTGTTGGTGGAGTTGTGAACAGATCCAGTCATTTTGGAGAGCAATTTGGAACTATACTCAAAAAGTTACCAAACTGTGCATACCCTTTGATCCAGCAGTGTTACTACTGGGCTTATATCCCAAAGAGATATTAAAGAAGGGAAAGGGACCTGAATGTTCAAAAATGTTTGTGGCAGCCCTTTCCCTAGTGGCTAGAAACTGGAAATTGAATAGATGCCCATCAATTGGAGAATGGCTGAGTAAATTATGGTATATGAATGTTATGGAATATTATTGTTGTGTAAGAAATGACCAGCAGGATGAATACAGAGAGGCTTGGAGAGAGTTACATGAACTAATCACAGAACCAGAAGATCATTATGCACTTTGACAACAATATTATATGAGGATCAATTCTGATGGTAGTGGCTATTTTGGGCAAGAGAGGATCTAATTCAGTTCCAATTGATCAATGATGAACAGAACCAGTTACACCCAGCAAAAGAACACTGGGAAATGAGTGTGGACTGCTTGCATTTTTGTTTTTCTTCTCAGGTTATTTTTACCTTTCTAAATCTGATTTTTCTTGTGCAACAAGAGAACTGTATAAACATGTATACATATATTGTATTTAAGATACACTTTAACATGTTTAACAGGCATGAAACTGCCTTCCATCTAAGGGAGGGGGTGGAGGGAAGGAAGGGAAAAGTCGGAACAGAAATGGTTGCAAGGGTCAACATTGAAAAATTACCCATGCATATGTTCTGTCAATAAAAAGCTATAATAATTTAAATCAATAAATAATAAACCATTTGGTATGGCTAAGAAATGGAGTGATGGATCAATGGAATAGATTAGATACACATGACACAACAATAATTTAGTATTCCAAAACTAGATTTTGGAATAAGAAGTTACTATTTGACAAAAATTGCTGGGGAAACTGAAAAATATGTCAGAAACTCCACATAGACCTCTGTCTCACACCCCATATCAAAGTAAGGTCAAAATGGATCCATGATTTGGACATAAAGATGATACCATAAATAAATTAGGAAAGCAAGGAATAATTTATGTCAAAGACTTAGAGAATATTATCAAAGGCAAAATGGACAACTTGATTGCATTAAATTAAAAGTTTTTTCACAAACAAAAGAATAGAAATAATATTAAAAGAAAACTATAAAATTGGGGGAAAATCTTTACAGTCATTGTTTCTTATAAAGCTATCATTTCTAAAATATGTAGAGAATTATGCCAAATTCATATGAATACAAGTCATTCCCCAATTGAGAAATTGTCAAAAGATATGAACAAACAATTTTCAGTTGAAGAAATTAAAATCATCTATAGTCATACCAAAAAATGCCTTAAATCATTATTGATTATGGAAATGGAAATTAAAAGAACTCGGAAGTACCACCTCTCAGATTGTCTAAGATGACAGGAAAAGATAATGATAAATGTTGGAGGGGATATGGGAAAATTGGCATACTAATGCATTGTTGGTGGAGTTCTGAAATGACCCAACCATTCTAGAGAGCAATTTGGAACTATGCCCAAAGGGATATAAAATTGTCCATGCCCACTGACATTACTGGGTCTGTCTCCCAAGAAAATTATAAAGGATCCACATGTACAAAAATGTTTGCAACAGCTCTTTTTAGTAGCAAAGATTTGGAAAATGAATAGAGGCCATCAGTTGGGGAATGGCTGAACAAGTTGTGGCATATGAAGACAATGCAATATTATGGGTTCTATAAAAATGATTAACAAGCTAATTTTAGAAAGACCTAGAAAGAGGTACATGAACTGATGCTGAGTGAGACAAGCAGAACCAGAAATACTTTGTACACAATAACAGCAAAAAAAATCTGTGATAATCAGTTATGAAAGACTTGATTCTTCTCAGCGGTTCAGTGATCCACAGCAATCCCAATAATCTTTTGGACAGTAAATCTGCATCCAAGAAAAAAAAAAACTATGGAAACTAAATGTATATTAACACATACTACGTTCACTTTGGTTTTTGTTTTTTAAAAATTTCTCCCATGTTTTTTCTCTTTTGCTCGATTTTTCTCTCCCAACATGATTTATAAAGCCCTGAGCATTAAAAATAAAAAAGAAATAAAAATATATGAAAGAGAAAGAAAGCACTGAAATCTTAAAGGTCTATAATCTTAGCCAATTCTAAGAAATGTGTACAGCACAATCCTAACATCAAGTCTGAAATCAAGAAGTAAATTGGAAGAATGAATAAAAAACTCAACCCCCACAAAACAAATAAACAAAAACTTATGCCATTATGAACACTCAAGATATAAACCTAGAAAACACTGACTGTTAAATACATTCAGCCAAAACCTAAGGGGAAAAAATAAAGCTTGAGTATAATTGCAATTGAAAATCCTGAAAAAGTTGACTGAGCACTATAGAATAAGAGAGAGAGAGAGAGAGAGAGAGAGAGAGAGAGAGAGAGAGAGAGAGAGAGAGAGAAGAGAGAGAGAGAGAGAGAGAGAGAGAGAGAGAGAGAGAGAGAGAGAGAGAAACCAAAGAAATTGGTAAATAGATTCACAAATTGTGATGAGAAGCACAAACCTTGCTCAAGTGACAACTCCTTCAAAATTAAAATGCACCAAATACAAGTCAATGAATCCCTAAGAAAACAAATATTAAAATTGTAAGGGTCTATAGAAGAACCTCACATAGTACAAGGAGGAAGTAAAAAAGCCTTAGTGCCTGAGGCACCTGGATGTAATCTGTAGCTAACAGGAACTACCTTGTGAGTGGGAATTCTAGTTGCATTGAGAATGCATTATCAATAGGAGATATCTCCTCTTATTGACTGTGCTTGTGACCTCATAGACCCAATATAAAGCAGTGGGGACCAGGAAGTAGAGGGAATGTAGAGGAATGCTGAGAGACAGCAGGATGTGAGGGCGTGGAATAAAGAATTGAGCTCACAAGCAGCTGTGTCTGGGTGCACTGTTGAACAAGAACCACTGCTTAAGGAGGCAGTGGCCAGAGACATCTCCCCCTCTGAGGGGAAGGTTACATAAAATAAAGTTGAGACTGAAAAAAGAAGAAAATGTTAGATATCAAATAGCAAAAATAAATGAACTGGAAAAAGGCTGAGGACAAAAATGGCTGAAGAAACACTGAACAAAATGTTCTCTCCTCCCCAAAATGAGCCTAGACATTATATTTAAAGAAATATTAAAACAAAACTTCCCAAATAACTTATAACCATAAAGTGAGTATAGAAAGAGTTTACTCATCAAGTCCCCCCCCAAAAAAAAAACCCCACTGCAAAACAAAAACTCTCAGGAATATAGACTGAATTTAGAGCTTCTAGGTCAAAGAAAAAAGTACTGCAAGAATTCTTGAAATTTAAAAGGTCATAGAAGGCTTACTATTTTATTAATAACTCATCAGCAACCAGTCATCCAAGATTCCCTTCTAAACAACTTTAAAAATTTGTCCTCATTTGAATTCTGAATCAGCAGGTGCACCAAAAGGTCAAGATAAGACATCGTTATAACCCAAGACAATTTAAAAGATTAGGAGACGTTTGTGACACAAGTTAGTGTCTAGACTGAAGAGTATAGAACAGAACCACCAGTAGTGGGCCTTTTAGAGGCAGTTATACCAAGGGATGAACAGTTTTTGAGCTCTTAACCCAGAAATAGTAAGGGGTCAAACAACTGATCAGAAAAAGATTATAGGGGACCCTTAGCTGATTCTGGTTTTAAGGCCCTATGGAATTGCTCATATGCAATCATAAGTCACAATTTCAGGGCAGAAATAGCATTTCTGATTAATTAAAAAGGAGGAGGTTCCTGAGGGCACAGAGTAGAGCACCTGAATTTGTGGCTACAAGAGAGCATAGCTCCTGTTTGCAGTCCCAGAACCAAGAAAAGTGCTGGTACAGTCGCAGAGGACAAGGGTACATGTTTACAGTTGGAGAGCAAAGAAGAGTGCTTCTGGTCACTCATAAGCAAGATCTTTGGTTCCAGTTCCAGGGTCCTGAGGATTGTTAGCACTTTAGGCTGCAGGGGAGCAAGAGCCCTTACTGAGCAAAGGACAGAGTTCAGACCAGGAAAGAAATAATCACATCTTTCTCCAAATCATAACCTATTGAAAGCATCAAAAAACATGCAGACTTCCAGAATTATCTCTGAAAACAGTAGTAAAAACAAATTGAAAGCTTGGAATAATGACTTTCCACTCCAGGTAACTAGAGACCAAATTTAACATAAAGTCAAGAAAGGAGTCAGAATTATGAGAAAAAAAAACCTAATAAAAAAAGTCTAACCATAAAAATTATTCTGATGGTAGGGAAGAGGAAGATACAAACTCAGAAGACAACAATGCAAAAACAGTTAAAAGCAAAATATCAAAAAAAATGTTAATGGAATGAAAGTGTGTAAGAATTCCTGGAAGAGTTAAAAAGAAAGGCTGTAGAGAAAAAATTGAGAAAAGAAATTAGAGTGACACAAGAAAATTATGAAAAAAGAATGGTTTGATAAAAAGAGGCACAAGCCACAGTGAATAGAGTGCTGAGCCTGTCATCAAAAAACCTGAGGTCAAATCTGATCTCAGATACTTTTTAGCTAAGTGCTACATTGGCTAGAGTTCTGGACCTGGAGTCAGGAGGACCTCAGTTCAAATGTCTTCTCAGGTACTTTTTAGCTATGTGACATTGGACAAACTTCTTAATCCTGTTTGCCTCCATTTTTTCATTGGTAAGATAAGTTAGAAAGGGAAGTGGAAACTACTCTAGTACCTTTGCCAAGAATACTCCAAAGAGTGTCACAAAGAGTCAGATATGAGTGGAACAATTTAAGTACAACAAAAGAAGCACAGAAATTACACAGTTATGTCAAACTTATATCCACATTAGTCAGGTTGTGAAAGAAGAAACAGAACAACAGGGGAAAACTAGAAAAAAAAAAAAAAGTGGGGGGGGAAAGAGTAGGCTTCGATCTAATAGCTCTTTTTTTGTGGGATCAATGAATCTGAAATTGAGGAGATGTTTATCAGTTGGGGAATAGTTCAACAAGTTGAAGTTGTGGTGTGTGGTTGTGATGAAACTCTAGAAACTCTAAAAATGAGTGAGAAAAATGAAAAAAAAAATGGAAGAAATACTGGAGAAGAATCAGGGGAATATTGTACACAGTAACAGCAGTAATGATCAACTATCAAATACTTAGCAACACTAATATAATATTAAAACACAATTCTGAAAGGATTTTGACAAGAAATTATATTTCCAGAAATAGAATTGATGAAATCAAAGTGCAAATTAAGTATAATTTTTCACTTTGTTTATTTAGCTTTTTTCTCAGTAACATAATATGTAAATTTTACATGATTTCACATGTATAATTGATATTATCTGACTTGCCTTCTCAATTGATGGGGAGGGGTTGAAGTGAGAGAGAAAGAATTTGGAATTTGAATTTGTTAAAAATATGTTTAAAAAAACAAGAAATTAAAAACAAAACAAAAGCATCCATTTCTTTAAAAAGGTAGATTTAACTACTTTAATCAAGTTCATTATCTATGACAATTCCAAAAGACCCATGATGAACAATGTTATCTACTTTCAGATGGAGAAATGACCTTTAAGTGTTAAATTAAGGATACTGTTTTGATTTTATTTTTCTTGGGGATTTTTGTGTATTTTCTTTTGCAATGTGGCTGATATGAAAATATTTTTTGCATGACTTTATTGTAAAATCTGTTACATAGTGCTTGCCTTCTAAAAATGTGAAGGAGTGGTAGGAAGGCAGAAGAGAATTTGAAACTCATATTTAAAATAATGCTTATTAAAATTTTGACATGCGGGGGGCGGAGCCAAGATGGCGGAGAAGAAACACACGACTCTGTGAACGTCCTCACTCCCTCACAACCAATTAGATAAATTAAGTCTCAAAATAAGCCCAGGACTGATAGATACCACAAGGACTAGAAGCACGACTTACCAGCTGAAGAGAATCTGGAGTTTCAACAAAAAAGGTCAGTCCCTAGGGGAGGAAGAAGAGAGGCCAGCACAGACGGCTGGGTGCTAGCATACTGCACCCATTGTGCTGGGAAGGGCTCTGGGATCAGAGAAGCCACTGAGGTAAAGGAATCTGGCACAGGCTGTTAGCTCTTCTCTGCTAATTATTTAGCAGTTCAGAAGAGAAAGCCAAAATATTTTAAAACTCAGATTAGATTTTCCCCGGACCCTGGAGGTGACTCAGCAGATCTCGGCACCAGGGGGTGTGGCCTCAGCTACCACCTGAGAATAGTTAAGAGATTGACAAGTGGGTGGATACGGCCCAAGGCAGCACACACTGCCTAGCTTAGCTGGAGGGAGTGGAACTCAGCTCCAGGAAGTCCCAGAGAAGCGGAACCTTTGAACTAGGGACCACGGTTTCTGGCAGACACTTCCAGTTTGAGCACAGGGGCTTTTCAAGTCACCTGCTGTAGACATCCACACCCCACCCGGACACATAGGCTGGGCTTTGTGCTGTCTTTACTATTCAACGTCCTCGAGCACAGCAGTGCTAATCACCTCTGAGGCACTTCCAGGGAGGGGGTGGGGAACTCTCTCCCAGAGCTCTCTCTAAGCTCAGGCACAGGAGCCGCTGCATCCATCCGGTCTTGGAGGAAGCTGGTCAAGAAGTAAATAAATAATTTCCTACCCCAGGGACAGACCCCAAAAGATTTTTTAAATATGAGCAAAAAAGCCAGAAATACTATAGATTCCTTCTATACAGAGAAAGAGCGGGTATCCAACCCCGAGGAAGTTAACAGCAGAGAGACAGCAGATAACAACCTAAAGGGGAACGATTCCTGCCCCCCATCACATAACTCTCTCCTAGAAGAAACTCTTAAAAAATTAAGGGAGTTTGAAGAAAAATGGGGAAAGGAAAGGGAAGCTATGATAGAGAATAACAACGTCCTGAAATTGGAGTTGGAAAAAATAAAGAATTCACAGGAGATGCAGGGAAACAAAATTAGTGAATTAGAAAAGGTTAAAAAAACACAGGAAAGTAGGATTTCTGAATTGGAAAAGATAAAAAAGTCTCAAGAAAATAGAATTTCTGAATTGGAAAAAGAAAATAATTCTCAAAAAAAAAATTAGGGAAATGGAAAAAAATTCAATAGAGCAAAATAATTCATTTAAAAACTAAATTGGGCATTTACAAAAAGAAATAAAAACTGTGAAAGAAGAAAATAACTCCTTAAAAGTCAGGATGGAACAAATAGAAATGAATGATTCACAGAGAACCCAAGAATCAGTCAAACAAAACAAAAAAAATGAGAAGCTGGAGAACAACGTCAAATACTTACTGGGAAAATCTATAGACCTGGAAAATAGATCTAGGAGAGATAATCTGCAGATTATTGGACTTCCAGAAAACTATGACCAAAAAAAAGAGCCTAGATTCTATTTTACAGGAAATTATCAAAGAGAACTGTCCAGAGATAATAGAAACAGAAGGGAAAGTAGATGTGGAAAGAATTCATCGAACTCCTTCTGAAATAGACCCTAAAAAAAGAACACCACGGAATATAGTGGCTAAGCTGCAGAATTACCACACAAAGTAGAAAATCCTGCAAGCAGCTAGAAAAAAACAATTTAAATACCAAGGTGCCACAATAAGGGTCACACAAGATCTGGCTGCCTCCACATTAAAAGATAGAAGGGCCTGGAACCTGATATTCCGTAAGGCAAAAGATCAAGGACTGCAACCAAGAATGAACTACCCAGCTAAGTTTAGCATCTTTTTCCATGGAAGAAGATGGTCATTCAATGAAACAGAGGAATTCTATATGTTTCTAAGAAAAAAACCAGACTTAAACAAAAAATTTGATCTACATCCACAAGACTGAAGAGAAACAGAAAAAGGTACACAGAACCCTTGAGAACTGTAACTCTGTTGTGGGTATATAAAAAATACTCAAGGATAATTTGATTGTACTGATATAAAAGAAAAAAAGGGGGGTGTAGTAAAGGGAAGGAGGTCGGTTCAGAAAAAGGGAAAGGAGTGATAAAAAGAGGGAAACTACATCCCAGGAAGAGGCATAGAAAATACACCATATCTGAGGGAACTTAGTGAGGGGGAGAATCATTGTGTGAATCTTACTCTCATCAGAAGAGGCTCAAAGAGTAAATAATTAACATATTTGTTTTTCAGAGAATTTTCTCTCACCTCATTAAAAGGGGGGAGAGGAAAAGGGAAAAGGAAAAGGAGAATAAGTGAAGGGACTTGGAGGGAGGGGTGAGGGATCCTAAAAAAAAAAAAAAAAAAAAAAAAAGAGGGAGGGTTGTGCGTCACAAGGGGGGTCTGTAAATTAAATATCGGGGAAGGGGATCAGGGGGGTCAAGGGAAAAAAGCATAATCTGGGGATAATACGATGGCAGGAAATACAGAATTAGTAATTTTAACTGTAAATGTAAATGGGATGAACGATCCCATCAAACGGAGACGGATAGCAGATTGGATCAAAAAGCAGAACCCTACAATATGTTGTCTACAGGAAACACACTTAAAGCAGGGAGATACATACAGAGTAAAGGTAAAAGGTTGGAACAGAGCCTATTATGCTTCAGGTAAAGCCAAAAAAGCAGGGGTAGCCATCCTTATCTCAGATCAAGCAAAAGCAGAAGTAGATCTCGTTAAAAAAGATAAGGAAGGAAACTATATCCTGCTGAAAGGTAGCATAAATAATGAAGCCATATCAATACTAAACATATATGCACCAAGTGGTATAGCATCTAACTTTCTAAAGGAAAAGTTAAGAGAACTGCAAGAAGAAATAGACAGTAAAACTATAATAGTGGGAGATCTCAACCTTGCACTCTCAGATTTAGACAAATCAAACCACAAAACAAACAAGAAAGAAATTAAAAAAGTAAATAGAACATTAGAAAAACTAGGTATGATAGACCTTTGGAGAAAACTGAATGACAATAGAAAGGAATATACTTTCTTCTCAGCAGTTCATGGATCCTATACAAAAATAGACCATATATTAGGACATAAAGATCTCAAAATTAAATGTAGGAAGGCAGAAATAATAAATGCCTTCTTCTCAGATCACAATGCAATAAAAGCTACATTCAGTAAAAAGTTAGGGGTAAATAGACCAAAAAGTAATTGGAAACTGAATAATCTCATCTTAAAGAATGACTGGGTGAAAGAGCAAATTATAGAAACAATTAACAATTTCACCCAAGATAATGACAATGATGAGACATCATATCAAAATCTTTGGGATGCAGCTAAAGCAGTAATAAGGGGAAATTTTATATCTTTAGAGGCTTATTTGAAGAAAATAGAGAAAGAGAAGATTAACGAATTGGGCTTACAACTTAAAAGGCTAGAAAAAGACCAAATTATAAACCCCCAACCAAGAATTAAACTTGAAATACAAAAATTAAAAGGAGAAATCAATAATATTGAAAGTAAAAAAACTATTGAATTAATAAATAAAACCAAGAGTTGGTTTTATGAAAAAGCCAATAAAATAGATAAACCTTTGGTAAATTTGATCAAAAAAAAGAAAGAGGAAAATCAAATTGATAGTCTTACAAATGAAAAGGGGGATCTTTCCACCAATGAAGAGGAAATTAGAGAAATAATAAGGAGTTACTTTGCCCAACTTTATGCCAATAAATTTGATAACTCCAGTGAAATGGATGACTTCCTCCAAAAATATAGGCTCCCTAGATTAACAGAGGAGGAGATAAATTGCTTAAATAGTCCCATTTCAGAAAAAGAAATAGAACAAGCTATTAATCAACTCCCCAGGAAAAAATCCCCAGGGCCAGATGGATTTACATGTGAATTCTACCAAACATTTAAAGAACAATTAGCCCCAATGTTATATAAATTATTTGAAAAAATAGGGGATGAAGGAGTCCTACCAAACTCCTTTTATGACACAGACATGGTACTGATACCTAAACCAGGTAGATCGAAAACTGAGAAAGAAAATTATAGACCAATCTCCTTAATGAATACTGATGCTAAAATCTTAAATAAGATATTAGCAAAAAGACTTCAGAAAATCATCTCCAGGATAATACACTATGATCAAGTAGGATTTATTCCAGGAATGCAGGGCTGGTTTAATATTAGGAAAACTATTAATATA
Source organism: Sminthopsis crassicaudata (assembly GCF_048593235.1). Lineage (NCBI taxonomy): Eukaryota > Metazoa > Chordata > Mammalia > Dasyuromorphia > Dasyuridae > Sminthopsis > Sminthopsis crassicaudata. The sequence continues at coordinate 344,631,362 of NC_133618.1, read as the reverse complement.
ATTGACCATATTAATAATCAAATTAATAAGAACCATATGATCATCTCAATAGATGCAGAAAAAGCATTTGACAAAATCCAACATCCATTCCTACTAAAAACTCTTGAGAGTATAGGAATAAATGGATTATTCCTTAGAATAATCAGGAGCATATATTTAAGACCGTCAGTAAGCATAATATGCAATAGAAATAAACTACAACCTTTCCCAGTAAGATCAGGAGTGAAACAAGGTTGCCCACTATCACCATTACTATTCAATATAGTACTAGAAACGCTAGCCTCGGCAATAAGAGCTGAGAAAGAGATTCAAGGAATTAGAGTAGGAAATGAGGAAATCAAACTATCACTTTTTGAAGATGACATGATGGTATACTTAGAGAACCCCAAAGACTCTGCTAAAAAGCTACTAGAAATAATTCAAAATTTCAGCAAAGTGGCAGGATACAAAATAAATCCACATAAATCCTCAGCATTTTTATATATCACTAACAAAATGCAACAGCAAGAGATACAAAGAGAAATTCCATTCCAAACAAATGTTGAGAGTATAAAGTATTTGGGAATCCATCTACCAAAGAAAAGTCAGGAATTATATGAGAAAAATTACAAAACACTTGCCACAAAAATAAAATCAGATTTAAATAATTGGAAAGACATTCAGTGCTCTTGGATAGGCCGAGCGAATATAATAAAGATGACAATACTCCCCAAACTAATCTATTTATTTAGTGCTATACCAATCAGACTCCCAAGAAACTATTTTAATGACCTAGAAAAAATAACAACAAAATTCATATGGAAGAATAAAAGGTCGAGAATTGCAAGGGAACTAATGAAAAAAAAACTCAGAGGAAGGTGGTCTAAGTGTACCTGATCTAAAGCTATAGCAGCAGTCACCAAAACCATTTGGTATTGGCTAAGAAATAGACCGGTAGATCAGTGGAACAGATTGGATACAAAGGACAAAAAAGGGTACATCTATAGCAATCTAATCTTTGACAAACCCAAAGATACCAACATTAGGGATAAAAATTCATTATTCGGAAAAAACTGTTGGGAAAACTGGAAATTAGTATGGCAGAAATTAGATATGGATCCACACTTAACACCATATACCAAGATAAGATCAAAATGGGTCCATGATTTAGGCATAAAGAGGGAGATAATAAATAGATTAGAGGAACAGAGGATAGTCTACCTCTCAGACTTGTGGAGGAGGAAGGAATTTATGACCAGAGGAGAACTAGAGATCATTATTGATCACAAAATAGAAGATTTTGATTACATCAAACTAAAAAGTTTCTGTACAAATAATACTAATGCAAACAAGATTAGAAGGAAGTAACAAATTGGGAAAATATTTTTAAAAACAAAGGTTCTGACAAAGGTCTCATTTCCAAAATATATAGAGAACTGACCCTAATTTACAAGAAACCGAACCATTCTCCAATTGATAAATGGTCAAAGGATATGAACAGACAATTCTCAGAGGAAGAAATTGAAACATGAAAGAGTGTTCCAAATCACTATTGATCAGAGAAATGCAAATTAAGACCACTCTGAGATACCACTACACACCTGTCAGATTGGCTAAGATGACAGGAACAAATAATGATGAATGTTGGAGGGGATGTGGGGAAACTGGGACACTAATACATTGCTGGTGGAGTTGCGAAAGAATCCAGCCATTCTGGAGAGCAATCTGGAATTATGCCCAAAAAGTTATCAAACTGTGCATACCCTTTGACCCAGCAGCGCTACTACTGGGATTATATCCCAAAGAAATACTAAAGAGCGGAAAGAGACATATATGTGCCAAAATGTTTGTGGCAGCTCTTTTTGTTGTAGCTAGAAACTGGAAGATGAATGGATGTCCATCAGTTGGAGAATGGTTGGGTAAATTGTGGTATATGAAGGTTATGGAATATTATTGCTCTGTAAGAAATGACCAGCAGGAGGAATACAGAGAGGCCTGGAGAGACTTAAATCAACTGATGCTGAGTGAAATGAGCAGAACCAGAAGATCACTGTACACTTCAACAACAATACTGTATGAGGATGTATTCTGATGGAAGTGGAAATCTTCAACATAAAGAAGATCCAACTCACTTCCAGTTGATCAATGATGGACAGAGGTAGCTACACCCAGAGAAGAAACACTGGGAAGTGAATGTAAATTGTTAGCACTAATATCTGTCTGCCCAGGTTGCATGTACCTTCGGATTCTAATGTTTATTGTGCAACAAGAAAATGATATTCACACACATGTATTGTACCTAGACTATATTGTAACACATGTAAAATGTATGGGATTGCCTGTCATCGGGGGGAGGGAATAGAGGGAGGGGGGGATAATTTGGAAAAATGAATACAAGGGATAATATTATAAAAAATATATATATATAATAAAAAATTTAAAAAAAAATTTTTGACATGCCATTGAGAAATATTTAACAAAATCAAAATATACAAAAAAGAAAAAAATAGTGAGATCTTAAATTCTCTAAATTTTTTATATACTTGTGAAATGGCAGCTGAATATCACATGAGTGACATTCTTCTCCCTATTATACTCACTGGAGTTATTTCATATTTTCTTTAGTTTTATTTTTTCTTGTCTCATAGGGTCATTAAGCTTTCACTTTCCCAATTCTAAAGGAACTATTTTATTCAGAAGAACATTTATGCTTTCTTTTTCCATTTGACCAATTCTGCTTTTTGAGAAATTCTTTTTTCAATGAATTTTTATGTTTCTTTTACTATCAGGTCAATTTTGTTTTTAAAGATGTTATATTCTTCAATATTTTTTGTGCTTCTCTTGTATTGTTTTTCAATCATTTCACTCATGTGACACCATTTAAGGTTTGCTGTTTCCCTCTCCAACTCATTTTACAGATGAAAAAATGAAAGGTCCTGACTCTGAGCCCAAAACTAGCCACTCCAATATTAGGTTTAGAATAGAGTAAGAGGAGAAATACTAGAGATACTTATAGCATCTGCACAAAGTGGAAAAGAAATACAGGATAACTGCTAGTGAGAAAGGTAAAACCAAATGAGGGCATTTTTTTAAATGAAGGAGAATAAATATTGTAGGAAGCAGGAAAATATCCAGTAAACAGTTATATTTTAGTCATGTCTGACTTTTATGACTTCATTTGGGGTTTTCCTTGCAAAGATAATGAAATGGTTTCCATTTCCTTTCTCAGCTAATTTTACAGATGAAGAAACAGAGGCAAACAGAATTAAGATTGTTGCCCAGAGTCACACAGTAAGTGTCTGAGGTCAAATTTGATTACAAGCTCAACACTCTATCCTCTGTGCCATCTAGCTGCCTTGTGCCTCTTTCATCACATCATTAATTCTTTTTGCATAATTTTCTTACATTGCTCTCAATTCTTTTCCAAATTGTTACTGTACTATTATTTCTCTCTTTAACTTTTCCAGGAATTCTTATTGGCAACCAACAGAAAAATTGGACTGTTAAAATCTTGGGAGTTCAAGTGAGCAACTTCCCAGCAGAGAATCAGGACCCAATGGGGTTTCTATGAGAAGAAAAAGTAATTCAAGAGTTATGGTAGCAGGATTCATAAGTGGTCTTTGCCCATATATGTATCCAGAAGTATTCTGATAAAAGTTCAGTAATCAGCACTTCAAAAACACACACACACACATACACATACACTTACAAGTATGTATTTTTAGGCTTACTCTTCATAAGTAACATTTTTCCCATCACTTATTAAATTTAGACAACAAATTTAAGTCAAGCTCTACTTTATAACTTTTGACAATTTTTCAAGTGAAAATGTTACCCCAAAATTTTTATAAAACCTTTCTCTAAACAGGACCAGTAGATCATTGTATACTTCAACAACAATACTATATGATGATCAATTCTGATGGATGTGGCCATTTTCAACAATGAGGTGAACCAAATCAGTTCCAATAGAGCAGTAATGAATTGAACCAGCTACACCCAGGGAAAGAACTCTGGGAGATGACTATGAACTACTACATAGAATTCCCAATCACTCTATTTTTGTCCGCCTACATTTTAGATTTCCTTCACAGGATAATTATACACTATTTCAATGTTTGATTCTTTTTGTACAGCAAAACAACTGTTTGGACATGTATACATATATTGTATTTTATTTATACTTTTATATGTTTAGTGTGTATTGGTCAACCTGCCATCTGGAGTGGGGGGAGGGAGGGGAAAAACTGGAACAAAAGGTTTGGCAATTGTCAATGTTATAAAATTACCCATGCATATATCTGGTAAATAAAAACTATTAAAAAAAAAAAAAAAGCTTTCTCTAGCTAGTATGAACTGACTACATCACCTCACTGCATGGATCCTACATGTAATGCTTCATTTTACAGAAAGTTTTAACTCACTCTTCTGAGAGACACTGCATATATTTTTTGGGAAAAAAAAAACTCAGGTTTTGAAGTGTGAGATATTTTACAGCTTTACAACTACTTGCTATAGCAAGAATTTGCTGTAGTAGTTGAGTAAATATTTTGCTTGTTTAATGACTTATTATTAATGAAAAGTACACTACTGTGGACTTACAAGCTATGAAGTGTAAATGTATATGACTACATTCCACAGAACCTGTGTCTGTGAGAAAGACAAGTTACTACTTGATAACACAAACTGTTAGTATTAGTAAATATTGAAGAAATACCTCAGTTATTATTCCATAAAAATAAAGCAAGGTAAAACATGTGAACAGAATATTTGACTAACTCCAAAGAAGGGAAATATAAGAAAGTTTAAAAAGTTCATTCATCAATAAAGAACAAGCTATTAAATTAATTAATAATAACTATAAAATAAAATGGAATAAGATGTGATAGAACAAAGAGAAATCATCAAATGATAAATATAAGTTGAGGGCTAAAGAACAAAAGAAATTTAAAAACAATAAAAAGAAAGAAAAAAAGCTGCTTGAAGAATCCATGGAAAAAGTTCTATCATCCAGAAGCAAATGTTTATCCTGTCTTTAATAGAAGGGATAACAATGGTAAATTGTGAAAATAGGGAGAAGAGATGTAAGAATCAGAGACAAACTGATGATTCATTTCCAAAGGAGAGGACACTGTGCAGTAATCAATTATAAATAATTTAGCTATTCTCAGCAACATTCCAAAAAAATTCTCAAGGAATTATGATGAAAAATGACACTTATGTCCAGAAAAAGATCTAAGAGCGTCTGGATACAGACTGAAGTATATTATTAACATTTTTCTTTATTTTTTTTGAGGTTTTCTGGGGTGTCTGTTTTCTATCACAACATAATGAATGTTGAACTATTACCAATTTTTATGATTGTCCAGAAAGAACAAAGAGCAAACAAATAAGGGTATTATAGTTGAACTGGAGAAATTAGAAATAAAGAGGACAAAGAAAAGTGGTGCTGAAGAAAAATGTTTCTTAAACTAGATGGTATGAGAGAGGTAGAAAGATATATAATTACAAGGTTATCTAGTCAAAAGAAAGGGAGAAAAAACAAAAGACAAATAAGAAAAGAAAGTAAATTCACAAATTAAAATCAATTAACTTTCCACAATAAAGGTAATATTGAACTTTCAAGAGATCTTGTGAAAGCCAAGCTAATAGTAGGAATAAAATGTTGATTTGCTCTTTTGAGAAAAAGAAATAAAAATCAATACAGAGTAATTAAATGGAGAAAAACACAAGCCAAATCATAATTTTGTAACATCACATTTAATGAATCAAACAATTTAATAAAATCAGATTGACTGAATAAAAAAATAACCCCCCAAATTAGTTTTATACCAGAAATAAATCTAAAAATAAAGACAAACACAAAAAGAAAATAAGGAATTAATTCAAAATTTATTTTGTATCCGTTGATTTTTCTAAAAAAGTGAGTCTTCATGCTATCAGAGAAAGTAAATTTATTTAAAAATCACTATACCCAGAGAGCTAATCAGGAAAACCACATTATTCTTTTTTTTTTTTTTAATATTATCCCTTGTATTCATTTTTCCAAATTATCTCCCCCCTCCCTCCACTCCCTCCCCCCATGACAGGCAATCCCATACATTTTACAAAAACCACATTATTCTTAAAATATCCATGGAAAATAAGACATTATTAATTCTAAGCAGATATGCATTAAATGCCATTGCATGTAACTTAAAAAGAGGCAAAGTTTACTGAATTATTAAAAGATATATACAGTCTAATAATTATAGATTTTAATATTTTCTAACAACTGAATAAATCTAATAAAAAGATGTTTATCTTTCTGTTACATAATCAAAAAAGGAAAACATAGAATTGAACCATTTGAAGATGTTAGATATGAAGGAATTGTGACATATTTGAATTATGAACACTCAGAAAAAAACATATGTTTATGATAAATGTGTTAATTTCATCAAAAAAGATCATCTGTTAGGATACATAGAAATTATAAACCAATACAAAAAAGCAGACATACTAAACACGTTTTTATTTTTGCCACATTCTTGCCCCAGAGTCCATCCTCAGTTTTGGAATTCTGTCCTAGGGCTAAATTGTCCTGTTTAGTGTATGAGTGCATGAAGTTCATTTCAACATAGTTTATCTCGTTGGCCTCAGATTACACTTCACATACCATTCACAATAAGAATTCACTATAATATTTTATAGGTATATGAATTTTCTATTTCCCTTGATACTATACATCCCTCATGCCCCATTATGTTTCCTCTACCTCTGTTCCTACTGATACCAATTTCTATGCTCACTTTTGCTCTAGGAACAAAAAATAAGTGGATGTATAACTGGATCTAAACAAAAATAGCATTGTACTAAGCATTAGGAATTCAAATGCAAACCAAGCTAAATAATCTAGGATCTTATATTTTAAGTAAGGGGCTGTGTATTTTGTCTGCACATGCACATGCATTGTGTGTGTGTGTGTGTGTGTGTGTGTGTGTGTGTGATATTTCTGAATCAATGTTTTCATCGTATTATAATGTATAAAGGAAGTATTTCTGCCTTTTCACATTTTTCTACAATTCTCTGCCCTAACATATGTATATTGTTTTGCTGTCATTTAGTAAATGCCATCTTTTAATTATAGTTTCTTCAGTATTTTTTCCTTTGTTTATTTTACTGTGAGATTTATATCCAAAGGTGAGATAAGGATATTGAAGTTTCCTGCCACCACTGTGTTGCTATATGTTTTCTTGTAATTCAGTTTGCTTTAGGAATTTGGAGCATATAAATTTATTAATGATATTGGTTTGTTTTCTATGATTCCTTTTAAGATAATGTAATTTCCTTATTTGTCTACTTTTTCTTGTTTTATTTTCTGAATTCTCATTTTTGTTTTGTCATATAGTATTATTACAATTCTTCTTATTTGAATCCAGTTGGCACACAGTAATTTTCTCCCCCCCCCACAATACATACTCAGTTGTGTTTAACTTTGTTTTTAAATGTTTCTTTTAAACAACTAATTATAGTGTTTCTTTTTCTTATATAATGTTTCTATTTCATATTTTCTTGGATTATTTAAACCATTCATTTTAAAATGATGAGTTAAAATGATTTTTCTGCATTTTTGTTCTAATATTTGTCTTGTTAATTTTCCCATATTTGCCATAATTGTGCTTTTCTTTTTCAGCTGGCTTCAGTTTATTCTTTTTAAAGATGAGGCTATATCTGCCTTCACCCCCAAAGTCCTTTTCCATTTATTGCTTCTTTCTCTTTGGGGTTTCACTCATTCTTTACCTTTTCTTTCCTGATTTTATTTCATTATTTGCCCTTCTTGCTCTTAGTAATGTAGGCTCCCTCTTACTTTTTCCCCCCTTTCAGTTAGTCCTATTTTTTAGTTTTAAATTTTCAGTTTTGAGCACTTTCCCAGAGAATAGTTCTTTCCCTCTCCTCATTATCAATCATTTATTTCTACTTATTCCAAACCCTTATTCTTTGATTAATAATTCACATAACTGCCTCTCTCTTCATATTATATTTTCTCTCTCTCTCTCTCTCTCTCTCTCTCTCTCTCTCTCTCTCTCTCTCTCTCTCTGTCTCTCTCTCTCTCTCTCTCTCTCTCTCTCTCTCTCTCTCTCTCTGTCTCTCTCTCTCTCTCTCTCTCTCTCTCTCTCCTTTCTTTCTATATTCCTCATGGAATATAAGCTTCTTAAGTATCTATTTGGGATATCTCCACTAGGTAATTTCTATCATTGCCTTGTAGAGTTTGACCTGTGATTTCCCTTTCCATTGTGTCTCAATCCCAGAACAATTCCTTTGAATGATAGCATAAATTGTCACATGGTAGGATGCATCTCCCACACTATGTAGCCCCTCAGTGATCTATGCCATCCCCTTAGTTACTTTCCCTCATTTGCTTCAATCTTTTTCCTAGACACATAATTTTTCACTTGTTCAGGATTTGGAGGAGTTTGAGGAAGAGCTTGGTCAAATCCCTGCCTTTATTCCACTGCTTATCCACAAAAAGTTTTAAAAATCATATGGCATCATAGAATTAGAAAAAAAAAAAAAAAACTAAGATAATTGGAAGGTTGTATAAAACAGCCCAGTGACATAACAAGACAGTGTGCCCTGTTGAAACTTACGGGCCCAGAAAATAAGACAGCATCAGAACCATACATCCCAAGTCAGTAAATCCAAAGTCCTATAGTCATTCATGGCAGGAATCTAGACCTACAAACATTAGCATATATGGATCTCATACCCAAGGAACAGAACCTAATTAGTATCCAGGAACACAGGCTACCTATGCTCAAAATAGAGAAGGTAGGTCTTTGCCACAAAACTCAGGATCTAGAAGGACCTACAGTCCTTCAGGATTAAGGGAGCAGAGTTTAGCTCAAACAAATACTCTGCACTGAAAAATTTAGGCTAGAGATTATAAAATAGAAGAAAACACTAAAAAAGAATATCTTGAACTAAGAGAAATTCACATTATAAACCAAGAGAGTAATTCCGCATTACTTTGTAATAAAATTAAATTTCTAAATATAGATGGACAAAGATTAAAATATGTATGATTTTAATCAAATGATACTCTCTCTGGATTTAAGTTTACTTATCTGTAAAATTAGAAAGTTGAACTAGATAATATCTAAGTTCTTCTAGCTCTAAATAGACTTATGAGACTATATAATTCAGTTACCTCAGGTGAAGAATCTGAATTCCAGCAATATGAAATAACTTGACTAAAGTTGAATAAAAAGTTGAATTCAAACCCAGATTCTATAAATCAAAATCTAGTATTATATTATGCCAGAAAATGGAGTGTGAATGATAGTACTTTGTTTTTTCTTATTGTCTTTTCTCATTAGTATGTTTCTCAATGGTATTTTATATGGAAAGCAACAGAACTACTTAGGACATTAAATATAAAACAAGTTTTTAAAAATGTATTATTGAATCATTCTTTTGTATGTATGGGATTTTTCTCATTTGTACTTATATGTCATTACTTTTCTTCCAATAGACAGGAAATATGTTTCATTTTTAATTTTCTAAAATCATAATTAGTCATTATGCTCATCAGATCTCTTAGAGTTTGTCTTCTTCACACTATAGTCTTTATAGAAATAAATTGATCTGGCTCTGCTCACTTCCTTATGCATTGATTTATAAAAGTATTTTTGAATTGCTCTGAATTCTTATCTTGCATCACTTTTTATAATACAATAATATCCCATTACATTCACAAATCCTAGTTTATCCAACAATTCCCATATTAATGGATTTTTCACCTTTTTACATGAGTCTTCTTAACTCTCTCCTTTAAAATTAATCTTCTTTCTTGATAACAAAGAAAAACAATTAGGTAAAAATATCTACTAAAATGACTATATTTAACAGCTGGTGCTAAATAACATTACTACCATGCAGGGATCTGAGAGGTTAAAAGTTGCTTAAACACAGGTTGGGAACTCAGAAAAATAATTTTGAACATTCATTATGTTTCTAACAATGGTTATATGGTTTTCATTTATATCAGAGAGATAATGAAATAACTTTTGTTTTACCGCCTTTTCAAGGCATAAAGACTTTTCCACATAATCAGGGGAAGAAGGAACAAAGTTTTACAGATACAAACTTAAGAGAAATACCAAGCCTAGGTTGTACGATTTAGTTTACAATGGGTTAATTGAAAAAACGAGATTCTTCTGATAAAAGATAATCACAGAGTTGGAATGGTTTGGCTCCTACCACCAAAAAAAGGAAGTCAAATTATTTTGAAAAGGTTGGCCTCACTTTGGCTTGTTAACTCACAAATATTTGTGGATTTTAACTAAATAATAATATCTTATGGACTATGCCCAAAGAGCCACCAAGCTGTGCATGTCCTTTGATCCAGTAGTTTCTCTACTGGACTTATATTCCAAAGAGGTTATAAAAAAAGGGGAAAGGACCCACATTTACAAAAAATTTTATGGCAACTTTTTTTTAGTGGCAAATAACTGGAAACTGAGTGGATCAGTTGGGAAATTGCTGAATAAATTATGGTATATGAATGTAATGGAATATTATTGTTTTGTGAGAAGCAATCAGCATGATGATTTCAGAAAAGCCTGGAAAGACTTACATGAACTGATGCTAAGTGAGTAGAACCAAAAGAATATTGTACACACCAGCAAGATTATGTGATGATCAACTGTGATGGACTTAACTCTTTTCTTTTCTTTTCTTTTCTTTTCTTACTATTTTTTTATTATAGCTTTTTATTTACAAGATATTTACAAGATAGGTAATTTTTCAGCATTGACAATTGCAAAACCTTTTGTTCCAATTTTTCCCCTCTTTTTTTCTCCACCCCCTCCCCCAGCTGGCAGGTAGACCAATACATGTTAAATATGTTAAAATATATGTTAAATACAATATATGTATACATGCCCATACAGTTATTTTGCTGCACAAGAAGAATCAGATTTTGAAATATTGTACAATTACCCTGAGAAGGAAATAAAAAATGCGGGAGGACAAAGATAGAGGGATTTGGAATTCTATATAGTGGTTCACACTCATTTCTCAGAGTTCTTTTGCTGAGTATAGCTGGTTCAATTCATTACTGCTCTATAAGAACTGATTTGATTCATCTCATTGTTGAAGAGGGCCATGTCCATCAGAATTGATCATCATATAGTATTATTGTTGAAGTATATAATGATCTCCTGGTCCTGCTCATTTCACTCAGCAACAATTCATGTAAGTTTCTCCAGGCCTTTCTTAAATCTTCCTGCTGGCCATTTCTTACAGAACAATAATATTCTATAACATTCACATACCACAATTTATTCAGCCATTCTCCAATTGAGGGGCATCCACTCAGTTTCCTGTTTCTCGCCACTACAAAGAGAGCTGCCACAAACATTTTTGCACATACATATCCCTTTCCCTTCTGGACTTAATTCTTTTCAAATATGAGATGATTCAGACCAATCCCAATAGATTTGTGATAGAGAGAGCCATTTGCATCCAGAGAAGGGATTAAGGGGACAGCATAGAGGGGTGGAGCCAAGATGGCGGAGAAGAAAAACACGACTCTGTGAACGTCCTCACTCCCTCACAACCAATTAGATAAATCAGCCTCACAAATAACCCTGGACTGATAGATACCACAAGGACTGGAAGCACGACTTACCAGCTGAAGAGAATCTGGAGTTTCAACAGAAAAGGTCAGTTCCCAGGGGAGGAAGAAGAGAGGCCAGCACAGACGGCTGGGTGCTAGCATACTGCGCCGATCGAGCTGGGAAGGGCTCTGGGATCAGAGAAGCCACTGAGATAAAGGAATCTGGCACAGGCCATTAGCTCTTCTCTGCTTATAATATAGCAGTTCAGAAGAGAAAGCTAAAATACTTTAAAAAAACTCAGATAGATTAGATTTTCCAGGACCCTGGAGGTGACTCAGCAGATCTCGGCACCAGGGGGTGTGGCCTCAGCTACCACCTGAGAATAGTTAAGAGATTGACAAGTAGGTGGATACGGCCCAAGGCAACACACATTGCCTAGCTTAGCTGGAGGGAGTGGAACTCAGATCCGGAAGTACCAGAGAAGCGGAACCTTTGAACTAGGGACCACGGTTTCTAGCAGACACATCCAGTTTGAGCACAGGGGCTTCTCACGTCACCTGCTGCAGACATCCACGCCCCACCGGGACTCATAGGCTAGGCTTTGTGCCGTATTTACTGTTCAATCTCAACCTCAGGGAAGCCACTAAAACACAGCGCCCTTGGGGCACAGCAGTGCTAATCACCTCTGAGGCACTTCCAGGGAGGGGGTGGGGAACTCTCTCCCAGAGCTCTATCTTAGCTCAGGCACAAGAGCCGCTGCATCCATCCGGTCTGGGAGGAAGCTAGTCAAGAAGTAAATAAATAATTTCCTACCCCAGGGACAGACCCCAAAAGATTTTTTAAATATGAAAAAAAAAAAGCCAGAAAAACTATAGATTCCTTCTACACAGAGAAAGAGCGGGTATCCAACCCCGAGGAAGTTAACAGCAGAGAGACAGCAGATAACAACCTAAAGGGGAACGATTCCTGCCCCCCATCACATAACTCTCTCCTAGATGAGACCATTAAAAAGTTAAGAAAGCTTGAAGAAAAATGGGGAAAGGAAAGGGAAGCTATGATAGAGAATAACAACGTCCTGAAATTGGAGTTGGAAAAAATAAAGAATTCACAAGAGATGCAGGGAAACAAAATTTGTGAATTAGAAAAGGTTAAAAATCACAGGAAAGTAGGATTTCTGAATTGGAGAAGATAAAAAAGTCTCAAGAAAATAGAATTTCTGAATTGGAAAAAGAAAATAATTCTCAAAAAAAAAATTAGGGAAATGGAAAAAAATTCAATAGAGCAAAATAATTCATTTAAAAACTAAATTGGGCATTTACAAAAAGAAATAAAAACTGTGAAAGAAGAAAATAACTCCTTAAAAGTCAGGATGGAACAAATAGAAATGAATGATTCACAGAGAACCCAAGAATCAAACAAAACAAAAAAAAATGAGAAGCTAGAGAACAACGTCAAATACTTACTGGGAAAATCTATAGACCTGGAAAATAGATCTAGGAAAGATAATCTGTGGATCATTGGACTTCTCGAAAACTATGACCAAAAAAAGAGCCTAGATTCTATTTTACAGGAAATTATCAAAGAGAACTGTCCAGAGATAATAGAAACAGAAGGGAAAGTAGATTTGGAAAGAATTCATCGAACTCCTTCTGAAATAGACCCTAAAAAAAGAACACCACGGAATATAGTGGCTAAGCTGCAGAATTACCACACAAAGGAGAAAATCCTGCAAGCAGCTAGAAAAAAACAATTTAAATACCAAGGTGCCACAATAAGGGTCACACAAGATCTGGCTGCCTCCACATTAAAAGATAGAAGGGCCTGGAACCTGATATTCCGTAAGGCAAAAGATCAAGGACTGCAACCAAGAATGAACTACCCAGCTAAGTTTAGCATCTTTTTCCATGGAAGAAGATGGTCATTCAATGAAATAGAGGAATTCTATATGTTTCTAAGAAAAAAACCAGACTTAAAGAAAAAATTTGATCTACATCCACAACACTGAAGAGAAACAGAAAAAGGTACACAGAACCCTTGAGAACTGTAACTCTGTTGTGGGTAAATAAAAAGTACTCAAGGATAATTTGATTTTACTGATATAAAAGAAAAAAAGGGGGGTGTAGTAAAGGGAAGGAGGTCGTTTCAGAAAAAGGGGAAGGAATGATAAAAAGAGGGAAACTACATCCCAGGAAGAGGCATAGAAAATACACCATATCTGAGGCAACTTAGTGAGGGGGAGAATCATTGTGTGAATCTTACTCTCATCAGGAGAGGCTCAAAGAGTAAATAATTAACATATTTGTTTTTCAGAGAATTTTCTCTCACCTCATTAAAAGGGGGGAGAGGAAAAAGGAAAAGGAAAAGGAGAATAAGGGAAGGGACTTGGAGGGAGGGGGGAGGGATACTAAAAAAAAAGGGGAGGGTTGCGCGTCACAAGGGGGGGGTCTGTAAATTAAATATCGGGGAGGGGGATCAGGGGGGTCAAGGGAAAAAGCATAATGTGGGGATAATATGATGGCAGGAAATACAGAATTAGTAATTTTAACTGTAAATGTGAATGGGATGAACGATCCCATCAAACGGAGACGGATAGCAGATTGGATCAAAAAGCAGAACCCTACAATATGTTGTCTACAGGAAACACACTTAAAGCAGGGAGATACATACAGAGTAAAGGTAAAAGGTTGGAACAGAGCCTATTATGCTTCAGGTAAAGCCAAAAAAGCAGGGGTAGCTATCCTTATCTCAGATCAAGCAAAAGCAGAAGTAGATCTAGTTAAAAAAGATAAGGAAGGAAACTATATCCTGCTGAAAGGTAGCATAAATAATGAAACCATATCAATACTAAACACATATGCACCAAGTGGTATAGCATCTAACTTTCTAAAGGAAAAGTTAAGAGAACTGCAAGAAGAAATAGACAGTAAAACTATAATAGTGGGAGATCTCAACCTTGCACTCTCAGATTTAGACAAATCAAACCACAAAACAAACAAGAAAGAAATTAAAAAAGTAAATAGAACATTAGAAAAACTAGGTATGATAGACCTTTGGAGAAAACTGAATGGCAATAAAAAGGAATATACTTTCTTCTCAGCAGTTCATGGATCCTACACAAAAATAGACCATATATTAGGATATAAAGATCTCAAAATTAAATGTAGGAAGGCAGAAATAATAAATGCCTTCTTCTCAGATCACAATGCAATAAAAGCTACATTCAGTAAAAAGTTAGGGGTAAATATTCCAAAAAGTAATTGGAAACTGAATAATCTCATCTTAAAGAATGACTGGGTGAAAGAGCAAATTATAGAAACAATTAACAATTTCACCCAAGATAATGACAATGATGAGACATCATACCAAAATCTTTGGGATGCAGCTAAAGCAGTAATAAGGGGAAATTTTATATCTTTAGAGGCTTATTTGAAGAAAATAGAGAAAGAGAAGATTAACGAATTGGGCTTACAACTTAAAAGGCTAGAAAAAGACCAAATTATAAACCCCCAACCAAAAATTAAACTTGAAATACAAAAATTAAAAGGAGAAATCAATAATATTGAAAGTAAAAAAACTATTGAATTAATAAATAAAACCAAGAGTTGGTTTTATGAAAAAGCCAATAAAATAGATAAACCTTTGGTAAATTTGATCAGAAAAAAGAAAGAGGAAAATCAAATTGTTAGTCTTACAAATGAAAAGGGGGATCTTTCCACCAATGAAGAGGAAATTAGAGAAATAATAAGGAGTTACTTTGCCCAACTTTATGCCAATAAATTTTATAACTCCAGTGAAATGGATGACTTCCTCCAAAAATATAGGCTCCCTAAATTAACAGAGGAGGAGATAAATTGCTTAAATAGTCCCATTTCAGAAAAAGAAATAGAACAAGCTATTAATCAACTCCCCAGGAAAAAATCCCCAGGGCCAAATGGATTTACATGTGAATTCTACCAAACATTTAAAGAACAATTAGCCCCAATGTTATATAAATTATTTGAAAAAATAGGGGATGAAGGAGTCCTACCAAACTCCTTTTATGACACAGACATGGTACTGATACCTAAACCAGGTAGATCGAAAACTGAGAAAGAAAATTATAGACCAATCTCCTTAATGAATATTGATGCTAAAATCTTAAATAAGATATTAGCAAAAAGACTTCAGAAAATCATCTCCAGGATAATGCACTATGATCAAGTAGGATTTATTCCAGGAATGCAGGGCTGGTTTAATATTAGGAAAACTGTTAATATAATTGACCATATTAATAATCAAATTAATAAGAACCATATGATCATCTCAATAGATGCAGAAAAAGCATTTGACAAAATCCAACATCCATTCCTACTAAAAACTCTTGAGAGTATAGGAATAAATGGACTATTCCTTAGAATAATCAGGAGCATATATTTAAGACCGTCAGTAAGCATAATATGCAATAGAAATAAACTACAACCTTTCCCAGTAAGATCAGGAGTGAAACAAGGTTGCCCACTATCACCATTACTATTCAATATATTACTAGAAACGCTAGCCTTGGCAATAAGAGCTGAGAAAGAGATTCAAGGAATTAGAGTAGGAAATGAGAAAATCAAACTATCACTTTTTGCAGATGACATGATGGTATACTTAGAGAACCCCAAAGACTCTGCTAAAAAGCTACTAGAAATAATTCAAAATTTCAGCAAAGTGGCAGGATACAAAATAAATCCACATAAATCCTCAGCATTTTTATATATCACTAACAAAATGCAACAGCAAGAGATACAAAGAGAAATTCCATTCCAAACAAATGTTGAGAGTATAAAGTATTTGGGAATCCATCTACCAAAGAAAAGTCAGGAATTATATGAGAAAAATTACAAAACACTTGCCACAAAAATAAAATCAGATTTAAATAATTGGAAAGACATTCAGTACTCTTGGATAGGCCGAGCGAATATAATAAAGATGACAATACTCCCCAAACTAATCTATTTATTTAGTGCTATACCAATCAGACTCCCAAGAAACTATTTTAATGACCTAGAAAAAATAACAACAAAATTCATATGGAAGAATAAAAGGTCGAGAATTGCAAGGGAACTAATGAAAAAAAACTCAGAGGAAGGTGGTCTAAGTGTACCTGATCTAAAGCTATAGCAGCAGTCACCAAAACCATTTGGTATTGGCTAAGAAATAGACCGGTAGATCAGTGGAACAGATTAGATACAAAGGACAAAAAAGGGTACATCTATAGCAATCTAATCTTTGACAAACCCAAAGATACCAACATTAGGGATAAAAATTCATTATTTGGAAAAAACTGTTGGGAAAACTGGAAATTAATATGGCAGAAATTAGATATGGATCCACACTTAACACCATATACCAAGATAAGATCAAAATGGGTCCATGATTTAGGCATAAAGAGGGAGATAATAAATAGATTAGAGGAACAGAGGATAGTCTACCTCTCAGACTTGTGGAGGAGGAAGGAATTTATGACCAGAGGAGAACTAGAGATCATTATTGATCACAAAATAGAAGATTTTGATTACATCAAACTAAAAAGTTTCTGTACAAATAATACTAATGCAAACAAGATTAGAAGGGAAGTAACAAATTTGGAAAATATTTTTAAAAACAAAGGTTCTGACAAAGGTCTCATTTCCAAAATATATAGAGAACTGACCCTAATTTATAAGAAACCGAACCATTCTCCAATTGATAAATGGTCAAAGGATATGAACAGACAATTCTCAGATGAAGAAATTGAAACTATATTCACTCACATGAAAGAGTGTTCCAAATCACTACTGATCAGAGAAATGCAAATTAAGACAACTCTGAGATACCACTACACACTTGTCAGATTGGCTAAGATGACAGGAACAAATAATGATGAATGTTGGAGGGGATGTGGGGAAACTGGGACACTAATGCATTGTTGGTGGAGTTGCGAAAGAATCCAGCCATTCTGGAGAGCAATTTGCAACTATGCCCAAAAAGTTATCAAACTGTGCATACCCTTTGACCCAGCAGTGCTACTACTGGGCTTATATCCCAAAGAAATACTGAGAAGGGGAAAGAGACATATATGTGCCAAAATGTTTGTGGCAGCTCTTTTTGTTGTAGCTAGAAACTGGAAGATGAATGGATGTCCATCAGTTGGAGAATGGTTGGGTAAATTGTGGTATATGAAGGTTATGGAATATTATTTCTCTGTAAGAAATGAGCAGCAGGAGGAATACAGAAAGGCCTGGAGAGACTTACATCAACTGATGCTGAGTGAAATGAGCAGAACCAGAAGATCACTATACACTTCAACAACAATACTGTATGAGGATGTATTCTGATGGAAGTGGAAATCTTCAACATAAAGAAAAGCCAACTCACTTCCAGTTGATCAATGATGGACAGAGGTAGCTACACCCAGAGAAGAAACACTGGGAAGTGAATGTAAATTGTTAGCACTAATATCTGTCTGCCCAGGTTACAAGTACCTTCAGAATCTAATGCTTATTGTGCAACAAGAAAATGATATTCACACACATGTATTGTATCTAGGTTATATTGTAACACATGTAAAATGTATGGGATTGCCTGTCATCGGGAGAGGGAATAGAGGGAGGGGGGGGATAATTTGGAAAAATGAATATAAGGGATAATATTATAAATATATATATATATATATATAAAATTTTTAAAAAGGGGACAGCATAATACTTTCACTTTTGTTGTTGTTGGCTTGCTTGTCTTTTCCTTTTCTGTGTGATTTTTTATTTTTATTTTTAAAAAAGATTTTTATTTTGAAAACATATGTACAGCTAATTTTTCAACATTGACCCTTGCATAGCCTTGTATTTCAGATTTTCCCATTCTTTTCCCAATCCCCTTCACTAGATAGCTAGCAACCCATATTAAATATATAAAATGCACATTTTATATATTTGATATATATAATATATTAATTAAATAATATATATTAAATATATATGTACATATATTAAATATATATTAAAATATGTATATATATATATTAAGTCCAATATGTGTAAACATATTTATACAATTCTCTTGTTGCACAAGAAAAATCAAATCAAACAAGAAAAATAAATAAGAAAGAAAATAAAATGCAAGCAAAGAACAACTAAAAGATGAAAATGCTATGTTGTGAATCATACTCAGTTCCTACAGTCCTCTCTTTGGGTGTACATGGCTCTCTTCATCACATGATCATTGGAGCTGGCAAGAGTGGGAAAGAGTCACATTCAGAATTGATTGTTGTATAATATTGATGTTGCCATGTATAATGATCTGTTTCTGTTCATTTCACTTTGCATCAGTTTATGTAAGTCTCTCCAGGCCTCTCTAAAATTATCCTCCTGATCATTTCTTATACAAAATTAATGTTTCATAACATTCATGTGCCATAACTTATTCAGCCATTCTCCAACTGATGGGCATGCACTCTGTTTCCAATTTCTTGTCACTATGAAAAGGGCTGCCACAAATATTTTTGCATATGTGGGTCCCTTTCCTTCCTTTAAGATCTCTTTGGGATATAAGCACATTAGAAACACTACAGAATCAAAAGGCATCCATTGTTGTGGGTTTTTTTTTTGCAGGGGGGACTTTGTTTCTTTGGGCATAGTTCCAAATTGCTCTCTAGAATGGTTGGATCCATTCATAGTTCCACCAACAATATATTAGTGTCCCAGTTTTCACATTCACTATTATCTTTTCCTATCATCTTAGCTAATCTCAGAGGTATGGAGTAGTGTCTCAGAGTTATCTTAATGTACATTTTTCTGATCAATAGTGATTTAGAGCACCTTTTCATATGATTAGAAATGGGTTTAATTTCTTCATCTGAAAATTGTTCATTCTTTTGATCATTTATCAATTGGAAAATGGCTTGAATTCTTATAAATTTGAGTCAGTTCTCTATATATTTTAGAAATGAAGCCTTTATCACAACCCTTAAATATTTTCCTAATTTTTTTACTTCCCTTTTGATCTTGTCTACATTGGTTTTGTTTATACTTTTTTTTTTTTTTCTGAGGCAATTGGTGTTAAGGAACTTGACTAGGATCACATAGCTAGGAAGTGTTATGTCTGAGGTCACATGTGAACTCAGGTCCTTCTGACTTCAGGGTTGGTGCTCTATCCAGTGTACCACCTAGCTGCTCCTGTACAAAAACTTTTTAACTTAATATAATCAAAATGATCTATTTTGTATTCAATTATGAGTTCCAGTTCTTCCTTGCACACAAACTCCTTCTCCACAGATCTGAGAAGTAAACTATCCTTCTAACTGCTTATAATATCACTCTTTATGTCTAAATCATGAACAAATTTCGATCTTATCTTGGTATAGGGGGTTAGGTGAGGATCAATGTCTAGTTTCTGCCATAGTAATTTCCAATTTTCACAGTAATTTTTGTCAGAGTGAATCATTATTCCAAAAGCGGGGGTCTTTGGGTTTGTCAAACACTAGATTGCTATAATTATTCACTATTTTATCCTGTGAACCTAAAATATTTCACAGATCGACTAAATCTATTTCTTTACTGTTATAGGCCAGAACTCTGAACTTCAAACAAGGAATCTTACAAGGTACTGAGTGGAATTGATGAGACAATGGTTTTATCTAGTTTAGCATGGTGCTATTAAAGTTAAATTCCTTGAGGTCACATTCTTTAACTAAGTATTCTGTCCTTCCATTATATTTCACTTGGTGACCAGTTTTCCTGGATTTAATCATTTGTTATGCCTATGATTTTCAAAAATACTTCAATCCTTCTAAGCTCCAGTCTTGTATCTATAACTATTTATCTTTAACTATAACTTTTTCAGATGTCTAGAACTAGATGTTCAGTATACTTCTTAAACTCAACATTTTTTTGAGCAACCTATAGGATTGTGTTTCCATATAAGAACAAAGACTCAGAGAAAGGCCAAGTCAATCTGATCTGGTTAGTTGTACAAACCAAGATATTGAGCCATTGAGCTGATAAGCTGATACAAATCAACCAAAAACAAAAAGTGGATGAATGGTAATAGAAAACACTGAGTGGGCATGCTTAATGAGTTAATTAGTATTAATTTATCCTCTCCAAAGGAGGTTTCTTTTTGCTGTTTTGAACATAGGTTCAATGAGGAAGGGAGTTCTAATCTATTATCTCCAGCCAATGATTTAGGATAAGAAATAAAAGGCTCATGATTTTGTAAGTGTGGATCCATCCAGGCCTATCTTTGGTGGATTGCCCACTTCTTGCAAGAACTGTAAATAAACAAATGTACTTCATACACTCTTGAGTTCTTTTTATCTTTGTAGCAACTTTCTAACAATATCCAAAATAGAATTTTTTTTTTACTACTTACCCCATTCTCCCCCCCCCAAAAAAATCTACCTCCTTCTGAATTTCACTATTACTATTGAGAGCACCTCAATCTTCCTAGTCCCTCAGGGTTTCCACATGGGTGTCATCCTTGACTCTTCACAATCTCTCATTGTTAATATCTAATCTATTGTCAAGGTTTGTTTATTTCAGCTTTGAACTTCCTTCAAATGGGGCTGTTCTTCACATACTGTATCAACCCTGATGCAAGCCTTTACCACTTTATACTTGGATTATCATAAAAGCAGCCTGACAAGTCTGCCTGCCTCAACCATCCTTCATCCTACTACCAAAATGATTTTTCTAAAATACTATTCCCTTTATTCAGTAAACATTAATAGGTCCTTATTGCCTATAGAATGTAATACAGAATCTTCTGTTTGACATTCATAACCTATGCCCGTTCCCATCTTTCCAGTTTTCTTATACCTTATTCCCTACCACACACTCTTCAGTCCCAGGAAACATTCTAATTGACTTACTCTTCCTACTTTACTGTTATAGATCTGTGTAGAGCTTTTTAAATATTGTTTTTAGTATTCCCTTGTTTCCTAAGTTACAGCTGACACTGTGGATTTGTTCTTTCTCCCTGCTAACTGAGCCCCTTTATGATCTCTTCAAGATTCATCCCTTGACTCCCTGCAGCACATGGTAAAATCCCAGATTGCTATTGAATATTTGAAATCTGCTGTTATTATTTCCCCTGGCTTAGAATATCCCAGTTATTACCTCCCCTTCCACCTCTTTGTAGTGGAAAAAGAAGGGAAGTAATAGAGGTACTTTCACAAAAATAGACAATTTTTACCCAGTTGAGTACTACCTCTTGACTATGCTGCCAGAGGATCCCCTAGGGATTTAGCAGTTGTAGCTATTTCTGACCTAGTAAAAGAAACTTTTGAAGTTGTACTGGAAAATGTCCTCACTATACATATTCTGCATACTGAAGAAACCACCTTACTATCCTCAGCTTTTTTCCAGTGGCTGATTCTCAGGTCACATAGCCCAGTATGTGACACTGATGCTGCAATAGCCTTAATCCTTCTTACATGAGCCTTCTAAATGATCCAGGGATGTTATGTACCCCCTTCTAGATTCTGTTGTTTCCTGATACCCATGGTATTTGTTCCTTGTGTCCTTCTTTGGTTTCTGTCTTTTTACTGTCAACTTGGCTTTATCATCTCATTATGATAAATTCCCTGCATTTACCAAGATTGTGAATCGTCTGCTAGCTCTTTTATTTCCTAGTCTTGTAAATTACTACCATCACACATATACTGGGACTGTGCAAAAGGTGGTTCAGCCAGGGAATCTCATGATTGTGGTTTGTATCTACAAAATCTTTCCATTCCAGAGCTCCATTACCTTAGAAACTTGGACCTTCTGCTGTCCAGCAACCATTCATTTTTAAATTACAGACACATGTGCTGGAGATACTTAAAACTCCTTGAATATTCTGGTACCCAAGCTACAATCTTAGACTGGAACCTTTCACCCTGTATTAGCAATCCTATCAAAAACTCTGAAGAAAATTGACCTTCCCTGTGCAACCACACTCTTATTTTATTCTCATGACAACTTCAGGAAACCCTCCGTTACTCGTTGCACAATTGGCAACAGAAACTTTTCCATCAGTGGATGCACACACACATACACACACACACACACACACACACACACACACACACACACACACACACACATACACACACATAACTGCTATAAATATTTTTTTACAACTAAGTCTCTCCCTTTTTTTATTTTTAACTTTTTGGGATACAGATATAGTAGTGGTCTTGCAGGATCAAAGGGAATACAATTTCATAGAACATGAGCATAGTTCCAAACTGTTCTCCAGAATGGTTGGATAAGCCAATAATGCATAAAGTCTCAATTTTTCCACATTCCCTCCAACATTTGTTATTTTCCTTTGTAATTATATATATATAGAGAGAGATATAGACATATACATATTATATACATATATATGTACATATATACATATATGTATATATATATATATATATATATATATATATATATATATATATATTATACATAATTCTTGAGTTTGCCTTGGCTCTCAAGTATCTTATGTTGTCTACAATTATCTTAAATGAAATTTTGCTTCTTATCAGTACAGCTGCTGGAATTTGTTGGCAATGTATAGAAATATTAATGATTTATGAGGCTTTGTTTTTTATCCTGAAAATTTGTTAAAGTTTTTATTATTTCAACTAGTTCTTTTTTATTTAGCTCTCTAGGATTCTCCATCTACCATCATATCATCTGCAGAGAGAAAAGATAATTTTGTTTCCTCACTGCCTATTTTAATTTCTTCCATTTCATTTCTTCTCTAATTACTACAGCGAACATTTCTAGTACAATATTGAATGATATGGTGATAATGGGCATTTTTGCTTTACTCTCGATCTTATTGGGAAAATGTTTAATAATTCTAATAATTACAATTATGATGGTTTTATATAGACACTGCTTATCATTTTAAGGAGAGCTCCATTTATTGTATGTTCCCTAGTGTTTTTAGTAAGAATGTTTACTATATTTTGTCAAAAGCCTTTTCTGCATCTATTGAGATAATTATCTGTTTTCTGTTAGTTGTTTTTGATATGGTCAGTTATGCTAAAACTTTTTTTTTAATATTGAACCAGTATCCATTACTGGTTTAAATTACACCTGGTTCTTGTGATTTTTATGCTACATTGCTATAATATCCTTACTAGTGGGTTATTTAAATTTTTGTATCCATATTCATTAGAGAAATTTCTGTAAATTTTCTTTGTTTTGTTTTGTTTTTTTATAATTCCTAGTTTAGGGGTCAGCATCATATTTGGGTCCATATTTGGGAATTTGGTAGAATTTCTTAACCTATTTTTGCAAATAGTTTGTATAGTATTTATAGTATTATTTTTTCAATGTTTGCTAGAATTCACTTGTAAATCCATCTTGTCCTGAAGATATTTTCCTAAGGAGTTCATTGATGATTTTTTCAATTTATTTTTCTAAAATGTGGCAATTTAAATATTCCATTTCTTCTTCTGATAATCTGATTGATTTATATTTTGGTAAATAGTCATGTATTTCACTATCTGTCGATCTATAACACATTTATTCATATATATTTGGGCAAAATAATTCCTAATAATTGTTTTAATGTCCTTTCCATTGTTGGTAAATTCACCCTTTTCATGTTTTATACAGTCAATTTTTTTTCTTTTTTAAAATCAATTTATTCAATGGTTTATTTATTTCATTGGTTCATTATAATAAAGTACAGCATATTCATTCAATAGACAATTGTTTCTAAAATATTATACATTTATCTATTGCACAATATTTGTGATTAATGTGAGCAGTGTCTAATGTTTGTTGTTAAACAGCATAGAGGTTCTTAATATCAGGAATAGACGTAGACCTTAAGAATGAGGACAGATGTTAGAGACAGATGTTATGGAAGAATAGGACACTAATGCATAGTTGATGGATTTGTGAACTTATCCAACCATTGTGGAGAACGAATTGGAACCTAGCCAAAGGGCTATTAGTTGCACATTTCTCAAGGGAATAATACTAAAGATTGATGTAAGAAAATACCTGTGATTAAATTGCCTATCTTTACTGCTACACATGTAAACTTCTGCATGTCTGAGTATGTTTTTATAATTATTTGACTATGTTTTGTATAATGTTCGTGCAATTGCAATGTCTGTTGTTTTGTGTATATGCTTTTATTAATAATTATGTTTTTATTATATGTAGGCCTATTGATAGTATTGTTGCTTAGCTAGCTTTATTTTATTTATAAGCCATGATTACTGCTTTTGATTGATTGCTATATTTTATGAATATATATGTACTTTTAAAAATACATAGGTATGTTGTCACTGTAGTAATGTCTCCCAGTAATGCTCTGTCTACTGCATGTACTATTAATGTGATTTTTTTTCCAGTTTCAATGATTATTTTAAATCACTACTGCTTTTACCATATATTTACTGATTTGGACTTGGCTTCAGTTAGTTGATCTTTGAAAGAGACTGAAAAGTTTTGGTCTATGGGAGCTCATTTCTTCTCAAAAGGTCAGTGTTTTGCCCTGTGTGAGAGGTGGGATTGTTGACAAGAATGAAAAAAAGGAATATCTCTTCAATTCTCTTTAAGCTTTGAGTTAATTCAGAGTCTGTAGTAGCTTTAAGGCACTCCTGCCTTCTGGCTTAGAGAAGAAAAATGGAAAAGGCAAGCCCACTTCAGGATGCTGAAGTAATAGATCCTGGGAAGACATAAGAGGAGCTAGCATATCCTTCATATCTCTATTCTTAGCTTGTTCTACTAGAGAATATGAGGAAGTTCATTTTGCTCCCAATGAGAGAGACCTGGATCTCACCCAAAATGAAGTTTCCCAAAGAGTACATTTAAATTTATTTTTTTTACATATTTAATTTTTTTGTCATGTGTTTTCTCAGGACCTATCAAGGTGCTTATCAAGCTTAATAAATTATTCAACTATTTAAAAAGCATGATAATGAACTATGATTCTGACTAAAATAATAATAAATCACCAAACAGTTACAAAGTTCTTCCTAGGGGTCAGACACTGTGATAAGTGCTTGGAGCAGACAAAAACAGACACCAAACTGCAGGAGCTTAATTTGGTATGGGAGATGAATGGATGGATAGAGATATATCAATATATACATGCACACAGATAAATGTATATATACATGCATATATAAAATTTATGGAAGGCTACCTTAGAGGAACAAGTCCAGCAGCTAAGAGGGCTAGAAAAGCCTCCTGTAGAAAGTGACATAAAAGTTGTCTTGAAATGAGATTTTTAAAGAAATGGAAGTTAGGGACAGATTATGTACATATGGAGAACAATAAGTACAAAAACAAGAAAATTGGAAATGGTGTCTTGTGTTTGAAGAAAAGCAAGTAGGCCAGCGTGGGTGAATTTTAGAGTGCTTGTAGGGGAGTAGAGCATAAGATATAAATATAAAAGTAGTAAGTTGCCAAGTTGTGAAGTTTTAAGATTCAAACAGAAGAGTTTGTATTTGATTCTAAATAAGAAGCTAGAGAAGTTTATTGAAATGAGGCATGACATGGTCACACTATACTTTTAGATATGCTATGTGGGAAATGGATTGGAGTGGAAAGAGTCTTGAGGTGATGACTTTTCAGTCTTATCAGAGAAGACATGAATTGTGGCAATAAAATGGTATACAGCAAGAAGATACATAGGACAGATGAGTAGGTAGAAAATATTAGATTTAGTAAATGATTAGATATATGGAGCAAGAGAAAAATGAGTAGAGGATGTTGTAAAGCTGAGGTTGTAAAATTGAATGATAGAGCATGGTATGTTCTTGATACTAATAGATAAATTGGGAAGAGAGGAGTATTTTGGGGAAAAGAATGAGTCTGCTTTGGATATTTTGAGTTTGATGTGTCTATAAGATATCTAGTTCAAAACGTCTACTAAGAGCTAATAATGTAGAATTGTTCACCAGAGCAAGACTAGGGCTGGAGATACATCATTTTGGGAATCATCTGAATAGAAAGAATAAGCCAACTAGTTGAGTTGATTTATTAATTGAGTTCAATAAATGAGATAATACAAAGAGAAGAAAGAACTTTGGGGAACTATACCAGTTAATGTATATGACATGCAGGTATAGCCCCCTTTAAGATTCCTTTTCTGATCTCCAACTTCCTCTGGGACTGACCTTTGATTTACAAAATCTAGTCAAAACTACCCTTTTGTATTCTAAGGGGAGAGATCCGTATCTGAGCTAACTTGGGCTTGTTCCCAGCCCCCACCGGATCTGAGCTGGCTTGGGTTTTCCCAACCCCTATTATCTGCTCAGGTTTCCCCAAAACAGTTTCTTCCTTACCTGAAAAGCACGTCAAGAATTTGGCACTGCCTTAGGCTCCTTCAAGCAAATAAAAGAGCCAAGCTGGAATCATCTCTTGGCCGAGAATTGAAACATGCCAGCAACATGCTTTTGCATCACAGACTCTCTGTCCCACCACTTTTGATGTATTTCTTTCTCTATCTAATACCTTTTACTAACCATACTTTAACCTTACTTTCAAAGCCTACAATAAACCTCTTTTTATCAATCTAGATTTTAGGGCCTGTAAATTCATTTACAAGGGACTCTTGCCATCACTAGAACTCATTTAACTTTGTATCCTTGCACCAAATCCAAAGGGGTTGCAGGGGAGCTCCATTTGACTCCCTGTACCCCAAACCTGCCACTAGACCTCAATTAATCCTAATTTTATTGAGGTATAGACCTCAACATTTGGTTATACCTCATCAATATGATTGAGAAGTCTTCAGATAGGGAGGAGAAACAAAAGAGAGAGGTGTTATATAAAACCCAAAGAAGAAAAAGTATACATGAAGAGATTATTAGCAACATTAAATTCTGCAAAGAAGTAAGGAAGCATGGTAACTAAGAGATCAGCTTTGAAGAAGCAGATTCAGTCAAATGATGTGATTTGAAGCATACTACATAGAATTTGGAAAAGAGAGGAAGTGAAAATATTAAGTATAATAGCTTTATCAAGTAGTTTAGTTGATATAAAGGAAAGGAATAACAAGCAGGAATAGTAGGAACAAGAGATTTTTTTCTGTTAACTTTTGTGCACAGACCTATTTCTTTTTTATATTCAATTCAATTTTATGTTCAGTTCTGAATCCTTTCCTCCTTCCCACTCCTCTACCCATTAAGAAGGTAAGAGAAACAAAATCCATTATAAATACTTACATTTGTAAAACATAAATGTATATAATGCAAAACAAATTCCAGCATTATCCATGTCCAAAAAAGCAGGGGGAAGGAAAAAAAGGCAAAGAAAAGGGGAAGGGGAAGGGGAGGGGAAGAGAAAATTGCAAATTTTGTCAATTTAGCAATCTGATGGTGTGAAAAGGTACCAAATGATTGTTTTGATTTGATTTTTTAAAATGAATGATTTTGAGATTTTTTTTCATATAGCTATTAATAGGTTGGATATTATTTTATTATTTTTCATTTGGGAAATTATTTTTGTAAATTTGATTCAGTTTCTCACATCTTCATCAAAGAAAATTGCCACAAAGATTTTTTTAAAATTTCTTGCTTCCCTTGTTAATTTTAGTTTCATGAAATTTTTGTGCAAAACTTTTAATTTTATGTAATCAAAATTGTCCATTGAAAAACCTGTGACCCTGTCATTTTTTAAATTGTGAATTCTTTCCTGATTCATACAATAGATAGGTAATTTCTTCCATGCTTCTTTAGTTTTCCCATGATGTCTTTATGGTCTAAACCATGTTTCTTTTCAGTTTGCAATATGGTGTGATTTATACTTTGCTTCTTACTAGAGTTCTTCCTGACATGGGAAATCTCTCTCTTCTAGAAGTCAGTGGCCTTGAACCCAGATTCCTTAATCCTATCTCGCCCTACAAACTAACCCCTCCCCCCCTCACATCTGTTAAGTACCACTAATTAATCTTTCTATAGAGTTCTGCAGACACTAACCAAATTTTCTATAGAGCTGAACTAAAATTAAGTACCACTACTTAACTTTCAAAAGAACTGAATTAATGTTAAGTACCACCACTTAAGCCTTCTATAGATTTGAACTACCAGCAATTAAACTTTCTATAACTTTACTGAAGCCAATTCAAGCCCAAACTTCTCTATTGTTTCAAAAGCCCCCAAGACCTAAACTCTGATCATAAAACTAAGTACTCTGGGTATGCCAACTAGTAGAGCTCCTAATCTCATTTTGGAGCTTCTGTCCACTTCTGTCCACTTCTCTTAGTGATCCGAAATAAACTTTTCCTTTCTTTACCAGAGAATTGAATGAGTAAATTTTTTTACCAGACCTGCGCCTTGTCTCATACATCATAAGCCTGGATTCCCAACATTCCCCACAGAAAGTTTAATTGCTGGTAGTTCAAATCTATAGAAGGCTTAAGTGGTGGTACTTAACATTAATTCAAATGATAGGTTACTGTGTTCATTGCTTCTGTGTATTGTGTACATAATTGACTTCATTGATCAACTTCCTTATCTCTTACTCAGTACCAAGTTACTTTGATGATGATAGTTTTGTAGCATTTTTTGAATTCTTTTACTGCCAGATTCACTTTCTTCTCATTTTTTTTGATTCCTTTGATATTCTTGATCTTCTGTTTCCTATATGCATTTTGCATTTTTTTTTCCTTTAGCTCTATAAAAAGTAGCCCTATGGTAGTTTCATTCTTTTTGTACCAAGTAAATTAATTTAGGTGAAATTGTCATTTTCATTATATTGGCTCAGTCTATCCCTGAACAATTAATATTCCTCCAATTGTTCAGATATATGTTTCTGTGTAAAGTGTTTTGTTTATAATATTCATGAATGAGATGAGGTGAGATCTTTCAAGACAGTTGTGAAAATCGAGTAAGGCTTCATCTACTTCAGAGTTTGAGTAGGCCTGAAGGACTCTAACTAAACATGGAGTCAAGAGCATAATTGCATTCTCCTCCCATGATATCATCTCCCTATTTCAGCCAAATATGGGCAACTATGTACTTATTGGTCAAGTTCAATTTCATGGGCAGATCTCACTTTTAGAATGTAAGACTCTCAGCCAAAGAGGATGAGGGTCAGTGGTGGGAGGGGGTGTTTTGCGTTAGGGATTAAAGAGGCTGTCCTGCCCACAGGAGGCGCTTCCTCTCTTCCATTGTCTACTCAAAGGGTGGGACGCCCTTCTCTGGAGAATGTACAATAAACTTTGCTTTTCTCTAGAGCTCTCTCCAGCTTTTTTATTAAATGGTGACCCCTCACCATTTCCATACCACACATTCATATTCATATAAATCCTATGTGTGTGTCTTGGCAAGTTGATTTGAATGTAATTTTTCTTTTTATTTCTTATTCTAATTGATAACATCAAGAAATGTTATGGATTTATATGGATTGATTTTATATCTTTCAACTTTGCTAAAGTTGTGAATTTTTTTGATTAGTCTTTTAACTGATTCTTTAGAATTCTCTAAGTAAACTGCAAAATATGATAGTACCCCCCCTTTACCTGTTCTTATTGCTTGAATTTCTTTTTCTTATCATATTTTATAGTTACAAGAGTAATGGTGATAATGGATATCTCTCCTTATTCCATGATCTTTTTGGAAAAGTTGCTAATTTATTCTTATTGCAGATAATGTTGATTAATGGTTTTAAGTAGATGCTAACCATTTCTTTGCTGTCCAAAAGTCTGGGCTGCTATCTCATACCTATTGCTGTAAATGAAATTTTTTCAATACTATTTTTCAATTTTCCCAGTAATTTTTGCGAAATAATGAGTCTTTATTCTAGTACTTAGGCTTGCCTTTTCTTTCTTTGCTTCTTTATCTCTTTCTTTTTCCCTTTCTTCCTTTTTAATACCAGAGCATGAGAGATCCATTTGCTTTAGTATGTTATGTATCCAACTATAATTTAAGAATGGATAAAAATAAGCCATGGAATGTAAATATTCTATAGGAAATTAGGTGATTCATGATTTAAAAAAGATATGGAAGAAGCAGAAGAACAAGTCTTACTATATCAAAATCAAAATGATGAAGAATATGATAGAAAACATGATAGAGAACATGATAGAAAAATGTATCTTTGTTTCAATACATTTGTTTTTTCTTTTCTTTTTTGGAGTAAAAGGTAAAATGAAATAAAATAAAATAACAATAATCATAGCTATTATTTATATATCTACTATGTGCCACACACTGCACTAAACTCTTTTCAATTATTGTCTCATTTTATCTTCATATCAATTCTAGGAAGTAGATGATATTATTATTCCATTTTACAGATGAAGCAAGTGAGGCAAACAGAGGTTAGGCAACTTTCTCAGGTTCACACAACTAGAAAGTATCTGAAGTCAAATTTTAACTCAGGTCTTCATAATTCTGAGCCCAACATTTTACAACAACTGTGTCATTTATTTAAAAAAAATACACATGGAATACTTTATGAACTTTCAGATGAGGTCATTATATTGTTAGTTTTATTTAATTGCTTTACTTTGTTACAAAAGGCCATAGAGAAAGATGTTTGCAATATAAAAACAAAAAATATCAGTAAAACTTTTTTAAAAGGGGGGGCAGCTAGGTGGCACAGTGAATACAGCACCAGTCCTGAATTCAGGAGGACCTGAGTTCAAATGTGATCTCAGACACTTAACACTTCCAAGCTGTGTGACCCTGGGCAAGTCACTTAACCTCAGCCTCAAAAAAACAAACTTTTAAAAAATAAAATGCTAGGATCTAAAATGTCATTATTTTGTTTCAAGTTTGTGAGGACATCAAATGGGAGAATTTTTAAAAGCTACTTACTATTCTAAGACCATATATAAAAGATTTATCCTCAAATAATTTAACATTTTCTCAAATGAATTTGTATTTTAACTTAAAGTGCTATTAATATTTGTTGCTTTAATTAATAAAAGACTCAAAATAGCAGCTCTACTTATAAGCCTTATTGAAATTGAAATATTTTATCTTAACTTCTAGACCAGATTTATCTTACAAATTAATAATTAGAAACTGTTCCAGAAGAAAGAAGTCTATTTTGCCCCATAGATTTCCATTATATATACTTTCATTAACATAGAATGAAGTGTCCTATGTATTGTTATTGTTTTAATTCACTGAAAATGTCTTTGAATTCCTACCTGTAACAAGATAGCTGCATCTTCCAGCTCCAGCTTCATTTATAATGTTACAATTGTAAATCCCATAGTTTTCATTGGATAGATCCTTCAATGTGTACTCTGTATACTCTTGTGAATCAAATTGACCCATCCGTAATAACTTATTGCCTAGGCGCCACTCATAGGTCAACACCCGGATAGGATAGGCTCTTAATACTCTGCAACTCATTGTGACACTTCTATCCTGTCCTTGTCTTATTTCCAGGAATGGTGGTTCCACAGCTGGAGGATCTATAGAAAAAAAGATATTTAAAAAGAGACAAGACATTGTTTATAATAAAAAAGTTACAAGTGAAATAATTGTATTGAAATTCAAATTGCTAAACCAGTGGCAAAAATAATTTTCTTTTATTTAAGGGATTACTTGTTTTCTTCCATTTCCCCCAAAAGACAATCATAGAAAAGGAATTCACTTACATTGTACAATGAGCTGTACCAATGCTTCCCTTGGTGTTACATTAAATCCATTGTACTGGCTAGTCTGACATCTGTACATTCCTGACATCTCCCTAGATACATTCACAATTCTCAGTGTTCCATCATAACTCTCCATTTGCATTGACCCATCTGGCATAGCAACTTCTTTGTCCGCTCTAGTCCAAAGGATAATGGGTTTAGGTTTTCCAGTTACTTGGCACTGTAGTTCTATGGTATCCCCTTCTCTGGTTACCAAAGGTGATTTTTCCTGAGGAACAGTCAAATTGGGTGGAACTTGACAGAGGAAAAAGAAAAGGGATTATAAGGTTACTATTAATTGTTAAAGTACACTAAAATATAGAAAAATCAACTGCACATTGAAATATAACAATCCCATGCATCAAAATTTTAGACAAAATAAAAAATTGATAAAATCCCTCAATCAGAAGAAAGAGAATTCCTTAATATAATCCAGAAATATTTGATGTAGGACTACCTAATGGGAAAAAAACAATTATCAATCAACAAATCAGTCATTAGGTTGGAAATGACATGACCAACAAAAGAAAGTATCTTCTTAGAATAGTATAGTACTCTGTATTTTTATCAGATGATCACATGACAAATTGGGCAAAGTCAAGTAGAAAGGGGACAAACATATATAAAATGTTGGGGGGAAATAGGGAAAATTTTTATTTCTTTCTGTCTTAAATATCTTTCATCTAAAGATAAAAAAAAAAAATGTAAAAGTAGTTGAAAAGTGAAAGCCCATGGGAAAATTCAGCCAGAGTGCTCAAGCATTAACTAGCATTCCATTCTTCTATTCTACAGTGGGAATGCTATGTAAAGAATAATGAGGCAGATATATGATGGTACTGTCAATTTCTATTTGAGTTTTTATTTTGTAACTTGTGAGTGAACTATGGTATCATAGTCAAAACTTTAGTTGTATATAAAACCTAATTTTAAAGAATGCTAATATATTTTTCTATAATTTTTTTGTTCTGTAAATATATTTTTGTACTCAAGTGTCATTTTATTAAATTTGGGTTTCAGAATTTTCTGGATCGAACATTAATTATAGTGTACAATAGCACAGGAAACAAACAGTATCATATATATGTATGATACAATAAAATATGAATTACAGATGCTATTTATTTTAATGTTTTTCAATTAAATATCCCTTTATAATAAAATATAATTAATATAAATTGACAAAATGGAACTAGAATTACTGGCAGATAATATTCTAGAATACTTCTAATCACTGATGAATTCCTCTAGAACTTTAATGGGAAGATTTGTCCTGAATAAGCCACATAATTTAGCAAATTCTAGCCTCATTGTCCTTTGAGCAAGACCAGTTACATTTTCCCCTCAGGGTGATGTAAAAACTGTGTGTTTCTATATGAAACTTCATATTATACTGTTTGCTTTTAAATAGAATCCTAAGACCCTCTTTAGGAGAGAGATCACCATGTCCTGCCTCTCTTGTCCCTAAACTCCCATCACTTAATTAAAAATAGAAAAAAATAAAGGGAATTTTTGGAAATAATGATCAAACAATATTAATACATACCCAAAAATGTATTTTCTCTGCATACATCATATCAGTAACATATTGCAAGATAAAATATTGCATTGCTCAGAGTTTTTAAGTCTTTCAAAATAATTTTTCTTTATAATTGTTTTATATATATAAAACATATAGATATAGATATAGATATAGATTTGCTGAGGCAATTGTGATTAAGTGACTTGCCCAGGGTCACACAACTAGGAAGTGTTAAGTGTCTGAGACTATTTGAACTCAGGTCCTCCTGACTTAAGGGCTGGTGTGCTATCCACTGCACCACCTAGCTGCCCCTATTTTTGCTATTCTTAAATGAATTGTTCTCGTTCTGCTCACTTTACACTGCCAGTTAATACTTTTCCATACTTCTTTGAGCTTATTCGTACTTCCCTTCTAGTTCTAGTCTTCTCTTTTGTCATTGATAGTATATTAATACTCCGATATCTTAATATACCATTAGTTATCCAACCATTTTCTAATTTTCTAAGAAGTAATCTAAAGTACATTTTAGATTTATTCCCTATCTCTCTTTTTTATCTCTACTTCAGAATCAGGGAATCAATTCTGCTTGTGACTAAGTAATTCTTCATAATAGTTTTCTCATAACTTCATTTCTTTCTATATATATATATTTGCTTTTTTCTTCCTTTAGTTTGATATGGTCCTTATAACAAATACTTTGGGTATGCAAGTGTGATGTGTATTCAACATTTCTTTATCTACTTCAGCTGAGTCATCTATGAGTTCATCTGAAGTCCATTCCTAATATCTCTTCATATATGTTTGTATATTTTTTTCATGAAATCAAATGATTAAAACTTGTTTCATTCCTTCTTTCTATTTTCTTTAGCAGGATATTCCTCTTATGCACTTATGGACCCTCAAATTAGGCATACATCTTCTGAAGATGATTTAGATAATGTTTCAAGATTTGAAAAAAAGTCTTCCCAATGTATTTATTCCTTATTTTGCTTTTATGCAAAGTAACAGCAAATACTGAGAGTCAGCCTTGTTTTACCTCAGCAGCCTACAAAAGGATCTTGAATTCCCTCATATGGGGCTGACAACCTTTCACTTTTGTAGATACAATTCTGAAACCTCCAAGATAACACATTAGGGCTGGAGAATGAAGGCTGAATAATTGAGAATTCCACCATAATTTGCCCCGGGATGCTCAAAATATGAGAAGTTCCAAATTCCAATAAAATTCCTAACTAATTAGAACAGATTAAATTTAATGAATTTTTATAAATTACATAAGTCTTCAATCTATGTTTTGAAAATGTTACAGAGGGAATAGTAATTTTCTTCCAGGTTCTTGACCATGGTCTCTTTTTCCTCTCTTTGAACAATCAGAACAGGAAAATTCTTTTAAAACACCATAAAATGGTATTTGCCTATTAAATTGCATCCAATAAAAAGTCAGTAAGTTATTCTTCCAGCCCAAGACAATTTAGTAGTTCATAAAGACAGATTGGATGGAGTGGAAGTTGATATGAAGTCCATGTGGATGAACATCATTGGTGGAGACAAAAACAGCAGTAGGTTTGGGAACTCTCAAGCCAGAGATGGTAAGGTCACCTGGCAGCCTGTAAGAAAGAGATTACAAGAGATCTCTGTGATAGTACTGGACACATGATCAGATGCTACTTGACCATTCCATCATCTATACATACTTCTAAGTCATAGTTCAATTGAGGAGAGACTCACTTTCTATCAAGAAGAAGTGAAAGCCCAGAGGGGCAGTATCACTTTTGGCCAAAATAGATGAGGGGCCTTGAGAAACAATATCATTTCTGATCCCAAGGGATCATGGGAACTGAGGAGGAATAGAGATTGAAATCTCAAGGGATCAAGGATCCTTCCTGGGTAAGGACCAGAGTGCAGACTAAAATAGCAATGATTACAATTGTGCCTAGCACAACAACTTAGAAACACTAGAAGCTTCGCTGGAAGTTCTTCAGAATTAGTGCTAAAAAGAGTAATGTAAAAAAGCTTAAAGCTCAAAACATGTCTTCTACTTATGCCAAAAACAGACCCCAACTTTAATATAAAGTTCAAAATCAAGAAACAAAATGAGAAAATGAACAAACAATGGAAAACAAAAAAAACCAACCATATAAATCATTAGGATTTCTCTTGCATGTGTACCTTTTTATGCTTCTCTTAAGTTTTTTATTTGAAAGTTGAATTTTCTATTCATCTGTCTTTTTCATCAGGATGCTTGAAAATTTCTTTATTTCATTAAATATCAATTTCCCCCCTGATAGATTCTATTCAATTTTGATGAATAAGTTATTCTTGATTTCAGTCCTTGCTTTCTGGAATATCATATTCCAAGGTTTCTGATCTTTATTAGGGAAGTTGCTAAATCTCATGTGATCCTGATTTTGACTCCATGATATTTTAATTATTTCTTTTTGATTGCTTTCAATATTTTCTCCTTGATCTAGAATTTCTGTAATAAGCTATAATATTTCTGGGAGTTTTCATTTTGGTATTTCTTTTAGGAAGTGTTGGTGGATTTTTTCTTTCTTTGTTTTTTAACCCTCTGGTTTTAGGATCTCAGGTCAGATTTTCTCATTAATTTGTTGAAATACAATCTCTACACTCTTTTTTTATCATGGCTTTGCAGTAGTTTAATAATTCCTAAATTATCTCTCTTCATTCTATTTTCCAAGTTATTTGACTTTCCAATGAGATATTTCCCTTTTTTATTTTTTTCATTCTTTTGATTCCCCCCCTCCATTATTTCTTTATGTCTTTTTGTCTCACGAAGCACTTACCTTTCAATTGCCCAATTCTAATTTTTAAAAGACTATTTTCTTCAGGGAGTTCATGTACCTCTCTCTTTTTTTTCACTTGGCCAATTCTACATCTAAAAATTTCTTCTTTTCCAGTGAAATTTTACATTTCTTTTAACCAGGACTCTTACTTCTCTGTGACCATAAGTTTTATTGCTCCTTTTGGTCCTGATATTGCAACCCAAAACTGTGTAAGGGAAATGCAACAGGGTCCTAAGCCTTTTAAAGGTTGCAAAGTATTTCCTGCAATCTCCTTCTGTTCCCTCATATTCATTCCTCATCTGGAATGAGCTCCAAAAGCTACTTTTGTTGTCAATACAACTACCTCCAAGGCCCACTGCTGGCAATACAATGCTCCATGGTTTGAAGTGAGCAGAACAACTGAAAGACTTAGTAACTCTGATGAGGACAATAATTCAAGACAATTCCAAAGGACCTATGATGAAAAATTATTTCCTTAGAATGAAAATTGATAAACTCTGAATAAAGATTAAAGCATACTTTTCTTTTATTTCTTTTATTTTAGTTTATTTTCTGTCTATATTTTCTTTTACAACATGACCAATATTGAATTATAATTAATTACTACTAAATTATAATTATAACTAATTGAAATTAGATTTGAGGAATATGTAAGTAATTTAATTACTGATTGGTTATTAAATATATTTCATAAACTTTTCCTTTAGATTCTTTAGTTCACAGCATTGAGGGAGGCATTCAAACTTTTGTTAATGTTGAAACTTCCCAAGTTACTAAGAAATGACTCTAGGATTTGGAACTATGAACGTTCTAAATAGGCTTTAATAGATTTTCACAGGAGAGCAAATGTTAAAATTGTAAAAGAATGAAAGGATATAGATAAATTGAATCAATCAATTATAACATTATACTTTAAATAACTATCTTGATGTTCTATACAATCAAACTTTTATCAAGTGAGAACAAGTCTTAAGTGACTTATCAAGAGTGATAAACTATTTGTGAAAATATTTTAATCAATTTAGAAAGAACAAAATGCTTATTGGATTTCTGTCTGTATATGTTTCTATACGTATATGTATATATTTCTATATGTATATATTTCTATATTTCTATATGTATATGTATATACGTATATGTATATATGTATATATTTCTATATGTATATATATATCTATATGTATATATTTCTATACAAATATCTATATACCTATTTATATATTTATTTATTTATGCAGCTACATACATCTATAGATAGATAGATATACAGGCAGGCAGGCAGACAGAGAGACATTGGCTGAAGAATCAGTCAGCAGTATTAAGACAGACTCATTCAAAAGCAGTCATTCCTGATATGGGGTAGCAAGTTCATTCAAACTTCTGAAAGGGAATTGTTGTGGACAAAGAAGTGCAAGGACTAGAAACCCTCAAGTTCTCAGATTAACCTCAAGAGCTTTGAGGAAAGAATCAGCTATCCTAACAAATGACATGAATGGTAATTAAGAAATAGGAAGGAGTGTTACTTATAGATTAGATTTCCTAGGTAAATTTCTTAAAATATAACTCACTTAGAGGTTTAAGGTAGAAAAAATTTAAATGAAAATATATCTAGTTGTATGAGTAATTTTTTACTCTTTTGACTATTCCAAAGGCAGAGATTATAGGGTATAGAAGCATCCTTACATTCATATTGACTACTTATCTTCTGTATAATAAACACATATTTGTTTCTTCATTATATTTAGTCCTCTGGAATGGAGGAAATATTTTTAATGATCAGATACAATTGTAAAGTGCACATGTTTCCAATGGGAACTAAATATATTTTACAACTGAGATTCTATTTTCTTTTTTTAAAAAAAGATATAGCTGTATGAATTGTGAAAATGTTGAGTATTATAATGTGAAATTCTTGAATTACAATTACAAAGCAAAAGACTTATAATTAGAGATTCAGATTAACTCAATTGTCTATCTCCACTAGAAAAAATAAAAGAATTAAATGATAGTCTTTTTATGAAAAGGTGTAATTTCTCTACTGACAAATAATTGGTTGGAAGAATCCAGAATTTTGATATTGCACGAAACTACATTCTTTATTTAGAATTAAGATTCAAGAAATATACCCCCAAAATAACTGATCCAACTCGTATTTTAAAAAATAAAAGTTAGACAGTAACTTCCTGAAATAATACATTTAGTGTAAAAAGATCTGTGTTTCCATTATATAAATGTAATTTATTAGCATTTTGTTACTTGAACAACTATTTCATCAGTAGTCACTATAGCTAATATCTTTAGACCAGACGACCTCTGAACATTATCAGAGTATTGGGAAAACTTCCAAAGATCTTTATTGTAGCTAGATTCTACCCATTGTCTAAAACATTTGTCATAAAACATAAAACTCATTCTCTGTGGAAAATGATTGTCTAGTATTTACATGTGAATAAACCTAGTATAAAGATATTTAATTTTGATAAACAACATAAGAAAAATGAGTTTTTTAAATTTATACAAAAATCATTTTATGATTTGAAATCCAAAACATTTTAATTCAGAAATATCCTATATTTTTAACAGACGCATGGATATTTGTTTTTTTTCTTTCAGTCTTTAAAACTTGCATTTGCATATTTTTAAAATGTACAATTAATCCAATAATTAGAACATTTGGCAGTCAATATGCATTTTAATTAATGTGCTTATTATGTGCCAAATTTAGGATTAAGGATATAAAGAAAGGCAAAAATACAGTTTCTGTAGTTAAAGAACTTATATATTCATGCAGAAAATAACAGAATAATAATGTACATACTAGATAGATGGACAGATAGATGATAAATGACAGATACATAGATGGATGGATAGATAGATGTGGGAAAAATTTTTATAGTGAAGAAAGTGGAAGTGGAAAATTGTAAAGGTTTCTTTTGGAAGATGAAATTTGAATGAATCTTAAAGGAAGTCAGGGAAGAAAGGAGACAAGAAATGAAGGCATCAGAGGAACCACAAGAAAACCTGTGTCACTGATTCAGAGGATATTTGGAATCTAGTAAAGAAAACTGGAAAGTT
This sequence comes from Sminthopsis crassicaudata, assembly GCF_048593235.1. NCBI lineage: Eukaryota > Metazoa > Chordata > Mammalia > Dasyuromorphia > Dasyuridae > Sminthopsis > Sminthopsis crassicaudata. The sequence continues at coordinate 344,591,772 of NC_133618.1, read as the reverse complement.
AAGAAAATCCTGAAACATAAAGGCCTATAAAAGTCAGAAGATTTTATATTTGATCTTTAATGGTCATACCAACCCTTTAGAAAAATTACTTTGGAAACTAAGTGCAGAATGGGCTTCAAGTAAGGAAAAACTAGAGATAGGAAGACCAACAGAAGGTTTATGTAGATGTCAGGTGATAAGGACCAGGACCAAGGTGACTGTAATATTGGAGAAAACATGAACTTTAAATGAAGAAATATAACAAAGATAGAAAAGACAAGACTTTTCAAAAGATTGGATGTGTAGAATGAGTCACAGTGAAGAGTCAAGGATAATTTTTAGGTTTTGAACTGAGTGCCTGGAAGAATAGTGATGTCTTTGATTGTAATTGGGAGTTCATAAGAGGGGAGGCTTTGGTAGAGATAAAGATAATGAATTAGTTTTGGAACATTTTGAGTTGGAGATTTTGACAGGACTTCCAGTTCTAGAAGTCCAATAGAGAGGTGATAAGATGAGATTGGATATAAGGGTGAGATAAATAGATCTGCAAATCATCTGCATAGATACAATAACTGAAACCATGATATCTAACATTACCACTAAGCAAAAGAGTGGGCATAATCTGGGGGAGAAACCATCAGAGTAGTAGGAAGAGAACCAAGATAGATTAGGATCACAAAACCTAAAAAGAAAAGTGACAATCTGATTAATTTCATTTTATATCTTTCCAGATATTTTCATTTTATTCTCTTAACTCGATTTACTGTTGACTCATCAACTGTCTTTTTTCAATAACTTGCAAAATCAGTAGGCTGATGGAGAAGCTGCACAGAGACCTTCGTTCTACACCAGTAGTTATTTATTCTTTTGAACTTGAAAGGGGTGACACAGCCACCTACACTTTACCTAACCTCTTTATATCTTACAAAGGTAAATAGTTGAAGAAGTAAAATATGAAAGTATTGATTGTAGAATATATACTACACATTGGAGGGGAAGTTTTATTTATGATCTGCCTGCCTAATCCAGTTTAGTTATTTCCTTTGAAGACAGTGGGGTTTTTCTTTGCCTTTCTTCAATGTAGACTTATCAAATTTATTCATCTTGTCTATATCTTGTTCAGGATTAAATTTTGTATGACGTAACAGAATGCTGTAATAAGAGGAAATAATTTGTGCTGACACATAGGGTTACAAAACAAAAAAGGCAACAGAAATGGTAATAAACTGCAGGAGTATTTGTACAGGAGACCTCTGGTTGTCTATGAAAATAATTGCTTTAGGATAAGGAAAAGCAATTGTATAAATTAGCTGTCAACTGGGGAACAGTGTTTAAAAAGCAAAAGTCTGAGTTGTTTGATCAAAAGTTTTAAAACTAGTATATGAGCTGCCTGCATAATTAATTTTGCCTCCATATAAGCATTATTTCTACTGCATATGACAAATAAACTTTTCTTGAAATTGAGATAATTTCGGGATTACCTGTCATGGGGGGAGGAGTGGAGGGAGGGAAGGGATAATTTGGAAAAATGAATACAAGGGATAATATTATAAAATAAATAAATAAACAAACAAACAAATAAACAAACAAACAAATAAATAAATAAATGGATGAATAAATAAAATAATTAATTAATAATAAAAGAAATTGAGATAATTTTTGTTCCCTGATTTTTACAATCTAACACTAGTTAGATATTTTTGCACATTAATTTATAGTGGTTTGCACAGAAAGTGGGTGTTGATTGTATCAATGTCTCTTCATGTCAATAGTGGGGTTTTTTTGTTTTTTGTTTTTTTTGTTTTTTTTCTGAGGCTGGGGTTAAGTGATTTGCCCAGGGTCACACAGCTAGGAAGTGTTAAGTGTCTGAGACCAGATTTGAACTCGGGTCCTCCTGAATTCAAAGCTGGTGCTCCTACCTACCCCCATATCAATAGTATTGAATTCAAAGCTGGTGCTCTATTATTTTCACTGCACCACCTACCTGCCCCCATATCAATAGTGTTGAATAAAAATGGAACTTAGAAAAAACAAGTCATTTTAGATGTTGTACTGTATTATAGTTTTATTTTTTTAAACACTTCAAAATTACATATTAATTTGGTTCCCACAATACTGAAAAGTTTTGGTGGCAGTGAATTATATACCTCTCCTTTTCATGATAATTAAAATTAGTTTTATGTTCTGAAGGTTCAGGTTTAAAATTATCTTGAAATTTGACTTGATTTTAAATTCATCTAGAGTATAATTTGAAAACTTCAGTTAACAATGACTGAGAATATTTAGAATGTAATTTAAATATGAATAAATTGTTCACAGTACAAAAGTTATTAATCTGATGATTATTTTAATACTATGAAACACTGAAACCCCACAATGACATTTCTTTAATCATACCATGATAGGTTTTGTCAGGGAGGAAATCCTGGATCACATAGATTTATTCACACAAAGATAATTCTTTGCTAAATATATTTTGCTAAATTAGTATTTGCTAAATTAGTATTTTATATTGGTAAATTATATTTTGTGAAATTAGTGCTTCCATTTTAAACTTTCATGGGTCTATAAATGTTTATTATTTACTGTTTCTATCCTTTTAGAGTTTTACATAATTATATATTATAGTAAGAGTAGAGAAACTACCACATTTTTGGAGAAGCCCAAATTCAGAATAATTTAATGTAATCTATTAGGTATTTAAGGGAAATAAACGGCTATTTAATAAATGTCATGGCTTACCAAAATTATAATACTAAAGGTTTCCACAAAGACACCTTGGCTAAATTATTTATTTTGCTTCCTCAGTACAAAGTATTCTTACTTTCTTTGTTTCTCTCCACTTTCCTTCAAGACTTACATGATTGAATCTTATTGAGACATAATCTGTCTTTTTAGGAAAATTAAAAAAAACAACAACCTTTAGTTACATAAGCAATGAATCATATTCATTGCTGTGGTAGGAAAAATATCCTAAACTCTTTTTACTTCTCCCCAAATTAGGATAGTTTTTCCTTAACAGGTATTGATACCTTCTTTAAAACTTGATGGGTCACATGATGTAAAAATTTAGACTGTTTGGCTCTTGATATCATTTCCTCAGCACTTGGGTACAATGCAGCCATGAGTAGCTTTAGGAGTATTCTCTTGTTTGACTGTTGGATATTAGGGGTAATTCTTGCAAGATAGCTTTTCCCACCTTATTTAAGCAAATATATTTTTGTCAATTGCTAGATAACCTGAAAGTGCCTCATTTTCTTCCTATTTTGAATCTAAACTACCAAAATTCTTTTCAGTTTAGTTTGAGTCAGGTTCAGTTCAGAGAACTATTGTAGGATTGGATTAGAATCAAATGAGTTCCTCTAATAAATGTAAAACTAAGTTTATTGAATTTGTCTTTAAGATATATATCTTAAGAACACAAAATAAACTTGCATAGGTCCCTCTATAATAAATAGTCACAGAAGTTGGGGAATCAACATTTCTTGAAGCATTGAGGTATTATCAAAAGTACACTAGAAGTGTGAAGGCCAACTTGGTTCATTTTACGCTATACTTCCCTACTTCCAATTTTGAAATAATGCTACTCATAATCTAATGGGGGAGACAACATGCAAAAAACTCTAAGAGTTATTTTAAAAAAAAGACAAATTGGAAATAATCCACTGAAAGTAGGCATCAGAATTAAAAGAATGAGTAAAGCCTCTCAAGGATGAAATTTTATCTTGGAATTGAAAGAAGCCAGGAAATCTGGAGCCAGAGAAAAGGTAGGAAAGTCCCATTGAAGAAAAGAGGCAGCCTTTCTTATAAGGCAAAGAATTTGTATTCCCTCCCAATTAGGGCTCCCAGACAGGTTAAAATAAAGAAAGTGGCCATGCACTTCAGGGCACTTCTATTTGACCTATGATGATCAATGACTATTTTGGTAGTTATCATTTTTTATACCTATGATATCCCTGAGGCTGCTCTTGATGATAGTCACTTTTTTTTTTTTTTTTAACATATTTGGCCTACACCTGAGAACTTAGTCCTTCCCGACACTAAAATTCAGTCACTCCTTCAGCTCCATTGTTCTTTTTGTTTTCCTTTAGCTATATTTCTCTTTTGGATTTTTTCTTCCTCCTTTAATGCTTTTTTTTTAAACCAATTTTTTAAAAAGTCCTTACCTTCATCTGATTCTTGAAAGAAAAAAGAGGAGAATCTAGAACTAAACAAAGGAAAGGTCTCAGATTAAAGGAAAGGGCTACAACAAGATTAATTTGAGATTCAGCCAGGAAAGGAAAAAGAATGGAGGTTTGGAAGGAATATTAGTAAAGAATAACAACAGAAGAAATTTTATGTGCCAAGGATGCCCAATATAATAGCAAAGAAAAGGAAAATAATTGTTTAAAAAACACACTCAAAATAAAAACCTCAAAGGAAAAAATAGATTTCTCAAAATTAGAATCCTTAGAAAAATTGATGCAAGAACTAAAAAGCTAAAAATATGGAAGGCAGAGCCAAGATGGATGAATAAAGGCAAGGAGTCACCTGAACTCCTCTCCTCCAAACCCTTCCAAATGCCTTTAAATAATAATTCTAAACAAATTTTGAGATGGAAGAATCCACAAAAAGGCAGAATGAAACAATTTTCCAGCATGAGACAACTTAGAAGGTTAACAGGAAAGGTGTGTTGCATTAAGATGAGAGTGGAACACAATCTATCACAGGCTATTCCAATGCAGACTGTGCCAGCACCATGGAGACCAAGCCACAGAAAATCAGGAGCAAACTTGAGGTGACTGAATCAGTGGCAGCCGTGGTTGTTTCCACACAACTCAGCCCATACCAAACAGAAAAATTTGTTATGCCAAGGTAAGAGTGAAGCACAGTTCAGCACAGTAAAGCACAGTGCCACTACAGGTCTGGCCCCAGACAACCAGAAGCGGGCATTAAGAATCACTGTAGCAGCAGTGCCAGCTTCTGGAGCTCTCAGTTCACAAGCAATAAGGGGATCACCTATCTAATCAGAATGAGATTACAGGGGATCTCTTTGCTAGCACTGAGGCAGGACTCTGTTGCTTTGCCCAAACTGGATCAGGGTCCCAGTACCGAGTGACAATCCAAGGGCAAAGAGAAATTCTAGCATATCAGTGTTTGTGGCCACAATGGAGCAGGGACCTTCCTTACAATTTCAGTATATAAAAGAGTTGCTATGAGACCAGATTACAGACTAGGACAGTAGTAAATACCTCTCCGTAGATCATACCACATTGGAAGAACTGAAAAATGATAGGTCCCTAGAAGTATCTCTCAAAACAGCCACTCAGAACTCCTGAAGCTTGAGACAGTGCACTCTCAATTCTGGAACCAAAGTTAAGTTAATGAATTGGGAAACTTGCTTAAAAATTATTTTATAATAACTGAAAAAAATTTGTAGTAAATTTTTTGATAAAGATCTCATTTATCAAATATAGATAACTAAATCAGATTTATAAAAATAAGAGCCATTCCCTAATTGATAAATGATCAAGCGATATGAACAGTTTTCAAAATCAAAGCCATCTAGAACTATATGAAAAATGCTCTAACTCACCAATGATTGCATCCACACATATTAAAACAATTCTGAGGTACCATCACATACCTATTAGACTGGCTAATAGAACAGAAAAGGAGAAAGATAAATGATGGAGATAATGTAGGAAAAATGGACAATAATGCATTTATGGTGGAGTTATGAACTGATTCAACCATTCTAAAGAGCAATTTGAAACTTTGCTTACCTTCTCAAGATGGGGACTGGGGGAAGGGAGAGAATTTAAAACTCAATATTTTAAATGTTAAAATTGTTTTTATATGTAACTGGAGAAATATACTAAATAAATTTAAAAATTAAATTCCCTAAAGCAGATTAAAAATATTGTAAATGAAATGAGAACTATGGAGAATAGACTTGGAAAAGAGATTTAACAGTTTAACAAAACAAAACAAAAACAAATATATAAAATTTTACCTTAATAATAGACTCAAGAACAATTAAGAATAGGCCAAATAAAAGTTAATTACTAATGTGTGAGACAAATAAATAATGCAATGTCAAAAGATTAAAAAATAGAACAAGTAGGAATGGCAATGTTATATGAAAAAATAACAACTAACTTGGAAAACAGATTTGGAAAAATAATGTAAAGGTTTTTTTAAATTTTATTTAACATATGACCAAAAAATTGGATATTGTATTTCAAGAAATATTTCAAGAAATTTTCAAGAAATAAAATATTGTCCAGACATATGAGAACAATTGAGGGAATTTGTTTTGCTTGACCATGCATATTTGTTATAATATATTTGTTTACTTTCCTTTTCTCATTGGAATTAGAATGGACTCTAATTCTTTAAAAATAGAAAATGAGAGGATGAAAATTAAGACAACTCTGAGTGTCACTACACATACCTCTCAGATTAGCTAAAATGACAGGAAAAGAAAATGATAAATGTTAGAGGGGATGTGGGAAAAAATGGACATCAGTGCATTGTTGCTGGAATTGTGAAATGATTCAACCATTCTGGAGAGCAATATGAAACTGTCCAGAGGGCTATCAAATTATGCATATCCTTTGATCCAACAGTGTTTTTTATTGAGCCTGTAGCCAGAGAGATCATAAAAAAGGGAAAAGGACACACATGTGCAAAAATGTTTCTAGTGGCCGCTTTTGTAGTGGCAAGAAACTGAAACTAATTGGATGCCCATCAATTGTAGAATGGCTAAATAAGTTATAGTATAAGAATGTTATGGAATATTATTGTTCTATAAGAAACAATAAGCAAGATGATTTCAGAAAGACCTGGAGAGACTTATATGAACTGTTGCTAAATGAAGTGAGTAAAATCAAGAGAATGTTGTACACAGCAAAAAATAAGTAAATAAATAAATAAATAAATAAATAAATAAATAAATAAATAAATAAATAAATAAAAATTAATGCCTTGATCAATTCTAATGAGTGTGGCTCTTTTCAAGCCAGTTCCAATAGATTTGTGTTGTATGAAGAACCATCTGCTTCCAGAAAGAGGACTGTGGGGACTGAAGGTGTATCACAACATAATATTTTCACCTTTTCATTGTTATTTGCTTATTTTTTCTTTCTCATTTTTTTTTCCTTTTTGATTTGATTTTTCTTGTGCAACATGATAATTGTGGAAATATGTATAGAAGAACTGCATGTGTTTAACACATTTTGGATTACTTGTTGTCTAGGAGATGAGGTAGGGAGAAAGGAGGGAGAGAATTTGGAACACAAGGTTTTGCACAGGTGAATATGGAAAATTATCTTTGTATATATATTTAGAAATAAAAAGCTATTATTTTAAGAAATTCAGGCAATGTTATAGATTAGCAATATTTCAATCATTTGATGATGTTATTATATTATAAATTTTTATAAATATCTATTTTTACAAGAGACCCTTTATATGACATGACTTATCTATAAATATTATCATGTGCAAAAAAATTAATCAATTTTAAAAGCAGTAGAAAAAATAGAATTTTATTTAAAATAAGTGCAGAAATATAAAATACTTGAAAGACCCAATATATCCACATGAGAATTCTATAATATAAATTATATTAATATAATGATGTATCTATTGCTCATAGAGAAGAGAATGAGCATTTTCATTGTCTACCATGTGCCAGATGCTTAAGTGCTTTATAAATGTTATCTCATTTGTTCTTCCTAACAAGTCTGGGAGGTAAGTGCTTTATTATCTCCATTTTACAGTGAATGAAAAATGACAAAGCATAAAGAAATTAAGTGATTTGCCCGGTCACACACCTACTAATTTTCTGAGGCCAAATTTGAACTCAGATCTTCCTGTCTTCAGGCCCAGAACTCTATCCGATGCACCAACAGCTACCTCGTGGGTAAAGCATGTCAATAAAAGAAAAATAACAATATTTACTGAATTTATTTGCTTATTCAGTGTCAATAGGCTTACTTTATAGAGTTAGAAAAAATAATAATAAATTTATCTGGAGGCACAAAAAGTTCAAAATTTCAAGGAAATAACTACCAAAAAAGAACGAAGAGAATACAAGATATCATATTACCAGATAAGAAATATTAGTGTTGTATAAGAGATTATTTCAGAAAAGGACCCACATATGCAAAAAAATGTTTGTAGCAGCTCTTTTTGTGGTAGCAAAGAATTGGAAAAGAGTAATACCCATCAATTGGGGAATGGCTAAACAAGTTGTGGTATATGAAGATAATGGAATATTTTTATTTTATTAAAAAAAATGATGACTAAGCTGATTTTAGAACGGCCTGGAAAGATATACATAAAACTGATAAACAAGCAGAACCAGAAATATATTGTACACAATAACAACTAATCAACTATGAAAGACTTGGTTCTTTGCAGTGGTTCAGACATCCAAAGCAATCCCAATAGACCAGACAGAAAATGCTATCTGCATCCAAAAAAAAAAAGAACTATGGAGGCTTAATGTAGATCAACACATGCTATGGTCACTTCTTTTTTTCTGTTTCTTTTTATCTTTCCATGGTATTTCTCTTTTGCTCTTACTTTTCTCTCCCAACATGATTCATAAAGTAATGTGTGTTAAAGTAATGTGTATTAAAAATAAATTTACCAGAAAAAAATTATTTCAGAAAACCTTTGAAAGATTTACATAAACTAAAGCTGAATGAAGAAAGCAGAACCAAGAGAAGATTGTACAGAGTAACAAGATTATGTGATGATCTATGGACTTGCCTCTTTTCAACAATGTGGTGATTTAAGGTAATTCCAATAGACTTGAAATAAAAAATGCCATCCACATCCAGAGAAAGAACTATGGAGAGTGACTATGAATTGAAGTATAGCATTTTCACCATTTTTGTTTCTTCGATTTTTTTTTAAATTTCTTGTGTTTTTTCTTCTTTTGGTATACTTTTTCTTGTACAACATGACAAATAAGGAAATATATACATATATATATGTATATATATATATGATATATATATATATACATATATATTATATATATATATATGCGTATATATATATATATATACATATATATTATATATATAATATATGCATATATATATATATATATATAATGTGTGTGTATGTAATTGCACATATTTAACTTGAATTAGATTGCTTATTGTCTTGGAATGATAAAGGTAAGGGAGGAGGGAGAAATTTTTGGAACAAATGAATGTTGAACTCCATCTCTACATGTATTTGTAAAAATAAAATTCTATTAAATTTTTTTTTGACTAAGGCAATGCCCAACTATGATTCCAGGAAATAAATGATATAACATATTAACCATTTTCTAACAGTGAAGGCATGCTTTCTCAATATAACTGAATGTGTATTTTTTTTGGACATCATCAGTATTGGAATCTATTTTGTTTGATTATGCATAGTTGTTATAAGGGTTTTGTTTTTGTTTTTCTCAACTGGGAGGAAGGATAGGAATAAGGAAAATATATTTATATCAATTAAAATTAATTTTAAGAAGTGCATCTTTTAGGGATGAGAAAAATTATTATTAACTTCCAATGATTTGAGAAGATCCAGAATTCGCCTTCTACTGTCCTCATTTCAAAAATTCAGTCTCAACACTATTCTACTCTATATAATCCCATCCAGCCTTACCAGGCAAATCTAATCTAAAATGAATTCTACTCAGTCAAGCATGGGTGGAGATAAATCCTTTGTATAGATTGCATCAGAGGGTGATTTGGTTATAGAATATAGGGTGTTTTTTCAATTATTTGTTAGCTATGATTGATAAAAATCAATTATGATTTACTCCCAGGCTTTGTCTCTAGAAATTATTTTGGTTTGCCACAGGAGCATTGTAAATAATTCAAACGAACAAATTTTTATCAATTATTCATGATGTACAAAGTACTATTATATCTTTTTCAATGATTCTTCAAAAACCAATTAATTCAAAAATTAAACAGTAATTCTGTGATTTTTTATCTACAAATACCTTAAAATCTATGACCTAAGTACTTTCTCTACCTTATTCTCTGCCCTCATCCTTACAGATTTCAATGTTCATATTGAGTGCCTCTTTTAAAACTTATCAACTTCTTGTAGCTAAAATTCATTTGACTCTAAGGATTTTTAGCTCATTTATATCAAGTAGTAATTCTTTATCTCATTATACTTGGGTTTCTGGTTATCATCATGTTTGTTTTTCCTTATTTTCCCCAATTTTAAGATCATTTTTCATAGAGGATATATAGAGGAGAAACAACAACAGTCAGATAATTTTATTTTCTTTAAATAATGTCAATATTATATTTATTGCATCAAGTAAAAACACCCATCATTCCATATTGTTCCTTTTAAAATATTTTGAAATATCTTTTATATAGTTTTTAGCATTTTTCAAAAGCTTCAGTTCATGCTAAGGTTTCACTCTCCTAAACTATCTCTAACAATTCTATGTTTTTTATTTTTTGTATTTACCCTTTATTATGTGATCACTTGTAGTTATATATCCTTTTTTTTTTTTTTTAATTTGAGGACACCTGAGAGCTTTTCCTGTAGCTTTTTTTATATTTTATTCCTTATCATGAACATTTGAGACTACATTGACAAAGTTAATTTTTGAGAATAACATCCTTACTGAAATGTTTTCCTCTTGAAAGTTTCTTACTGTAAGATTATTCCTATTGTTCCTCTACCTTTATGAGTATATTCATCTAAAGTCTATGACATATAGGTAATACTATTTTTTTTTCATTTTTTGTGAAGTCCAGGCTAGCTCCTCTGAAGGGGAATACAGTCCTTGCCCCACGTTGGGCGCCAAATTGTAACATACTGTTGTCTCTCAGTTGTAATCCTTCTCTGGGAGGAGGTTTCTTTTCTGTATAATCTTTTCCTCTGAGAGCAGATTTCTTGGGAGGCTTCTGGAGCCTCCAGCCAGAGTGAAGGTAGAATCTCAAATCCTCTTAATCCTGAATCCTGGCTCTGAATCTCCTCGAGCTTCCCTGAAGTTTTCCCTGGAAGTCTTATTCTTCTCCCAATCTAGACTCTCTCCTTCCAGACTGCCATCCAAACTCTATATCCCAGTCTAGACTGACTTCAGACTCAATGTTGACTTCTTTTATCCTTGCAGAGAATGGGCTTGTGAGAACTCAGGGGCTTGTGGGAAATACTTCAACCAATGAACTTGCTCCTTTTAAAGGTGTAAACTCCTTTAAATATGTAAACTTCATTTCAGAAGTCTAAAGGTGTAAACTCCTTATAAAGGTTTGAACTAAAGCTAGAGAATTCTGAGCTAGAGAATTGTTTAGACAACTTGAGTTATCACCTTGTAATCCTAACAATTTTTGTCATTATTAATTTCATAGAAAAAAACTACTTATATCAATTCAATTAAAATCAATTAAATAGACACTTATTAAATAACGGGTATATGTAAAACACTTATGTATGAGCCCTGAATATATAAAGATAGATGTTAGGATTACTAAGTGAGAACTCAGGTTTTCTGGACAATTACAAGGTGAGAACTCAGGTTGACTTGATAGAGGGGGCAAGCTCATTGGCTGGGGTGGTTCCTCCCAGAAGCCCTTGCATTATCCCACGCCCATTCTCTGGGAGAATAAAAGAGAGGACTCCCAGAGATAAAAAGAAAGACTCTGAATTGCATCAGGCTTGACGGGGCTCTCTGCAGGAAGGGAAGTCACTTCTTTGGACAAGAGTTAACAGCAACTGCCTGGAGACAACGGTTCGTTACAGGAAGAAGAATCTGTCTGAGAGATTTGAGTAGACACAGCAGATCTCTTCCCAGAAGCTGCTGGATCGCTCTCTGGGAAGAGATCTGCTGTGTCTACTCAAATCTCTCAGACAGATTCTTCTTCCTGTAATGAACCGTTGTCTCCAGGCAGTTGCTGTTAACTCTTGTCCTTAGAAGTGACTTCCCTTCCTGCAGAGAGCCCCGTCAGGCCTGATGTAATGCAGAGAGTCTTCTTCTTTCTCTGAGAGTCCTCTCTTTTATTCTCCCAGAGAATGGGCGTGGGATAATGCAAGGGCTTCTGGGAAGAACCACCCCAGCCAATGAGCTTGCCCCCTCTATCAAGTCAACCTGAGTTCTCACCTTGTAATTGTCCAGAAAACCTGAATTCTCACCTTGTCACTGTCCAGACAACCCGAGTTCTCACTTAGTAATCCTAACAGATAGATATTATACAGACGTTACTCTCAAGGAGTTAATAATAAGTGGAGTCACAGTGGTAATTACATAAATATCTAAGAGTAAGATAAATGTATAATGCCTCCTCTAGAGTCACATTAAGCATTCAAGTCACTAGGACTACTAGATTATTTTTACACAAAGTCCAAGTGGTTTAACTTGATATTTTCTTTTGTTCTTATTTTAAAATTTGATTTATTTTTATTTTTTGTAAAAACAAACAAACAAACAAACAAGCATTTCTATAATGGTGTAATGACAATAATTAAAAAGATAATTGCACATGACAATAAAGTCCATCAAATGGTCAAAAGTCCTATGATCTTTAGAACTAATTAAAGGCTTTTCCCACATAGATTGAGGAGGTTATAGAAAATTTCCTAAATATCTAGTTTGCTCTATTTATTTTATTGACAAATTCAATTAAAATGCCTGTGCCTTCCGTGATAACATTAATTAAAATGGCTAGAAATCTTTACTCTTCTGTTCATTTCTCATTCAAACAGATAGATTGCCATCAAATCAACTGGAATCCTTTTGGCAAAATCCATGGACCAAAATCCTGCTTAGCTCTGTAGTAAACTAGGGAGATTAAAGCATTATCCTTTTCTAAGGCCTTCAATGCCTTGTATTAAAGAGCCCTAGGAAAAGTCTATGTGACACACACAGTTCCCTAACAATTAAGAATTTAAAATTAAACATTCCATACTTTTATAACACTTTTCTCAGGCCAAAACAATAAAGAAAAAGGTGGGAATGGGGTTGGGAATTATTCCTCCATTTTCTGAAGGAAGACCTAATCCCTTTAGAGCTCTTAGAATATATTGGGCTTTTCCTGAAGATTGTTCTTTTGTTCAGACGTTTCATGTCTAGCTATTTGTGACCCTTTTTGATACTTTCTTATTAGAGATGCTGAAGTGGTTTACTGTTTCATTCTCCAGCAGAGAAAAATGGATTAAGTGACTTGCCCAGAATTACATAACTGCTGTTTGAGGTCAAATTTTCACTCAGATTTTCTTGATTCTAGGCTCTGCACTTTGACCACTGCACAACCTAGCTACTTTTCTTTTGGATGAGTTTCTGGAAATGTCTGGAAGTTGCCACCACCACCTTTAGGTGAGATGACAAACAATCTAGTACAAAGACTTTTCCATGATTCTCTTTTCATACAGGCAAAACTAACTGTAGGTGTTGCAAACAAATAAATAAAAATACCCTCTCTAGGAAATTCCCACACAAGATGCACCAAATTCTTCAATCAATTCTATGCATAAAATGATCCTTCTGGATATAGATTCATTTAACAAAAAATCATTAAAGGAAGCTTGCCAATATATTAAAACAAATGAAATGAAGTTCCAAATTCACTATCTTCCAAAGAACAAGCAGGTTAACTTTAAAAGAACAAGAAAGCTAGAAAATCCTCCAAAAATGTGTAAAACTTCCAAAGAGAGCATTTTTCTATGAATGTTAGAAAAACTCTCTAGCTTTTATCATAATAAGGCAAATAGTTTGATTCTGCTTGAAAGCAAGAAACAAAATGGAAACTTTGATCTAGGAAAAGTGCTAGGCACTTTTGTGAGTACAAAATTCCTATTAATTTTAATATATGACTAAGTCTTTGGGTGATCCTGGACAAAAAGATATAATAATATAACATATTAGAAAGGCAAGATTACAAAGATAAGAAAAAAAAAGGTCATTTCAAAGGTTATTGATCTGACTTTCAAATGGAAACATTCCAGAAAATCAATTGTGCAATTATAGTCTAAAACAAAAATAATATTTTTTCAGTGAATTCCTCCAAAAAATGACTTCTAAACATTAGAATCCTAGATAAGGAATATCTGCAGAGGATCTTCTTAAATGAAAAGGTTCTCAACTTTATACTTTATTGAAGCTCCTATGCTAAGTGCTTTGCAATTACTACCTCATTTGATCCTCACAATATCCTTAGTATGTTATTATTCTCATTTTATAGTTGAGGAAACAGACAAAAGTTTAGATAAAATTTTTTCATTGCCAATAAATTGCCTAACATTGAATTTAAACTTGTCTTCTTCACTCCAGGCCCAGAACTCTATCCACTGGACTATCTTTAGATTGGGACTTTAGACAGTTTAGGTTTCTAGTATTATTAAAGGAAAACACAGAAGATTCAATGCCTTCCATTGATAATCAGTGAATGACCTCATGACATTTAACAAAGAAATTTAAGGAGATCTTGGTTTGGAGTTCCTGGTCACAGTGGAGAGCTGAAGGGAAGTTTGAGGATCTATCCTCTTATCCCATGATTAGAAGTGCTTACACAAATACCTTTTATTTTAAAAACAATGAAACAGCAAAGAAAAGCCCCACCAAGGAAAAATATGGGAACAAGGAAGAACAGAGTTCATCTTCAGAAGAGGAAACTTTAGGGGAAAAAAAAAAAAAAAAAAGGTTTTAGCCTCAAAAGTAATGTGAAAAGGTTCCCTGCCCAAAGAGAATTAATAAAACTTGAACAAAAAATTTAAAAATCAAACAAGATATATGAGTAAAAACTAAATAGAAACTATCCAGGAAAAACAAGATTATTAGCCAACTAGAAAAGGAGGTACAGAGTCTCAAAGATGAAAATAATGCTTTGACAATTAGTATTGGGCAAGAAAAAGTCAGGGAAGCTATGAGAGACCAAGAAATAACAAAAATTATTATTTTTATCATTTTATTTTATTTTTATAATGATAAATTATTTTATAATGCAGAAAATAATCCAAGAAAACTGAACTGGAGTGATAAAACATGAGGGGAAAGTAGAAATAGAAGATCACCACCTCAAAGAGATCCTGTATTAAAAACATAGGACAAATTTTAGAGATTTTTTTCTAGATTAAAGAGAAATTTTTCAAAGCACAAGAAAAAAATTCAAATATACTGGAGCTACAATTAGACGTGTACAAGACTTATGAGTAGCTGCAATAAAAGGACCTGTGAGTTCTGGAATCTACCATCAATAGAAATAGGCCTGCAGCCAAAATATCATATCCAATAAAATTATCTAAAATTTTGAATGTGAAAAAATGGACATTCAATGAACCTGCAAATTTTCAGGACTTTCTATTAACCAATCTCAAACTTAACAAAAAATTTAACATAGAAGAACCAAAATGAAATAGCAATTTTAGGAACTTAAGATGGACAAACTGTTTAAACATGGACAAATTATTTATGTTATATATGTATATATATATGTGTGTGTGTGTATACATATGTATACACATATGTATATACATATGTGTATATACATATGTATATGTATGTGTATATATGTGTAGTATATGTTTAAGATTCATATTAGCAATAGGGTAGCTCAAAAGAAAGATTGGCAGAGTTAAGTTTAAAGTAGCAATCATGTTATATAAATAAAGTGCAGTAGAATAGATATAGAGGCATTATAGGGGGAGGAGGGCTCATAGTTCTGAAAACCTACTCACATTGGGAATGGATTCAATAAAAACATTACATATATACCACCCTCCAAAATCTATAAAGAAATAAGGGGAGAGGGATGGACTTGTGAGGAAACAAAAGGTGAGGGAAGAAGACAAGGGAGGAATCCTTGGATGGGGTAGGTAAAGTAATAGCAAGGCAAATTATGGAGCAGAATTTAATTAAAAAGGCAGCAAGAATAGGAAAGATGTGTGTATATGGAGTGTGTGTATTGCATGTGTAGGCATACATATCTATATATGTATATATAAATATATCTTTTCTTAACTGTAGCTTTCTTGGGAGTGGTGGGAAGGATAAAAGGGGAAAAATGAGTAATGTAAATAAGGTGCACAGAAGAAAGCCAAAACAATTTATGAGGCAATAAAGAGAGGAGTTCTGCCAAAATGGCAGAGCAAAGTCAGGAAGCTACTTGAGCTCTTCTACATTCCCTGGAAAACTGCATGAAATCAAGCCTCTGAACAGAGTCAGAGGGAATAAAACTACTCTCCAGCTCTAGATTTTTTTTTTCCTTAGGCAACTGGGATTAAGTGACTTGCCTAGGTCACAGCAATTAGGAAGTGTTAAGTGTCTGAGACCAGATTTGAATCAGATCCTTCTGACTTCAGGGCGGTTCTTAGCTCAAGATAGATTGAAAAAAACTTTAAGAAAAGTCAGTCTCACTGGGGTGCAAAGGTGTACAGACTAGGTCAGAAAGATTCGGGGAAAACTGGTGAGAGGGTCTTAATCACAGCAAATCAGCAACAAAGACCCTCATTTCTGCCTCAGGAGAGGAACAAATCAGTGGAGCAGCTTCCAGTCCCAGCTCAGCTGGCAAATTCTGAAAAACCAGTCTGTTCCCTGAACAGAGCAGGCAAAGCTACCCTTTACAAAGTCAAGGGGCCCCTGGGCTCAAAGTCAAGGTTCAATGCTGCACAGGAAGGTTGGGACAGCACCTGAAATTTACCCTGGAAGCAGAGCTCCATGTAAAAAGGTAAAAAAAAAAAAAAAAAAGAGGAAATACCCAAAAAAGGAAAGAAAATGAGCAAGACACAGAAAAGAATATTAACCATAGAAAGCTTCTATAGGGATAGGGCAGACCAAAACACAAACTCAGACCAGGACAGAATGTCTACAGAAGAAATCTCACCGAGAGAGATAAATTGATTTCAAGCCAAAAGAGTGATCATAAAATATTTTAAAGGCCAAATAAGAGAGATGGAAGAAAAAATGAGAAAAGAAATGAGAGATATGCATAAGAGAGTCAATAGTTTGTACAGAAAAGTGAAAAAAAAAAAAGAAGCTAATAGCTTTGTGACACAGCAAGAATCAGTCAAACAAACTAAAAAGAATGAAAAAAAAAAAAAAATGAAAATACCACATTGACAAAACAGCCACCCTGGAAAATAGATCCAGAAAAGACAATTTAAAAATAATTGGTCTAAGGGGGTGGAGCCAAGATGGCAGAGAGCGGACGTGACTCTCTGTGACTTCCTCTAACCTTCTCTCAAACAGCAGATTAAATTTCTAAACTGTTTTGAAGTCAAAGAATCCACAAATATTTGGAATACAACACATTTCTAGAAGAAGATATCTTGGAAGAACTTTAGAAAAGGTCCTTTTCAATTAGGCAGGAGGACAGTCTGCCAAATACAGACCATAGCATAAGGAGACTGGACAAGAAGCTAGAGCAGGGAGTCAGAGCGTTGTAGCTTCCACACACCACGGAATCTTCTGTGAGCCTCTTAGGCCACTTTGTCCTGGTTGCAAGCAGGTGGTTTGGCAGATTTGCCTTTTGTAAAAGACAAATTATAAACCAATGAGGCCCAAAAAAATGCTGGACATAGCCTCTACTACCTAGAACTGAAAATCATTCAGTAGAACTGACTCAGGGCAAATTAAAACAGCTGTCACTCCTTTGCATTGAACAGACCTGAAGCCTTAAAAAATGAATAAAAAAAACAAAAAAAGAACTCTCACCATAGACAGCTTTTATGGAGAGAGAGAACAAACCTCAAATCCTGAGGTTCCTAAAAACAAAGCAACTCAAGATGAAGCCCCAAAGAAAGACATGAGCTGGTCCCTATTTCACAATACTTTCTTTGGATATTGCATAAAGGATCTTAAAAGAGAGTTAGAAGAGAAATGGGGAAATGAAATGAGAACATTGTGAGAAAGAATGGAAAAAAATAGAAAAAAGAATGCAATGAACAAAAATGTTTAATTAGCTAAAAGGAGCTAAAAAAGGTAGCTGAAGAAAATAATACAAAAAAAAATAGAATTGAACAAAGAAAAGTGAATGACTCAATAAGACTTCAAAAATCAGTTAAAAAAATGAAAAAATAGAAGAAAATATGAAATATCTCCTAGGAAAAACAACTGACCTGGAAAATAGATCTAAGACAGACCATCTAGGATTATTGGGCTAGCTGAAAGCCATGATGAAAAAAAAGAATCTAGGCATTATCTTACAGGGAATCATAAAAGAAAACTGCCCTGATAGTTTAGAAAGAAAACTGCTCTATATTTTGTACTCAGAAGGCAAAATAGCCATTGAAAGAATCCACCAATTACTTCCTGAAAAAGACCCAAGATTAAATCCCCAAGGAATATCATGGAGAAATTTCAAAACAATCATATCAAGGAAAAGATAACTGCAAGGAACCAGAAAGAAACAATTTAAATACCAAGTTGCCACAATCAGTATTACACAGGACCTAGTAACTTCTACCTTAAAGGATGGAAGGGCCTGGAATCTGATATTCTGAAAGGCAAAGGAACTTGGATTATAGCCAAGAATAAGCTATCTAGCTAAAATGGGCATTATCTCTCAAGGAAGAAGATGGACATTCAGTGATATAGGTGAATTTCTCCTATTTCTAATGAAAAGACCAGAAATGAACAAAAATTTTGATCTCCAAACACAGAACTCAAGAGAAGCATAAAAAGATAAAAAAGAAAAAACTGTTGAGAACTATTTCTGTTATGGTAGAGAATGTGGGCATAATTTGATTTTATTATGGTAATATGAAAAAGAAGCAAGAAGTAGGAAGGGAATCATACTGGAAGAAGAAGAAAAGGAGGTAAAATAAGGGAAATTACATCTCACGAAGAGGCAAAGAAAAATTTGAGGGAAAGAAGGGAAAGGGATGAGCATTATGTGAATCTGACTTGCATCAGATTTATCTCTAAGAGAGAACACCAGACACATTTGTATCACAAAAAATCTTGTCTCAATTTATAGGGAAGTAGGAGGGAAAGGGAGAAAGGAAGGGAAAGTTTAATAGAAGAGAAAAGAGAAGAATTAGGGGGGGAAATGTAAGAAAGGGGAGGGAATCTAAAGGGGGATAACTGTTTGAGGGATGCAGTCATCATAAACAAAATACTGGGGAAGAGGGAAGGGAGATAGGAAGGAAAAAAGGTAAATAAGATGGCAGGAAATACAGAATTAGTTATTTTAACTGTGAATGTGAACAGGATGAACTCCCCCATAAAATGGAAGTGGGTAGCAGACTGAATTAAAAGCTATAATCCTATAATACGGTATTTACAAGAAACACATTTAAAACATAGTGACACATACAGACTGAAGATAAAGGGCTGGAGCAGAATATATTATGCTTCAGGTGAAGAAAAAAAAAATCCTAATCTCAAATCAAGAAAAAGCAAAGAGATCTAATTAAAAGAGATACAGAAGGAAATTATATCCTACTAAAGGGTACCTTAGATAATGAAGCAATATCAATACTAAACATATATGCATCAAGTGGTATACCATGGAAATTCTAAGAAGAGAAGTTGAAATGCAAGAAGTAGAGAGCAAAACTATACTAGTGAGGGATCTCAACCTTGTTCTCTCAGAACTAGATAAATCGAATCACAAAATAAACAAAAAAGCTAAGGTAGTAAACAAAATGTTATAAAAGTTGGTATGATAGATATTTGAAGAAAATTAAATGGAAACAGAAAGTTTACTTTTTTCTTAGTGTTATGGAACTTATACAAAAATTATCCATGTATTAGGTCATTTAGAACCTCAAAATCAAATGCAGAAAGGCAGAAATAATAAATGCATTTGTTTTAGATCATGATGCAATAAAAATGACATACAATATAAGGCCAGGAGAAAATAGACCAAAAAGTAATTGGAAACTAAATAATCTCATCCAAAAAAATAGATGGATGAAACTGCAAATTATAGACATGATTAATAATTTTATCCAAGAGAATGCCAATAATGAGACAATATAGCAAAATTTGTAGGGTATAGCCAAAATGGTAATAAGAGAAAAATTTATATCTCTATAAGCTTACAAAATAGAGAAAGAATATCAAGGAATTGGGCTTGCAACTAAAAAACTAGAAAAGGAACAAATTAAAAACTCCCAGTCATATACTAAACTTGAAATCCTAAAAATAAAAGGAAAGATTAATAAAACTGAAAGTAAAATAAAACCCATTTAATTAATAAATAAAACTAAAAATTAGTTTAATGAAAAAACCAACAAACTAGATAGACCTTTAGTTAATTTGATTAGAAAAAGGAAAGAAGAAAATCAAATTGTTAGTCTCAAAAATGAAAAAGGAGAACTTTCCATCAATGAAGAGGAAATTAGAGCAATAGTTAGAAGTTAGTTTGCCCAAATTTATGACAATAAAATTGATAACATAAGTGAAATGGAGGAATACTTACAAAAATATAGATTTCCCAGATTAACAAAGGAGGAAATAAATTACATAGCCCCATTTTAGAAAAAGAAATAGAACAAGCTATTAATCAGCTCCCTAAGAAAAAACACCCAGGATCAAATAGATTTATAT